>NC_139574.1:20189147-20311647 GCF_946808225.1 Silurus aristotelis
GAAAACAAATATTTCATAGCTGAAATTTTTGTTATGCTAAAAGTACTAAGGTGTGATTGCATATCGAATACAGTTTATACAGTGTCCCTTTCTGCATTCTGTAAACAGTCCACTCGGAGACGTCCACATCAAGAATAAAGTACCGTTCTCCACGTTTCCACGTTTTAAAACGCACAGAAATGAGCAATTACTTATAGACAATGAGCGGTAGATAGAGAGCGAGCTGCATTCCGAGAATTTTAATTGGCCAAAAATCCTCATCTTCCCATCTTTTGGTCATATTTCCTCCTTTAATTGGACATTAAGCCCCCTTTCACTCGCATTGTTAAAAATTTCTGTGGCTAGCGTTTGGTTGAAATCTTTCTTCAGCTGTAAATGCATGAGCAGTCACGTGAAAGGGGGTTTAATTGTTTTCTCACATGGTACAGAGGCACTTTCTTCTTTTGTGGGTCTACATAGTAATCACTGGGTTTTCTGTGTTCTCTGTGAACTTTGCAGTGGGTGCAGATTCCGGACAGGATGCCATCGAAAGTGCTGCAGTTTTCTTGTTCAAGACGTTCCAGAACAAAGAGCAGGTCAGCCATGAAGAGACCCGGGCTATTAAGCAGATGTTCGGACCTTTCCCGGCTTCAGCAGTCGAAAGTGCCTGTGCTGCAGTCAGCCAGCTGGTGGCTCAGCACGGAGAGTCCCAGGTGGAAGCTTTCATCCAGACCCAGACGTCAAACAAGTCTCCCGGCACGTATTTTGGACAGAACATCACCTTCTCTTTTGAGACGTATGCCTTAGACAGTTCAGATAGTCTCCCGTTAGACGAGGACAAAGGTGACGGGCCAAGTCTGGACTTCAACAGCTTTTTGAGCAACCATGCCGGCGGGCGTAGCATTGGTTTAGAGAGTGCTGGAGCACAGTCCGTGAAGCAGAGCAGCAGTGCTGACCGCTCCATCCTTAGAAGTGAGGTGGAGAAGTACCTGAGTGGAGGCAACATGGGTTCGTCCAGTGTGGAGGAGCTGTGTACCTCACTGTTTGAGATGCTGGCTTCCCCCAGGAGTGATGATGAACTTCAGAATGAGGTAAGAGCCTACACTTGGATCTACACTTGGCATGTAGAGAGCACAGCTTCCCCCAAAATACATACTCATCTACTGTTTTGAGGGGAAAAAAAGTTTGTTATGGGGAAAATAGTCATTATTGAGGTGAACTATACCATCTTATATAAATCTTTTCATAGAAAACTGTAGTAACAGTTGTGGATTATTAGGGAAATAATTTTTTTAGTTTCTATTTTCACATCCTTGAACGGCATCTTTCCTTCTTTCTTTCCTCCCTCCCTCCCTCCCTCCCTCCCTCCCTCCCTCCCTCCCTCCTTTCTTTCTTTCTTTCTTTCTTTCTTTCTTTCTTTCTTTCTTTCTTTCTTTCTTTCTTTCTTTCTTTCTTTCTTTCTTTCTTTCTTTCTTTCTTTCTTTCTTTCTTTCTTTCTTTCTTTCTTTCTTTCTTCCTCCCTCCCTCCCCTTTCTTTCTTTCTTTCTTTCTTTCTTTCTTTCTTCCTCCCTCCCTCCCCTTTCTTTCTTTCTTTCTTTCTTTCTTTCTTTCTTTCTTTCTTTCTTTCTTTCTTTCTTTCTTTCTTTCTTTCTTTCTTTCTTTCTTTCTTTCTTTCTTTCTTTCTTTCTTTCTTTCTTTCTTTCTTTCTTTCTTTCTTTCTTTCTTTCTTTCTTTCTTTCTTTCTTTCTTTCTTTCTTTCCCAAACCTGTTCCAGCATGACAATGCTCCAAAGCTTCATGGTTTTGGAGAAGATCTTGAGTTGCCTCTGACCTCAACCCTACTGAACACCTTTAAGATGAATTTAAATGCTGACTGCACCCAAATTCCTCCTCACGTTCCCTGTCCCCTTGAACATCTTCCTAGAAGAGTTCAAGTTCAAGTTTATTTCTATAGTGCTTCTCACCATGGACATTATCTCAAAGCAGCTTTACAGAGCTTAAGAATGAAAGGGAATGATGCGTGTTTATCCCTGATGAGCAGTCTGGGGCGACTGTGCCAAGGAGAAACTCCCTCTATTATACAATTCTTATGGTCAGGTGTTCACAAACTATTGTCCATATAGTGAATGTGTGGACAAATGTGGACATAACGTGTGGACATAACTATCTGACCGATATGGGGGTGTGTGTCAATCTGGTGTCCTACAATATTGGAAGCACAGGTTAATATAAGGCTTTGTATGCTGTTCACATCACATTCCAGGGGGATTTAATCTGGAGTGCAATGATTAAAAAGCCCATGAATGTTAAAGTCTGCGCTCCAAAAGTCCTCAAATAGCAAATATTACAACATTATAATGTTTATTAGTGTGTAATATTAATTGATATTATTTATAGTTTATCCACAAATCCTGTCACATTTCTTCCTCCCCCCCCCTCCTTTCTTTCTTTCTTTCTTCCCTCCCTTCCTCCCTCCCTCCCCTTTCTTTCTTTCTTTCTTTCTTTCTTTCTTTCTTTCTTTCTTTCTTTCTTTCTTTCTTTCTTTCTTTCTTTCTTTCTTTCTTTCTTTCTTTCTTTCTTCCCTCCCTCCCTTCCTCCTTTTTCTCTTTCTTTCTTTCTTTCTTTCTTTCTTTCTTTCTTTCTTTCTTTCTTTCTTTCTTTCTTTCTTTCTTTCTTTCTTTCTTTCTTTCTTTCTTTCTTTCTTTCTTTCTTCCCTCCCTCCCTTCCTCCTTTTTCTCTTTCTTTCTTTCTTCCCTCCCCTCCCTCCCTCCCTCCCTCCCTCCCTCCCTCCCTCCCTTTTCTCTTTCTTTCTTATCTATAATCAGCTGACTGTTGTGTAACTTGAACTAAACCTCTTCCGAGTCTTATTGTGTACCACCTGCAATTTTATTTATTATTATTTTTTTTTTATTGTTTTTTTTTTTTTAAGTTTCTCACGTAGCTGACATTTGGCACCTCACTCTCCCACTGGCGCCTTCAGATGTGGGATGCCCTTTGTCTACAAGGCCCACTATGCTTCTCTTTT
The DNA here is from genome assembly GCF_946808225.1 of Silurus aristotelis. NCBI lineage: Eukaryota > Metazoa > Chordata > Actinopteri > Siluriformes > Siluridae > Silurus > Silurus aristotelis. The sequence goes on from NC_139574.1 coordinate 20,192,151, forward strand.
GCGAGTGACTCTAAAGTTAATGGCAAAGTTGAAAGCATTTTCACTTACTGCCCTTAAGCTTGACGGAGGTAGAGGGGAGGGCATACAAATAGTAGAACCCAGCTTTTAAATTTTTTACATTTGTGCTTTAAAAATGGCAGCTGCTGCAACAGCAAATGCTGCCTATTTGGAGTCGGGGTGGGGGGGGGGTTGAGGAGGGGTGAGTAGTGAGCCATTTGATGATAAGGAATGATAGCTTTGTACTTTGTATATTGTGCTGTAAAACTTTGCACTTTATTACAATGCAAAATGGAGCAACACAAATGCCATTTAGGATACAATACAGTTTTCTTTTGACAAGAAAAGTAATCTTGCAACAAGCCGAGTCAAGCACCTTAACCGAATTTCAAACATCAATACAAAGGTAGTTAAAACTGAACTCTTACAACAGGGAAGATCGAATATCTATGCATCTGAAAATCAGCACCACAAAAGAATCTACCAATATTTAAAAAGCCTTCACTTTGCAAGTATTTGCATCCGTCTTCACTTCAAATTCCCCCCCCGTCCACTCAATGCTTACATGTTTTATTTTGCTAACAGTAAATCAACTTTGCATTCATTCTTCTTCAGTTGCTATTCTGTCCTGTTCAGGGTCACAGTGGATAAATAATGAACACTAGTTGCAAGATGAGCATTACATCCTCCATGAGATACCACACATTCACACATATGTATGTAGCCGGCTAACATGTTTATGAGAGGAGAACCCAGATGACACCCACACAGACATTGGGGCAATTGGAAGAACACCATTAACCAGAGCACAAAAGCAAACTGGAAACCCTGAATCTGTGAGACGGATCTTCCTGTTCCAGGACTCCAAAATTCTGTTATTGCCAAATGAAAAAGACAACAAAAAAGAATATACAGAATTTTAAATGTGCTCTGTGTAGGCAGCTGTATAACATGAACTTACAGCCCACACATGACACATATATGTGTGTGTTTGTGTGTGTGCCTTGAAAGGAATTGTTTAGCTTACTGTTGTAGGGATGCCAAAAAATGTGACTCCAGCTGGGGATTTTAGATCATCAGATTTTCTAGAAAGAATCAGTTGATTAGGGGACTTGTCTGCTTCACCCCTCTGTATTTTCTGTAAATAAATACTCTGCCATATACGAATACTGAAATGAGTCTGTAAGGTTACAATGCCCTTTTACATGCCAGTCAGTTTCCACGAGCAGTCATCTTCAAAATTATTGGCGCTCTCTCTGAAAATGGGTTTAAAACAAGGGTGGTGAAGAGACTTTTGTGGTTAGTAAACTCAATCGCTCTTTGAAAATACGAGCAAGTACTCCGAGACTCCTCAGTACAGAAACTCTCCAGGTCCTACAGTGTTTTATTTCCTCTGTTCTCGACTCCCCTATTCCAAAAGCCATTTTTTTTTTAAACAACATTTTTATTGTTTCTATAAATAATATGTTTAAAATCATCGGTCAGCTTGCAGATCCAGTTATAACTCCTTATGCAAAGGTCATTTCTAAAATATACTAGTGCTTACATACTAAACATACTAAACTTCCCAGAGCTTTTTAAAAACACCCCTTCTAGATCCCTTACCATAATGAAAAATAAGGGTTATTTTCTCTTCTGTGTAATCCCTTTGTCTATATGCCAAAACCACTTTGAGTGTGCAATGGTTTAAAAAAACAAAACAAAAACAAAACAACAACAAAAAATCAAACTATATTTTTAGTTATCCATAAATACTGGTTCTAGTCAAGCAACTCCATGTTTGTGGTCAGATAAAGGAAAGCACTTTTGAAGTAGTGTGTTTGCTTTGTGGATGCTTCTTCAAATCTCAGCTTTTTGCATCTCTAAACTTCTTCCTCACTGGCAGGAGTTTAGAACATACATATTATTGTGAAATATAGTCATTGTTTTAGTCATGCATTTATTTTTATTGTTGTCATGATTTATGAAAGTCAGCAGACTTCTTTTTCTCTCATTTCATTCCATTGTGATGAATAACTGAATGAATAAACCCTGTCTCACCTCCTGTTTCTCCACCAGTGAAACAGGAAGTTGTGGATGACTACGTAAGAATTCCTGAAGAGTTACAAATAATATGACATTTCAATTGCGTTTTCTTTCTTTGAAAAAATGTAAGGGTGCCAATAATTGACACAAATCTCTCTTATTGTTTTATTATGAGCTTAAGAAAACTAACAACAAATATATTTTTTAATTTTATATATATATATATATATATATATATATATATATATATATATATATATATATATATATATATATATATAAAAAATTACTAAAGTTTTATTTACCCGTCATTATTTCTGGCACTAACTGTGTGCTTTGTTTTGTTTTTCTGCCACTGTCTGTGTTCAGCAGACTGTACAGCAGATGAGATTCTGCTCCAGATTTAGAAATGTGGGAGATAATGACTACCAAGTGCTCACGTTTGGCGTATAGAGAGGGCGATGTTTTTGGCTGCATATATGGGATACATATTAATTCTTTTTTTCATGCATATGGCTTGATGCACTGATGACAATCTTTCTCTCTGTCTCTTTCTCTCTCTCTCTCTCTCTCTCTCTCTCTCTCTCTCTCTCTCTCTCTCTCTCTCTCTCTCTCTCTCTATCTCTATCTCTATCTCTCTTTTCTATGTCTCATCCACTCAGCTGTTTGAGTTTCTTGGTCCTGAGGGATTTGAGATGATCTCGACACTCCTCCAGAAAAGGTCTGATATTGTGGACTCTCTTCTGTCTGTGCCCCCAGACAGCAGAATCAGCTACCCGCCAGGTGAGTCGTGTAGTCTGCTAGCGTCAAAACAACGAGACACAACTGCCATGCTTAGCTACTACTCTAGCATTCATATTCACTGATTAAGTGCACACGGCACAAAGAAACGCACAGGAAACAGACGCATATTTTTTTCATTTCAACCACAGAGCACTTTGTATGCATCAAGAATCGCAAATAGGAAAAATGAGTGTGCTTTTTACATATGCAGCGCTGAGTGTCTTTACATCCAGTCCTGGCATATTTAAATCTTTTCACGGATTTTTTTCACACTCCATTTAATGCAGCAAACACAATTTCTTTATATCCGGCCGCAGAGAAAGTATTATTACATTATTTTGGTATTTATGTATATAGCACTAGTTATTTATTAGTTTTTTGGTTTGTGTATTTTTAGCCACTTTGATTTATACGTACACTATATCGACAAAAGTATTGGGAAACCTGACCTTTTTGTACCATATGTGGTTGTTTTTTAAACTGTTACCACAAAGCTGGAGGCACACAATTGTATAGAATGGATGTTTGGTGCGGTATAATAAAATCTTGCGATCACGTGAACTTGGCAACCCAGACCTGTTCCAGCATGGCCTGTTCACAAAGCGAGCTCTATGACGATTTGGTTTACATGCTTTGGAGAGAAGGATCTTGAGCGGTCTGCTACAGAGCTCTAATCTTAACAATATTGAACACCTTTGAGATGAATGTGAACACTGACTGCACCCCAGGCCTCCTCACCCTACATCAATACTTGACTTTACATAAATGTCCACAAGCACACTCCAAAAACTAGGGGAACATCTTCCCAGAAAAGTGGAGGGAATTAGAAGAGCAAATTGAGACTAATGCTCAATAAGCACATGCCATACCTATGCCCAGGTGTCCACAAACTTTTGACAATATAGTGTTTTCAGTTAATGCATTTGCGGTTATGTATATATTATATATCGGTGCAATGTTCAACCAAACCCAAAGCAGATCAACTAAAAGTATCAGTTTGGCTGTGATTTTAGATGAACGAATACAGTAGGTGTGAAATGGCTTCATTTCCTAATCCATGTGTATTATACAAACATGATGAGACATTGATAGGAGATAAGACAAACAGTTTCTAGAATTATGATTGCTTTGTAAGCACTTAGAAAATACCTAGAAATATTAAATAAAATGTAGTTTTATTTTATTTAATTATTAATATTTTTTTGCTGAAAACTCCAGCTTGGTCTGACCAGCTACCAATTTAATCAAATAATAGGAAAGTTGGCAAAGCCGCATTCTTAAGCGTTTTGCTTTTTGGCATCTGATTGAAGTTTGGAGAAACTTTTGTCTTTTTATTTGTTTATTTATTTTTAGCGATTTTCTAATTTCACAAATGAGAAGTACGCATTTATCAAATATGTGCTTTTGAAAAAAAAAATTCCTGTGTGCCTTCCATTTTTGTTTTTTTGTTTTTTTTTGCATCAAGGCTTTGTGAGACAGCTTTATATAATAACAATATGCTATAATAACTTTATGCTATAACATTTTCTTACTTTTGCACTAGAATTTTTTTTCAGCATTTTATTCAGTGATTATTTGAAAATACTCCTTACTTCCTGGTGATTATATGAATTGGTCCTGTGAACCTCAGTGTGCCAGTGTGTTTTCTTTACTGCTATAAATGCATTAAGGACAGTTGGATTATAAGACATTATAAACCTTGTTGACGATGTAGCTAACCTTATTCAGCACCTATTACTTAGGCAAGAAGCACCCAGTATAAAGGTCTGGAGGTTTTATATTGACTTTGCGATACATGGAGATGAACATGTCGGTAAAATTTTGAAGAGCTCAGCACTGATCTTCTTTCATTCCTCTATCTAAATTTTTTTTTCTTTCTTTCTGTGTTTCTGTATGTCTGCCTTTCATTCAAATAGTCCTGTTTTCTGTTCTGTTCTTATTCCAGTTCTATAGCTGACAGACATGCGCTGTCAAAAACAGCTAAATGGGATTCTGGCTAGTCAAAAAAAGTTCACTTGCCAGATGAGAGTTACCTTGACAACCATGGGTAGAGGTCAAACAGACAGGCTAAAAGCCGTTGATGTAATTGCCCACTCTTTGCATCGCATTAAGGGAGGTGGGTTTTCATTGTGTAGGCTTGTCAAGAGCTGATTAGCTGTAACCGTTCATGCTCTTTTTTTTGTAGGGGTCCAGCGTTAAATGCTACGAATGCGAAACCCTTTAACCTTTTCACTAAGCTTTGTGCAGAATTATTTTGGCGCTAGATACAAGGTCAGATTATTACCCCTGGATTTTGGTTGTATAATTAGTAAACAGTATGGACTTTTTAATTAAATAATTAATTAATTAATAATTAATATATTTTTTTAATACAGAAGAAACTACCTTATACATTGATCATTGTGTTTTTGATCATTGTGTTTTTTCCCGTAAACCATTCATAATATTTGTTCTGTTCAAGTAGATAAGCACTCTATTCAATTAATACCTTCTATCAGTCTCATCGTGAAGCTTCGCTACCATCGCTACCATCTACCATGTGTTTTTCACCACAACGCGGTCTGCACTTTTCCCTGCAGCTTAGGAATGGCAGCGAGCAAACACACAATCCTTTGCAAGAACTTGCCTCATGTTGTTTTCCTGGTGTTCCAACAAGCATTGGGCAATGTCTTTGTGTTTTCGCCACCGAAGTGCTCAAATATTGTAGCTTTCGACATCACGTTTTTGAAGGATTGATCCTTTTTTCTGTATGGGATTCCATGCTGTAGTTGCTAATGCAAAGCTAAAAACAGTAAAAAGGAGAGCGAGAGAAGAAAAAGAAATCACTAAGGCTTTTTCTTGGTAATTGCTCCACAGGGGGTTTAATAAGTAATGTTGCAACACAGCCATGATGCAGAAATAGGCTCGGTCTCATGCAGTGTAATGGAGAGTACATGCACTTGCACAGTAAAGCCAAAATCCAGGAGAAACAGAGACACATCAAAGAGAGGAAGGAAGAAACAGTGGTGCAGTTTCACACAAGCCCAGTGTCAACACAGGAGTGTGGAGATACAGATGTGACCGTGTCCCAAATGCAGTGCTGAGGAAAAAGAGAAGAGTTGCCTTTGAGATGGAAATCACGGGGTGGGAGAGTGGGTGTCAGAGACAGCATGAAAAATTCAAAAGAACCTTTTGAGTATTGATGGTCCATCGCTGTCAGTGAGCGGATGGACAAGCCTAGAACTAGAGTGCGGGAGAAATTAGATTTGCAGGCTGGAAATATTATTTAGGGAAGAAACTGGCTTCTTCAGGATAGCTTTAAGAACGAGACAGAAATGTATAATATGACGTGAGAATCCTTGTTTCAGAGGTGATGACAGACTGGGGCATATTTAATGCACAGGTTAAAAAAATTTGAATTTACAAATTGAAAATCAATGCAGGAGATTTTTTTTTAATTATTTCTAAAAGTAAGAACTTCTTTATCTTTTGGCTGCTCCCATTAGGGGTCCCACAGCGGATCATCTGTCTCCATACCCAACTCCCCCCCCCGTCATCTACATCTGTCTCTTTCAAACCAACTACCTGCATGTCTTCCCTCACCACATCCATAAACCTCCTCCTTGGTCTTCCTTTTTTCCTGCTTCCTGGTGGCTTCATCCTCAGCATTCTCTTACTGATATACCCCATGTCCCTCCTCTGCACATGTCCAAACCATCTCAATTGAGCTTCTCTCACTTTATCCCCTAAACATCCTACATGCACTGTCCCTCTAATAAACTCATTTCTAATCCTGTCCATCCTCGTCACTCCCAACAAAAACCTCAACATCTTCAGCTCTGCTACCTCCAGCTCCACCTCCTGTGTTTTACTCAATGCCACTGTTTCTAATCCATACAACATCACAGGTCTCACCACAGTCCTATAAACTTTCCCTTTCATTCTTGCAGATACCCTACTATCACAAATCACTCCTGCCACTCTTCTTCACCCACTCCACCCTGCCTGCACTCTTTTCTTTACTTCTCTAACACACTCTCCATTACTATGCACTGTTGACCCCAGTTACCTGAACTCCTCCACCTTCTCCACCTCTTCTCTCTGCAACCGCACCCCTCCACTGCCCTCCCTCTCATTTCACACACATGTACTTTGCCTTACTCCTACTGACTTTCATTCCCCTTCTCTCCAGCATGTACCTCCACCCCTCCAGGCTCTTCCCAAGATGCTCCCTACTCTCACCACAAATCACAATATCTTCTAAAAGTAAGAACAACCCGGAAAATATATAGAACATTATACGTCAGGAAAAATTGGCAAGTGTAAGGATTTGAGTGAGTTGGATTGTGGCGGCCAGACGACTGGGTCGGAGCATCTCCAAAACTGCAGCTCTTGTGGGATGTTCCTAGTCTGCAGTGGTCAGTATCTATCAAAGGTGGTCCAAAGAAGGAAAAGTGGTGAACCGGCGACAGGCTCATTGATGCACATGGGGAGCGAAGTGTGGTCCGATCCAACAGACGAGCTCCTGGAGCTCAAATTGCTGAAGAAGTTGAAGCAGGTTCTGATAGAATCGTGTCAGAATACACAGTGGGAACACAGTTTGTTGGCTTTATCTGTGTATACAAAGGAATACTTGTAGTTGTTTTTTAATGCCCTTTTTAACACCCCTTCACTCTGCCCCATCTCAGTTTGGCAGCACAGCCTGATAATTCTCCTGTAAGCAAAAGCCCTTAAAAAAAAGAAATGGCATAACACTAAAATAAACATTGGCAATGTGCATTGACATGTTGAGGTAATGGATTACTGATGAAGGGGTTTGTTGTTAATACAGAACTTGTGATGTTCCTCTTTAAAAAAGTACCTACATCCTGAAATACTTGAGTGAAAGCTTTATATAAAGTGAGCAGATATGTTTATCACTTCGAGAGTCTATTAAGGAATTGCTCAAAATGAACAACCTCTATAAAAAATGTACAATTTAGGGACAAAAGCATATGTATTCCTAACCATGAAATTGAACCTCCTATTCCACATTTAGTCCCCATTTGTTGTTATAACAACTTCCACTCTCCTGGGAAGATGTTCCATTCGGTTAAGTGTGTGCTTGTGGAGATTTCTCATCATTCAGCCATAAGGGGGTTAATAAAGTCAGCTGTGGGGTGAGGAGGCCTGGGGTGCATTCAGCTTTCCAATTCATCCCAAAAGTGTTGAGGTACAATAAGAGCTCTATAGCACTATAGGCCACTCAAGATCTTCCACTCCAACACATGTAAACCATAACTTCATGGAGCTCAGTTTGTGCACAAAGGCATTGTCTTGCTAGAACAGGTTTGGGTCTTAAAGTTCGAGGGAAAATATATAAGTGGAAAAGTCAGGTGTCTCAATACAGTTGTCTGTATAGTGTATGTAGTGTTAGATAACTGCAGTAGCTAACCATAATAATGAGTTCACATCAAAAGTGACAGTTAAAAAAACTCATTAGAAACTTGGACAGTAAAACTTTGTTTCTGCAGCAGGAACTACGCCTGAGCCAAGTTTCTCATGTCTGTCATTTTGCTTACGACCCATTGAATGGCTGAGTGTGCAAATGGTGTCAAACGATGCCTGAATTACTGATTTGCTGTTTGGAAATCAACACTTGATAATTGAGATGTGGTTGATGTCAGATTGTTTCAGGTCTCCTCTATTAAATATAATCAGTGTAATGCTAGCTCAGTAATTTATCACTAATGGGGCATTGGTCTCTTCCTTAATCTTGCATTCGATCTTGCGTTTGATTCTGGAGGGCGGAGCTTTGTGTAAGCAAAGCATGAGAAATGTGGTGAGGTGAAGGAGACAACATAATTTCACCAAAATCTTCAACCAAATTTGGATTAACCATGGCGGCACTTTTAACATTTATACGTGATGTTGATGTAATGAATTTGATAGAAGATTGATGGCAATCTGTAATACATGCTCGTTTATTCGTTTCATGTTTGCGTTAAAACAAAACAGAAAAGACTTTGGTATGTAGGCACTATTTATAACGGCGCACAAGCCTGTTCTATTTATAAGCATTAAAGTCATTAGTTCATTAGTATCACATCAATGAGTCTAACAGTGAACATAATAGCGATGCATAGAGAAGCCTGGATAATGTAGTGGGAATTATGCTCACAGTAATAAACTAATAGCTTTGGGTCACTTGGAGGCACACAGCTGTTTATAGCCAGGCTGGGAACAGCATGGGAAAGATGCAGTTTTCCTCAGTAGTCTAGATAATTAACCATTTTGTTAAATAATAAACCAACAAGCTGCACAGCTGGTGTGTGTTGTTTCACCGAGCACATTCAGGATCTCTATATGTGGCTGTATAAATGATAATTAATTAGGCCATCTTCACGTTCTGCTGATATGACAGCAGTACACAGAGGTTACTTTCATTTTAAATTATGATCAAACCCTCGATTGATTCTCAAGTTAATGTATGTTAGGTTGCAGCATGACTGAGCGGTTTGGCTGAAGTTTGACTTGGCCCTTTGTTTTAGCTAAAATATATTAGCTCATATCCTTTCATCATCAGATTGATGGATTCTTTTTACGCACTCTCGGCGTAATGAAGCCTGTGGCACTTGCCTGATAAAATACGATATCACAAATAGTGATTCGTAGTCTAGGTTCAGTAAGATGCCCATATTTTTACTCTCTTTTCTTTTTCTCTTTTCAATTAACAGCCAGGAAAAAAAAAGATGAAGATAAGTGTCTTGTTCACGTTCACCATTTTTTGTTGTTGTTGAATATTATTAGTTTGTTCCATTTGCTAATCGATATCTATCCATCCACAGCATATAGAGCAGAGGTGCCCGAACATTTTTCTTTTAAGTGTTTTTAAAATCCAACTTGATTGAGGGCCGTGGGCAAAAAGAACATTTGGGTTATACCAAACTGTATTATGTTCCAATAAAAGTTTCAATGGTTCCCCTCAATTATGATTTCATAATGCTTACTGTAAATAAATAAACAGAAAACATTTATGCGTTTTAACTTTAAAATGTTTTCTAGTTCAATTTAACCTAGAGTTCAATGCCTAATATAGCTTTTCAGGCTATGAGCTATTCAGCCATGTGCTTCTAAAATGAATGTCCTCTAATGAGACACAGGAAGCTGCTCCTTATTTTTCTTTTCTTTTCTTTTCTTTTCTTTTCTTTTCTTTTCTTTTCTTTTCTTTTCTTTTCTTTTCTTTTCTTTTCTTTTCTTTTCTTAGTTTTTTGTTATTTATTTTTTTTTTTTCCCCAATTCTGTCTAATTCATAATCACTTACAGTATATTCTTTACTTTTTAAATGAAGAGTCACTTCAGGCTAACTTTGGCTCAAGGCCCCTAGTTTGGGCATCTCAAATGTAGACTGTAAACACTATAGTTAAACAACGGCAAGCTTTGTCACCTCAGTTCCTGTCAGATATTAAATTCAACATTGAATTTTCAAGTTCCTACTTAAAGCTGTATGAAGACCAGTCAATATTTTGCTGAAAAATGTATATAAGAAAAATGTATATAAGAGCTGTAGCTTTTCAGCTAATACTGCAGCTACACGTATGTTAAGACATACATATCTAGAAGATCTTTACATTAAATCACCTTATAATTGGTGATAATACATTTAGTTTTATAACATGGTGAGGAACGTTTTTTTTTAGTATTAATATTTGTTTTTTTCCCAAATTGGACATTTCCCAGTTAATACCAACTTACTAGCCTCTCTCCTTACATGTATTTCCTTTGAAAAACATGATGCCAGTCTTTTCTGCTACAGTACAAAAGCACAAATGAACACTCTTGAAAGAAACCGCTGTCTACCCTCTTCCACATACAGTACATGAGCTTTACAAATGTCAACAACTGATTTTAAAAGAAAGTTACAATGTCCTTCGTGCTCAGAGATCAAGGCCAAGTTAGTTGTCTTGGACTTCTAGGTGACACTGGTATCATCAGGATGTGAGTGTCCTGAAAATAAGGCGTATGCTCTTGTGTCACCTGAAAGCTCATTGTGAGGCATCTTAACCCAAGTGGGGTAGGATTTTTTTGTAATGCAAAACTGATATAACACCGTAACTGTGTGTATATTATTCGGTGATATCATCATACTGGTATACCGCAAAACCCATAACATAATAACCTTTCAACTACATTTACTTCGCCGTTTTCTGTGAATGTGTGTCGTATTCTCGTGTTTTATATCTGAGCCGCTGATATTGCCACAATATTGTTGACTGGGTTATGTTTCATATCGTTCCCTCTCCTGTTACAGCAAAATGCTGGATCCCCCCACTCAACCACCCCCTTCCCCCCACCCCTCTCCTATTTGTACTGTCTTGAGGCTAGACTGCTTCACCTGTGTCTCCCAGAGAGTCAATGAGATTAGGGATTATTCCTTCCAGGCCTTCCATTCGTGCAGTGTCAACATATCACTGAAGGTTTGGCTAATTTAATAGAAAATAAGTGTGCTTTCCTGCTTGCAGACCTGGGTAATTTCACACTCTCACCAATCCTGTTATTGTCTGATATTTTTGGAAATATTCTTTCCTCAAGTACATTTGTCATGCAGGGAACGAAAAAATTTATGAGGAAATATGCATCTCTTTAGTGTAGTTTCGGTGCTGGTTTCTCTCTGATATGAAGTGGCTTTATTTAATTTAGACCTGGTTGAATCTCTTAAAGATTGACAGCTTGAGAATAATTGAGGGTGAATTTAAGTGGATGAGACAAAGATGTCGTAGCGAGCAGGTACGAGGGAACAGTGTCAATGTAACCAAGGCCTTTGTACAATGAATATTGTACTCGAACACTCGAATTGTACTCAAATATTGTACTCGCACCTAAACGTGTCTGGTTAGGTCTGGGAAGGTCTGGGAAGACAGTAGTGGTGGACAGTAAGGAAGTACATGTAATTAGTTACTGTACTTAAGTAGCTTAACTAAAGTGTTTCCATTCGGGGAGACTTTAACATTAACTGGTCAAGCGCACAGCAAGCCACCAATCAGGGTTGAGCAACAGCAAGCAAAACATTTCGCGAGGAATAAAAGACTCGAATTTGCCACAACACACACGGCCTTATGTGCGTGATTTTTTTATTAATTTTTTTTTAAAGTAGTTCAAAAGAAGGTTTTGTGCTCATGATAATTGTAATTAATATCAGTGTTTGCCTCATTAATATCAGCCTATTAATAGACTGCTGTTCCAAGAGTAACAGTCTTTTCATATAAACTGAGTTGATTATCAGAGTCTTGTGAGAAAAATGATAATAGGAACATTATAGCCATAATAAACCAAAGATACTTAAGTGCGTTTGATGGAAAATACTTTTGAACTTCTAATCAAGTGAAAGTTTAAAGGGAGCAATTTTACTGGAGTAATATTTTATCTACTGTATCTCTACTTTAACTCGACTACATGCTTTGTGTACTTCGTCCACCACTGGGAACTGAAGTGGCTGGTGAATCTCTTTCACACACACACACACACACACACACACACACACACACACACACACACACACACACATAGTTTCTAAGGACACTGGCTGATCGGACCATCTGGATTTGGGGAATCGTGTTAATCAAGAGCTGTTTTACAGTCGGCTTCGTTTTTTGATGCACAGCTGATGTTATGAATATTAGAAAAAAAGGGAGATTTTGAACGCTGAGTAAAATCAGGCAGTAAACAATGAGTAGTGTGTTGGTGCTTGATGAGTGTAACAAGCACAGCAGAGTTTTACTGCTGGGTTGATGACAATCCGCCAAACAAAAATAGCGTGCCAGCAGCAGTCCTGGGTATTTTGTGATGTTTCTGATAGGAAGTAGGATTAATAAAAAAAAAAAAAAGAGATCATTTTCATGACAGTTTTTCTTTGTTAGAGTAAAGGTATATAAGATCTGCTTGGGCAAAAATTTAAAAACTACCGCAAAAGGTGTGTTTCTACTGTTATAATGAAGATCGGTACATCTGTGATTTAGGCATGTGATCATACACACAATTATGAGGGGCATTTCAGACCCAGTGTGGCCAAATATGCTGTATTTATTTATTTTTTTGCTCTGTTGTAGAACCTCTCATTCTGTTCATCTTCACCTGATGAGTTTTATTTCCCCCCTGATCTTGATGATGTTGCAAACTTTGCTGTAGTAACTGCTTTAGACTAGAAGTGGAATATTACTTGTTGGACACAGTGAAACGTCCCATTGCGCTTCTAGGAAAAAGAGGCACTCTTGGACCACCACTCGACTAATCAAATTAGTGGACCGGAACTAACGGTTGCGTAATGAATATTAAAACGTTTACACGCGGTTATTTTGTTCCGATTAAGGACGCCTGGCACGGAGGGAGAGGCTACCATTCATAAAGCAGCTCTCGCCTTTATGCTGCCTGGTGCGTTTGTTTTTATGACGCTATATAAAGGTTCACGGCAGCGACGGTGCTAATACATTGTAACAACATTACTAACAATGTGTTATTAGCAAGTTCTTTGATTTCAAACTGAGTTTTGACGGAGCGATTCTGTTTCGCAGATGGGATGCTCAAAAATGCGGAGTCTGCCAAGCCCACATATGGTTGTCAGGTGACCATTCAATCCGAGCAGGAAAGGCAGATGATGAAACTCTACCGCCGGGAAGAGAAAAGGGAGAGGAAGAGAGAGAGGCGAGTAGACGAGGGCGACTCGTCGGAAACGGTTTTTTACCTTGACCCTAAGGAGCTGAGACTGCAGAGGTAACCGTATGATATCTTCTTCACTTTTTGTCTTTTCAAGCTGTTCCTCTGTGGACCCTCAGATCCTGCGTTCATTATAGCAACAGACACTTCGGTATATTTAATCTGAGTAAAGAGTAAAATCAGTATCCAACGCAATTTGAGGAGTATCAGCGTTTCATCTTTGCTTGGGTTAGCACACTGTGTAGGTGCAGTTATTAGCTACTGTAGGTAACTTTCACTGCGCTATCTGAGAAGACACAATAGGCTTTGTTTTCCCACCCGGAAGGTGTGATAAAAGGGAGAAGCAACCATTTTCTTTCTGTAAAGAGTCTCTATAGAGATTCACTAACATCAAACAGGCCTTGTTCTAAGTAAAGCTCATTGTAACTGCAGAGATGTGAAGTTAAAGCACAGAGTTCATGGGCTGTGTTGAACCTGAATGTTTTTGTCAATAAACAGCTCGAAGGACAGTAGAATAATCCAGCAAGGTGTGTGTGAGTGGAAGAGTTTCTATTGGCAGCTGTTAAGGCTGAACAGGTTATATGTTGCAGTTCTACTGCAGTTAGACACAATGCATCACGCTAGAGGGCTGGATTGGGACCTCGCGGGTCCCAGGAGACCCAATGCAAATCCCGCGGGATTACCGTTGGGCGGTCAAACAAATATAGCACGACTCCTGCCATCTCTCAGATCCTGATTGTTGTAATGTATGGTTTAAACGTTGTTTATAAGTTAGAGTTTTTTTGTTATGTGTAGTGCTTTACTTTAGCATCTCCATTAGCATAGTATTGTATAAGGATGTCAGGTATGTCAGAGAAATATGTGATGGTGGTGCAGGACATGTTTCAGGGCAGTGTGACAGCAGTGAAGTGTGAAGTAGGAACGGCAGACTGGTTCAAAGTGGAGGTGGGATTGCATCAAGGATCGGCTCTGAGCCCTTTTTTGTTTGCAGTGGTGATGGACAGGTTGACGGACGAGGTCAGACAGAATTCTCTGTCTGACTATGATGTTTGCGCTGGACATGTGTGTGAATGAGAGGGAGGATAGTAGAGTGGTGCGGTTGCAGGGAGAAGAGGTGGTGAAGGTGGAGGAGTTCAGGTACCTGGGGTCAAAAGTGCAAAGTAATGGAGAGTGTGTTAGAGAAGTAAAGAAAAGAGTGCAGGCAGGGTGGAGTGGGTGGAGAAGAGTGACAGGAGTGATTTGTGATAGAAGGGTATTTGCAAGAGTAAAAGGGAAAGTTTATAGTACTGTGGTGAGACCTGCGATGTTGTATGGTTTAGAGACAGTGGTATTGAGTAATGTCACCTGCATGGCCAATTGTTCTCCCCTGACTTTTTGTTTCTGAAGATAGCTGTAGCTGCCCTCTGAACAAAAGGGTCAGTGGTTTTCTGTGTACCACTCTACACTTCCATTTTCCTGGAAGATGTTCCACTAGATTTTGGAGTGTACTTGTGGAGATTTTGCTTATTCAGCCACATGGGTGTTAGTAAAGTCAGGTACTGATGTGTAGAGGCCTGGTATGCAGTTCCAATTCATCCCAAATGTATTCACTAAGCATGAGGTCAGAGCTTTAAAACAGGCTACTCAAGATCTTCATGGAGCTCATTTTTGTGCACAGGGGCATAGTGATGCTCTCCGAGTTCAATAGAAGGGAAAATGTAATGCTATCGCGTCTGAAAACATCTTATACAGTTGTTTTGGTAAGGAACCACTTATAACTGGATGTGCATACACTTTTGTCCATATAATCTATAATGCTGATGATATAAACCTGACAAGAAGAGCTGTAATGACAAAAACCCAAACTCTTCCAAATAACTTTTACTATTAGTCACTCTCACTGAAGATGAACTGGTGTAAAGTGTTTTGCATACAGCTTCAAGTCCATCACAACCTTGCGGCAGAAAATATAAGATCAGAGCAGAGCAGGGGTCAAAATCAGGAGTAGGGAACCGGAACCGGAACAGGAAGGGTGGTAAGAGTACTCTCAGAGACTTAGGAAGCCGGTGGGCTAATGCCTTGGCCTTAAAGACAAAGTGGAGCGGGAAAAATGGCGAGAACGCCGCCGAACTGGAAGTAAAGAGTTTTGGGACACAGAAGTTGAATAGATCTAGTGATCTGGGTTCAGGCATCTCAGAGGAATCATGGTTAGCTTTCGTCCTACTCGGTTCTTATGACTCCTGGGTGGGAGGTGACGTGACTAAATAAGGCACACAGGTCAACTCTATTTTCAAAGTAAACAAATTGTACTGCGCAAAAAAATATTATTGTGTAGTCTGTTTGGAAGTGAGTTTAGTGTATTTATATAGAATGTGAGCAGGTGCATCTTCTCAACTTGTAACGTCTGGAAAATATCAGGATGCCACTACAGATACAGAGGGGAGATCAGCAGTGAATAGTATCAGTTGCTGAGATCGATGGTTTATAATAAGGGAATGATTTGCATTATGAGCACTTTATTGTTCGAAAAACAAAATCTTTTCCTAATTTAGCCTCTGCAAAACCTTTATGTGCTAGAAATTAGTTTCCACATAGAAAAAAAAAAATCTCATAGCACTTTTTTTTTTTAGTTACATCAAGTGTAGCTAGCGTCTTTATCAAAAATGTATTTGGGATGTAGCTTACTGGTTTTAAATCATGACCGCGTGTTTCTTGACAGGTTACATTTGTTAAGTACAGGTATCAAGAATGACATTATCAGTTGAGACTTTTTTTTTCTTTTTGAGAGTATGAAAGGTGTACTTATTAATCGCTAGCTATCAGTTAATTGTAATGTCAGTTCTGTGACAGTTCCATTTATTTTATTATAATATCTCTTCCCTTTACTGTGGCCCTTGTTTGACTCATCTCTCCCAATATTGTGTGTGTGTGTCTGTCTCCAGAGAGCAGGCCTTGCTGACCTCACGGCGTTCCCCGTTGTTGCCACGTCAGAGAGAATATGAGCGTATTCACTACCCCAATGTGTACGACACATATGCTGAAGCCATCAAGACCTCTGCCTTCATCGGAGGCTGCAAGGTAAAGTGGAGCGATAATTCCTTAAGGCTGCATCCACATGAATCCTGATAGGCCTAAAAAAAAATACAGTGTATTTATAGACCACGTCCACACTACTAAGTTTTCGTTTAAAAACACACATATTTCTCTTTCCGTTTTGGCCTTCTGTCCATGCCGAGACAGCGTTTCTTCATTCAGAGTAAAACGTAGCTTTTCGAAAAACGCTCTCCGAAGTGGATACGTTTGAAAACGTGCAGTGTGGACTGTGAAAACAGTCTTTCTCTCGTTTAGGTCGCAGGTCGTTTTGCTCACTCGCGGTACAGGCACGCGAGCGGTTCTTTTGGGAAATGATTGAAAACAAGTGCGGACGCGGAGCGGTTTTTTGGACAAAGACGCCGTTTTCAGACAAAGATGTAGTTTTTCACATTTTTCCTCATTAATGTAAAAAGTCTTAAAAAGCGCTCCGTGTTGTTTTTTTAATTGGTTTTCCAGAAATTGCTCAGACCCCTGTACTGCACAAGCTTGAACCATAAGGAGCTTTGGCTTGCATCATTTCCATGGGGTGTGTGTAATACGTGAAAGCACCGATTTTAAAGGGGGTGCACTTTCTTTTTTCTCTTTGATTTTACGCACCTGTGCGAGCTGAATCGGTCACCCGACTAACAATAATCCTCGTTTTCGGAACTTGAAAATGGTGTTTAGAGATTTTGCTACTTGGGAAAGTGTTTTCTGCACAAAACTGCCCCCCCCCCCAAACCCCCCCGCCCCCGCTGTGACAGAAAGCCAAAATGTAGAGAAAAGGGTGCGTTTGCAGCCTTATCCAGATTAATGTGGGTGTCGCCTAAGAGGATGTGAAAATTGAAACCTGATATACTCTATATAAAGCTCTGAATCTTCTCTCAGTACATTAGCCAGCACCTGGTTTTATTAGCCTGGGTCCTGATATCTTTATTTTCATTCCTCAAAGGCTCCTGCTCTCTCTCTCTCTCTCTCTCTCTCTCTCTCTCTCTCTCTCTCTCTCTCTCTCTCTCTCTCTCTCTCTCTCTCTCTCTCTCTCTCTTTCTCTCTCTCTCTCTCTCTCCTTCTCTCTCTCTCTCTCTCTCTCCTTCTCTCTCTCTCTCTCTCTCTCTCTCCTTCTCTCTCTCTCTCTCTCTCTCTCTTTCTCCTTCTCCTTCTCTCTCTCTCCTTCTCTCTCTCTCCTTCTCTCTCTCTCTCTCCTTCTCTCTCTCTCTCTCCTTCTCTCTCTCTCTCTCTCCTTCTCTCTCTCTCTACCTCTCTCTACCTCTCTCTACCTCTCTCTCTTTCTCTATCTCCCCCGCTCTCTCTCTCTCTCTCCCCTATCTTTCCCTTTATCCCTCTTTCTCCCTCTTTCTCCCTCTTTCTCTCTTTTCCCCCTTCCTCCTCTCTCTCTCTCTCTCTCTCTCTCTCTCTCTCTCTCTCTCTCTCTCTCTCTCTCTCTCTCTCTCTCTCTCTCTCTCTCTCTCTCTTCTCTTTCTCTCTCACTCTTTTAGTGTCTGGGAACGCATGTGGTTAGAGCAAATATCTGTGTGTGTGTGTGTTTTAAACACTTTCGACAGCTTATCTGTAGTGGGAAGGTAAAAGTTGGCCCAGGCCTGCTGCATGCAGCTGCAGTGGATTTGAAGGCTGATGACTGGCCTTGGCTGCAGTTAGGAGTGTTTGAATTTGTTGGGGTTGTGGGAAGCTAATGGATGCTAATGGTTGCCTCTTTGCCCAGAGGCAAATTGCAACTGGTTTTGGCTAATGCAGCCTGCCGTGATACTCGTTTGTTGATTTTTGTTTCTTTTTTTGCCACAGATGCTGCTGCCTGAGAGCATCCACAGAGAGAGTAATAAGATGTTTGAGCAGGTTGAAATCCCGCCCAACGACCCCATGCCCATCGGCTTCCAGGAGAAACCTGTCTACATCACAGAGCTAGATGAGGTTTGTGTGTGGGATGTTTCCTTTTTTTTTTTCACTCTTCCTCTTACTTTTCTTACTTTTCCTCTTCTAACTCATTACTTCTTATTGAAGTATTCTAACATTTTTTAGCTATAAAAAAAATTATTAATTTATTGTTTACTGCAACCAAGTGTATCACAAAAGTGTATTATTCTACATAATCTCAGACATCTGGAAGAGAACTTTGATCTATTCTATTGTACGTCACTTTTAAGATTTTTTGTTTGTCTTGCCTTCGATGTATGGTACACTATATGGACAAAAGTATTGGGACACCTGACTTTTCCAGCCATATGTGGTTGTAGTTAACAGATGTTTCAGTCTTGTACACATTAGATTTTTTCATATCTTATCATATCTTTTTTATGTCTCATGCCCTGTAGTAGGGGTTTAACACTGTCTCTATCTGATTAGGGCTCCCAATATCCCAATCTGAATTGAAATATGATCCATAAATGGAGGTGGATTGGAACAGAAATAAAACAGGGCGGCTGGGACATTACAAGTTTATTCACCGAATACTAATCCTTTTCAAATAAAGACCAAAAGTTTATTTGTCTCCAGAATGTCTGCACCTCCTCAGCTATGACAATCAGGCTCATAATTGGTCTCAAGCAGATACCCTGTGGAGCTTTCTGGCAAGATTTCTGTGATTGTGTACTGTGATTGAGTAAACTAGCTGTCTTTCAGAACAACCGTCTTACTCAATTCAGGAATCGGTTAAAGTTTACAGTTGATTTTTTGGGGTTTATATATATATATATATATATATATATATATATATATATATATATATATATATATATATATATATATATATATATATATATATACAGTACAGACCAAAAGTTTGGACACACCTTCTCAGTCAAAAAGTTTTCTTTATTTTCATGACTATGAAAATTGTAGATTCACACTGAAGGCATCAAAACTATGAATTAACACATGTGGAATTATACATGGAATTATATACATAACAAAAAAGTGTGAAACAACTGAAAAATGTCATATTCTAGGTTCTTCAAAGTAGCCACATTTTGCTTTGATTACTGCTTTGCACACTCTTGGCATTCTCTTGATGAGCTTCAAGAGGTAGTCACCTGAAATGGTCTTCCAACAGTCTTGAAGGAGTTCCCCGAGAGATGCTTGGCACTTGTTGGCCCTTTTGCCTTCACTGTGGTCCAGCTCACCCCTAAACCATCTCGATTGGGTTCAGGTCCAGTGACTGTGGAGGCCAGGTCATCTGGCGCAGCACCCCATCACTCTCCTTCTTTGTCAAATAGCCCTTGATGCCTTCAGTGTGACTCTACAATTTTCATAGTCATGAAAATAAAGAAAACTCTTTGAATGAGAAGGTGTGTCCAAACTTTTGGTCTGTACTGTGTATATATATATATATATATATATATATGTATATGTGTATGTGTATATATGTGTGTGTGTATATGTGTGTGTGTGTGTGTATATATATGTGTGTGTGTGTGTGTGTATATATATATATATATGTGTGTATGTGTATATATATATGTATGTATGTATGTATGTATGTATGTATGTATGTATGTATGTATGTATGTATGTATGTATATATATATATATATATGTATATATGTGTGTATGTATGTATGTATGCATGTATGTATGTATGTATGTATGTATGTTAGAAGGCCAAAACATGTTCCAGCATAACAGTTCCCCTGTGAGGTCTGTGCAAACATAACTGGAGTAGAAGAACTCAAGTGCCCTGCACAAATCCCTGACCTCAACCTGAATGAACACTTTTGGGATGAACTGAAATGAACGCTGACCAGATCTTCTTGCCTGAAATCAGTATCTGACTAATGCTCGTGTGGCTGAATGAGCAAATCCCCACAGCTTAACTACAAAATCCAGTAAAAAATTCTACTAGAGGAAAAGGAGTGGGGGTTATAATAGCTAGTGGGGGATTTAACCTGGACTGAGATGTTCATGTGCATGCGAAGATCATGTGTCCACAAACCTTTGCACATATAGTATACCAGAGGGATCAAAAATGCTTCTGGACCATGCTGTCAGAATCTACATCCAGTGCTGCTGTGAGACAAAGTGGCATTTCATTATAATACCCATTTGATTTAACAGCAAAATTGTCTTTTAATACTGATGGAGAACGTTTATGAACCATGCAGAGAAAATGCATGTTAAAATAGTATATAGATATATTTTTACATTTTAACTGATGATTATTGGAGTCTGATCATAGATATTCTGACACATATAGAGTGAAGGTGTGCTTATACATTATGGAGTAATAGCTTTAGAAATAAATACAGAATGAGATCTGCTTTTGGTGCTCAGGAAGGTAGCGTTTATATCAGACTACTGATGCAAATCATTATCATTAACCTTAAATAAACTTCTGCTAAATCTGCATGAAAGTTTGGTTCCTTGCATCCTGCAGGATCATGAGTCCCACCCAGATGCTCTGTGAACCTTTTCATAGCAAGCTTGCTTATCTCTATATTCATGTGTGTATTTGCCTCAGTTTAGGACACATCATCTATTCTAATGTGAATAATGTATTTGCATTTGGTTACGTCCCTGTGCTGTAGCCTTATTTACTTTTTTTTTTTTTTCCTGCTGGTGTAAATAAATATATAATTCACTGGAAAATTGTGTTAAAATGGGTATCTAAGGCTAAGCGGTGTGGTTCCTGCACACTATAGCGTTTCGAGATAATACCGGATTTTACACACGTTTGTCAGAGGAGTGGGAGGCTGAGAGCAGAATGTATAATTTTAGTGGTGCTAGTGAAAAATGTTTGCTCCGAATGGAACTCTGTTAGGTCAACCTGTACTTTAGATCATCGGGTTGGTACAGAAGTCTTAAAAGCTTATAGGAAGCCACAGACTTCAGAGTCTCAGCCTCCTATGTGCCTCAGTGGGCGAAGACTTTACACGCAGCATGTTTTCTTTCCTTTCCCCTTTTCGTTCCTAATCTAAATGACAGGTTTACATCGGTGGGTTTGTTACATGAGCCAGTTCAGAGGATCGCAGAGTGTGACGCAACGATGTGTGAAGTTTGGGTTTGAGTGGACTAATTAGTCACGCCTTTTCCATGCTTATTGTGTCTGCGCTGTTTGCTGGTTGAGGCTCAGGTGCATATGTTTATGTGAGAAGGAGGAAAGACACAGGTCACCACACAGCCTGTCAGATACAATCTGCATTCAAAACAGCGCTTCAGCCATGAAATCCGAGAATTCCCTGTGTGAACGTTAAACGCTCACCTGTAGGAGCAAACGAACGCTTCTAGAAATGGCATTTAGGAGCTTGCACACATTTAGGAGCAACAATGAGGAAGACAAATGAAAGGTGTGGTCTGTAAAAATATGGTTTGCATGGTAGATGATCCATGACTAGTATAAGAAAGAAATTATGTTTGGTAAGATATTGGTCAGAATTGTAACTGCTTCTATGCAATCTATGACTTATTCGCAAAACTTCATTAAAAAAAGCCAACCAAAAGGAAAAGGATACGAGACAGGAACAGATTGTATTTGGTAGATGAAACTTGCACTGATTTCCATGTGGACAACCTGCGTCTGTCTGAGACTTTTGTTAGCACAAGGCCAGTGGTGGAATGCTTGTTGTAGGATTTAGGTGAGACTGTTCTTAAGGAATGGTTACACTATTTTACTCCTTCGACTTCCATTCATAAACTTGCAAATGTTGTGCACATTGTGAGGTCTGTGCAAACATAACTTGCCAGGGTTGGAGTAGAAAAACTTAAGTGCCCTGCACAAATCCCTGACCTCAACCTGAATGAACACATTTGGGATGAACTGGAATGAACGCTGACCAGATCTTCTTGCCAGAAATCAGTATCAGAACTAATGCTAGTGTGGCTGAATGAGCAAATCCCCACAGCCTCACTTCAAAATCCAGTAAAAAATTCTACTAGAGGAACAGGAGGTGGGGGTTATAATAGCTAGTGGGGGATTACACCTGGACTGAGATGTTCAAAAAGCACATGTGCATGTGAAGATCATGTGTCCACACATTTTTGGACATATAGTATACCAGAGGGTTTAAAAAATGCTACTGGACCATGCTGTGAGATTCTACATCCAGTGCTGCTGTGAGACAAAGTGGCATTTCATTATAATACCCATTTGATTTACCAGCAAAATTGTCTATAATTGTCTACTGATGAACGTTTATGAACCATGCAGAGAAAATGCATGTTCAAATAGTATATAGATATATTTTCACATTTGATTTTTTACAACTGATGATTATTGGAGTCCGATCAGAGATATTCTGGCTCATGTATAGTGAAGGTCTGTGTGCTTATATAACGTAATAGCTTAAAAAATAAAGCAGATTTGATACGCATGCACATTTTGGACACCGGAAAAACAAGATCCGTTCGAAGGAGTTTCTCATTTAATGTTTGGCCTCCTGCAAATTCGAATCACGTGAAGACCGGTGAACGGTAGAATATCAACACGTTACGGCTTGGCCTTTTCAGAAATTCCAACAGGAGAGAATCAGCATGAAAGAGAATCTGGTTTGTGGTGTTGCTGCATACAGGAACAGAAAGTGTATTTTAACATCAGTGTTTGATGTCATCCAGTTGCAGCAGGTCATATCAATATTCGCAGCAGATTTTTGAAGATTTTTTCAAGTCCTTTTCACTTAACATACCTGTTATAAATGATTTTAAAATTGCCTTGTTCAAATCCAGCCTGAAAAAAACTAAATTGGGGAATTTTCTTCCCCAAGTTACTGAAAACATGGGAACACAATTTTTTTTTTTTAATCCAGACAGGATCCTGAAGTTGACCCTTAATTCTGAATAAAGGATAAAATAGACAGTGTTGGCCAACATGCATCTTCAGCTGTTGTTAAAACCCTGTTCAGTTTCTGCAACAGCACAGTGCAGAATACGCCCATGGCCCTAAACTTGGTGATACGGAAGTCATTTCCAGCAGAGTGGCAAAGAGACAAATCATGCCTTAAACTAGATTTTTGCTTAGTTTTTAACACTGAATACATCTGCTTTTGAGAAGCTTTATCTTTTTGTGCGGATGTATTCGCCTGCAGCTTAAGCAGATTTGCTCTTCTCTTTGGGCTTGATGAAGATTGATATGGAGGTCCTTAAGCTGAGTTGTGCAAATTAACAGAAGAGGAGCAGCAGCTCCGTTAATTTAGCAAAGCTCCTGCAACTCTGAAACAAAGTGCCTTCTTCTTATAAAGTGTCACGGCGGCGCAGCTAATAAGTCTTTACATGCTATTAGAGGCTTTCCAAAGGCAGACCGGAGAAGCCTCTCTGTTGTTCTTTTTAAGCACTGCGTGATTGTCATTTATTGAAAGCTATAATGGGCAACAGGGACATGCCGGCTAGGCGTGCCTTTAATAGCTCGGTGGAACATTAAAAGTGGAGAATTTATTAGAGGCACTTTTTAACTAATGAATCACATGGACTACCATCCCCTCATCACACCACTAAAAGCCTTCTTAATTTTTGTGAATAAATATGTGAAAGAGCTCCTCCAAGGACCAACAGAGAATTCTGCATATGCGTTTTGGTTTTTAACAGATGTTCTGTATAAGGAAAAACACACATATATAGGGAAAAGTTCTCTTTGTGCATTAATTCGTTTTTTCCCCCCAAATCGGCGAATTTTGCATAAATATATCTTTTTCTAATCTGAACTGCAGAAATGGTAAACAAAAATCGGAATAACACCGTATGCCACTCACTATGCTGGTTTTAAATAGCTGTCTAGATGTGAATACATGCAACAGCATATGTGACATTTGCGGGCTATAAATGATCATTTCTTTCAGCACCATGGACAGAGGCAGTCTGCTCCGCTCCAGGCTGTACGGCCTCTGCCTGCCCTAATGAAGTTTAATGACCTTAATGCATTTCCAGAAGCACATATAAATGTTGTAAACGAGTGAATGTTATTTAAAATCTTGCGCATCAGGAGCGTTCACTGCCTGTCCTTTGTATCGGTAACAAGAGTCATTAACTCAAACTATGCGCTCATTTTACTGTAAAAGCCGCAGACAAAGAACTCTCCGAGTCTGCCCTGGCCTCCGAGAACCCACAAAAATACAGATCTGCTTTAAAAGGCTTGTAGTGCTTTGAGGGTCCTAAAGCAGTTACAGAAGTTAGGATGAACCTAGCATTAACAAGAGACTACACGCTACCTACGTACTTGTACTTCACAGTGTGTAGGCTGCTGTTGGCACCAGGCACCGAAGCAAAAACACATCCATAATTAATCCTGCTTGATTGCCTTTTCTAATCCCCTCCCCTTTTTTTCGCTGCTTCTGTGTCTGCGTGTGAGATTTATTCAGAAATGCCAGGCAGGTGTAAAAATATATAAGAATAGATTGTTAATCTGGCACAGAAATAAACAAATACAGATTGCATATATAAATATACTACTGGGTGGAATGCGTTATTTATTTATTTATTTATTTATTTATTTATTTATTTATTTATATTAGAATCGTCCTGAAACTTTGTGTCTGCTTGTCAGGGTTTCCACAGGGTCTTCAAAAGTCTAAAAAAAAAAAAAAAAAAAAAAAAAAAAAAAAAAAAAAAAAAAAAAAAAAAAAAATTATAGGCCTAAGAAATTCACTGTTTTAGGTTTTAACTATTTTGAAACAGGTCTTAATTTTTCGATGTCCATGTAACATTACTAGAGGCCAGACGATTAATTGAGCGATTATTAGGCAGACGCATCTGACACACCAAACCATGCGTGTACCTTCTGCACTTGTGTGAGAGACATAACTCTCCCATACCAGCAGGTGGCAGTAGTCTGCATTTAGCCTCCAAATAGGGAAACCGGAAGTGCTAGAACTGGGAATATATAAAGCAAACAGCGTTTACACCTGCCGCGATCATTACTAACAGATTCCTGTAGCTTTTTTCAATCATTTCTACTAAGTTGCAAAGGCAAGAGCAAGAATGACAACAAGCGTGTTAGGATTTTACTCGTGTGGTCATTCGCTAAGCTAAATAGCCAATCTGATTCTTTCTCGCCGACGAGCTCCGCCTCTGATTGGATGTACAGAAACGACCAGAGCCAACGGTGTGGGAAAAACTAAAGCCGACAGACGCACAAAAAACACCTGATATTGTCCTAATGGCCGACCATAAACTTGCTGTGTCCCGGCCTTTAAGTTCTTATCCTTCGTTTTTAATCCTTTGTTCTTAATCTCAATATATTTTATTAATATGATGCTACTGTTGAAGAGAGAATGGGTAACGTTTGAGACTGAATCGTTAGCAAGCCTTTACTCAGCTGTAGTTTAGGTTACAGGTAGGCACGGGGACCAAAACCTGGTAACAGGTGCACTGATTGGAGAGGCTTGTGTTGTTTAATAAATGTTTAAATTAAGCAATTTTCTGTATCACTTCTTGTTTCTTAATTATTCAAATTATTATAAAGGGGGGAAAAAAGAAAATCGGGCCACAAAAAAAAAGAATGGCATCGGCCATCAACTGCCCTGATTTCTAATTATCGGCATCGTCCATAGAAAAACCCATATCGTTCTACTTCTAAACGCTCCATCTAATGCTTATTGAAATGCTCCTGCAGCACTTTAGAATGTTTTTTGTTTTGTTTTATTTCCATGGTGTTGTAGTTCTTTCTTTTGCTAGTTCAAATGTAATTTGCTGTATTACGACTAGAAACGAGGCCAACATGCAACAGCTTTCTGTTTTTGGAGCAAATCTCTCTTGGATTGTACCATAGACATAAAACTGATTTTTCTTTTTCTTTTCATCTCTAGGACCATTAGCTATATGTTCACATTACAGTATCTTTGCTATTTATGTTATTTAATTAGAAGAATTTAAAAATTCAAATAGTATTCAGAACTCTTTCAATTTTCGGAGAAGCACCTCTGGCTTTGAGTCTTCTTGTTGGCATATCTGCATGTTTTTTTTTTTTTTTTTTATGATGTGGACAGCTTCTCCCATTTTTCTAGACAAATCCTCTCAGGCTCAGTTTAATTAAATGGGGAGCCATCTGAAGATCACACCACATATGTTCTGTGAGATGTGGAAGTCTGGGATTTTGCTGTGTCACTCAAGGAAGTCTTGTTGCAGCATTGTGTAAGCTGTACACTTGGGTTGTAACCATGCAGGAAGCTAAAATGTTGCCCCGTTGCTATCAAGGCTGTATAAACTCTGATATTGGCAGATGTTCTTAAAGGACCTCTATATTTGTCTCCATCCATGCAGTCTTTTAGGCCCCTATTGAGAAGCACTGGGTGGATGCCACCCTGCTTTACCTTAGGATTGTTTTTATCCAGTTGATGAGCAGTACCTGGTTTTGTCAGATGTAAAATTTGAAATTCTTCCCAAAGAAGTCATTTTTGTCTCATTAGACCATGTCTTATTCTTTCAGAATCCTTGAAAATGCTTGACATATGACTTTTTACTCATGAGTGGCTTCCATCTATCCACAGTATCATAAAAGACTGATTGATTGAGTATTTCTGAAATAAATGGCCTTATCAGTTTCGCAGCTCTTTGTAGAGAACTTCTATTCGAGTGACCACTGGATTTCCTACTTACTGCCCCGACCAAAGCCTTTTAACCTGGTTACTGAGTTTGGCCAGAAGGAAGAGAGCTGCCAATTCCAAACTTCCTCCATTTCTCGTTAACGGAGGCTACTGTGCTTGTGGAATTGTTCAGAGCTTTATAAATGGTTTTATACCCTTGCCTGGGTCTCTGTCTCAACGCAATTTTATCACGAATGCCTATGGAGAGTTCCCTGGACTTCACAGTCCGGTTTTCAGTCTGGCTTTGCTCTGAGAATTGCAGGAGCTACACACAGGCGTGTGCCTTTCTAAATCATGTCCAATCAATTGAATTTGCCACAGCTGAACTCCAGGCCAGAGACATCTCAGCATAATCAAAGCCAACAGAAGGCACCTGTACCTAATTTGGAGTGCCTTAGCCAAGGGTCTGAATACTTATTTGAATGCAATGTGTTAGTATTGGATTGGGAAATTGTTTTTGCGTATCATTGTAGGTTAGCGTTTGGATAAATCTGCAACATGGGACAAATGTGAAAAAGCCGAAGAACTCGGTATGCGCCATGTCATTTGCAATATGGTTGTGACTGATCTATATACAGTAAAGTTGCTAAAAACAAGCGTATTCGAGTAGCATCAAAACCCACCCGATATGCATCAGTGTTATTCCTTAGTGAAATCACTTATGTCCAGTGGTGGACAGTAACAAAGTAAATGTAATTCTGAGACTTTTACTTTCACTTCACTTTATTTCAAAGACAAATATTTGACTACATTTTGCAATATCGGTTGTTCTTTTTTATTTGTGAGCGGATAAAAACTAAACTGGTCCAATACGCAGCAAGTCACCAATCAGGGTTTTGAACTTGTTCTGATTGCCACTTGTTGCTATCTACTTATCACAAACATACAGTTCAGCGTTTAGAGAGGAATAAATGATGGAAGAAACTCCTGATTCTAACTTCCCATAACACTCCTGACCTTATTTGCACAATTTTTATTATTATTTTTTTTTAAGTAGTCGAGAACAAGATTTTGGGCATATGATTATTTTAATTGATATCAATAAGTGTTTAAGTCATTATTATTCTATCAATAGATTGCTGTGCAAAGAGTAACATTAGAGTTTCATATAAACTAAGATGATCCAGCAAAGAGCCTTGTGACAAAAATGAAAATAGAAACATTATAGCCATAATAAATCATAGTACTTAAGTATTTTGGAAGGCAAATCCTTTTGTACTTCTTTTACTTAATTGATGTTTAAAGGGAGCAGTTGCGTATCTACTTTAACTCGAGCACATGCTTTGTGTACTTCGTCCACCACTGCTTCTGGTTTTTAACATGTGCATAGTGGGACACGTTAATGAACCGTTTTAATAGCCATTATACAATGTTTTGTTCGAGGCAACACGAACAAAGACCATACTATTACCTCTGTGTAATAGGTGCATAATGACATTTTACACTTAGTCGATTTCTTTGGTCACCAATTTTGCACCCATGAGCTAGTTCTCCACTATCAAACAACAGCTCCCGGAGAGAGTTAACACGGCTCTTTAAGACACGTGACATCATTTTCTACTGCTTCATCATAACATACAGGAGAAGAGTAACACACATGGAGAAACCCAGCGTGCATTGCTTCACAGCTACACGTGTCTGTGTGATTGACAGTAGACATTAGTCCTCTCTCCCACTCGGACACAATGGATAATTCTACTCCATCTCCTTATCAGGGTTCAATTTTTGCAATCTCCGTATGATATAGCGAACTCTTTTCTGGACACAGTAGTTTACGAGAATGAGAACTAGGTGAACCAATGCAGAATTGAATCGTGATTAGTCCAGTGCACTAAAAATGCTTTTGATAGCTGTAATACTAACTAGTGAACAATTTGTAAGTATTGTGGAGTAAACAAGCATGATTAGCCTAATTATAGAAGCAAAGAAAAGGGAGGAGAGCTTGGGTCATGATGAGTAAAGTAGCCTCGGAGTTCGCTGTGGCTCTTTTTATAATAGCAACCCAGTGGCACAGTTTTCTCTATTTATTTATTATTTTATTATTTGCCTTATATATTTTACAGAGATTAAGTGTTATTGTCCCGAAAGCATCCCAAAACAAATTTGACATCTGCTTTTACACCATTTCTATCTTCCCCAAGACACCATTAATCTGCAGCTTTGGCTGCTATTATCCTGTGATTTACTTTGCGATGCTATACGTTGCATTGCGCTACCAGCAATGTGTGATATTTCAGCTGGATTGGTTGCAGAATCAAATCAAATTCTTTCTTTTTTTATTTCGATATCCTCTCCACCGTTTTCTGCTGATAGCTACCTGATAGCATTACCGAATATCAGGTGCCATCTTTAAATATGTGTTTGTTTTTTTGTTCCCCCCCCCCCCCCCCCCCCCCGTTCTGCCTTACAAGCTAATGCGAAAGCAAGAGATTAATGGTATAGGATGCTGCAGCTAGGTAGTGCATGTGTAGGAGGAAAAAAAAAAAAGAATAATAAATTGAGCGGCTCAGCATTACAGTGGAGAAAATTAATTACTCCAGCAACAGAAATAACTCGTGAGATGAGAGGTATTTTGATTTACTGTTGCTCAGGGATATCCAGCTGTGCGTTGTTTGGCTTGCTAGTACACTGTCGAAGAACTGTAGCATAGAGAAGTGCTTAAACTCGAACCTCATTAGACTTAAAAAAAACGGAGCAGTAACCCACTTAATAATGAGCAGCTTCTTCCCATGTTTGTTGCTGGATACTTTTTAGGATTTGTTGGCAGCAGTTTATCAGTTTATATTAAAACTAGTACATGATATTAAATCACGGTTTAATAATTCATAGACTTGGAGATGAACAGAACGGTTGTCGTTTTTGATTGCTTATATATTCGCAAGCACTTGTATGGTGCAGGCTGGACGGGTTGTTCTGAGCAATGTGGGCGTGAAGTGTGAACGACAGAACACAAATTATCATAAAGCTACTGTAGCATGTTGATAGGAATGACGAGTGCTAGCTGTCTTTATATAAATGTTCCACTGGGTTTTGTCTCTTGTACCATGGAGATTTGTGTTCATTTAGCACAAGGCTGTTACTTAAGTCGGGTACTGATGTAGGGTGAAGAGGACTGGGGTGATCAGAGCTCTATAGCAGACCACTCAAGATCTTTCACTCCAAACCATGGACAGCACATCTTAATTGAGCTGGCTTTGGGCATTGCCATGCTGGAACTGGTTTGGGTCTTCTGGTTTAAGTGAAGGGAGAATTGAATGCTACTGCATCCAAAGACGTCCTATACAGTTGTATGCCTCCAATCCTTTGCTACCAGTTTGGGGAGGAACCACGTATGGCTGGAAAGGTCTGGTGTGCTAATACTTTTGTGTGTATAGTGTATATGGGCACATAAAAGAAATGTGTGACTTGTGTGGCACACAGCGTTAAGATTTTATTCCCTACAAGGCGTGTCGTTATATAATGTCAACGTAGTCGTGTGCCCTAATGTTTAGCATTTTCGCCTTTCATGATTTCCCAGTTAACGAACGAAATATTGAACTAAGGAAATTCAATGCCTCAACTCTCATCCCTCCATACATTTAGTGAGCATGCAGGTTTTTTTATTTAAAAGAAAAAGACTTTGTCCAAACCACCATCTTTCTATTCCAAGAAGTGCATTCGAATGTACAGCTACTGTTTTACTACTCTTGAACGCTAATTTTTAGTGTTTTTCCACCATCTTAAGTCTACACCGGGTCACATTTCCTAATTGCCCACCTCGGCTGAAGTCACACGCAACTGCTTCCGCTATGAAACTGGGTTTTTCTTTCATGGGGTGCTTGAGTGCGCAGTGAATTCATTTTTTTTCCCTGCTTAATTGTTTCACTTCTGGCTGTAGTTCAGATGAAATTCAACCCCTCTTTTTTCTTATTCAGAATGTGCGCTGCTGTTGTGTGGGGGATGGTGTGAAGCAGCTAAATGCCATCAACATTCATGCATATTTAAATTTAAAGGAACACTACAGCGTGCTGCTGTTTTGGCAGCTGTCGTTTTTAAGGGGAAAAGGTGACTGTTCACATTCGAGCTAAATTTGGCCTTTTCGGTTTTTCAGCCTTTTTATTAACGTTAAACTCGACAGCCAGGTTGTTAATTAATAGTTTTGAGGACTTTTTATTGTAATTTTTTTTTACGTTTGAAGGTGAGCGATGTGGATTGCAGACTAATGGACATTTCTGCTTAATTCTTGGGTGACTTCAGGCTACTGCACTGCTCGCGCTCGGATTCGGGTTCCACTTGGACAATTGCCTGACGATGGCGTGATAAATTACTCTCCTCTTCCCCCTGCTTTTTACCTCTTTCCCTCGCTTCCTGCAGTTCTGCTGAAGGGAAATGAATAGACCTCCTGTTTGCTGCATCTGCATCTCCCAGCTTGTCAGATATGGCGCATCTGCTGTGGAGGTCTGTTTTTCTCAGGGTGTGCGTGTGTGTGCACGTGTGTGTGTGTGTGTGTGTGTGTGTGTGTGTGTGTGTGTGTGTGTGTGTGTGTGTGTGTGTGTGTGTGTTTGTGTTTCAATAAGAAGGAGTCAGTTTAAATTATGCAAAAGTTTGCATTCTTTTTCTATTTTCTGTGTGTGTGTGTGTGTGTGTGTGTGTGTGTGTGTGTGTGTGTGTGTGTGTGTGTGTGTGTGTGTGTGTGTGTGTGTCACTCAAGCAGGTCATTTTGTGCTGTGTGGGCTCGAGGCAAGCAGATAAGCTGTTTGCTAAAACTGGCAATTAAAACTTGATCAAGTCGTCAATTCAAATGGAATGAAACGGAACCAAAAAGTAATTAAAAGGATAGCATGCAAACGACAACAATTATATCTCTTCGTTTTCTATTAACAAATTTAATTATATAGCAGCCGCTTATACATGAAAGGGCGCTCTCTGTTTTCTACACTAATTCCCACAAACGTTTGCACTATATACACACTGTTAAAGATAAGCATCCAAGTTGCTAGCACTGTGTATGTGTGTGTGTGTATATATGTGTGTGTCTGTATATATATATATGTGTGTGTGTGTGTGTGTGTGTGTGTGTGTGTGTGTGTGTGTGTGTGTGTGTGTGTGTGTGTGTGTGTGTGTGTGTGTGTGTCTGTGAGCGAGAGAGAGAGAGAGAGAGAGAGAGAGAGAAAGAAAGAGAGATGTTTTTCCCTTCTTGTTTTTACAGTTATAAGACCAGGGTAATTAGAGGAAAAAGACAGAGGAGATGGGGGTATTTGAGAATTCTTGTAAAATCTCTGCTAGCCTCTATGAGGGTCCAATTAGTGTGTTTAAAGTCACTGGTGAATTGATGGTGTATTCCCACTTCCCCCAGTAAGCACATATGGCCCGATGGCTGAGCATCCACACTGTTAATTAGACTGTTAGGTTGTGTTGGACTCACAGAAGCCTGGAAGGAACCCCAAGTTTTCATTTTAACACACACACACACACACACACACACACACACACACACACAGGTGAGCTTTATATGGGTCACCATAACGATCGCAGTACAATGCCATCGCTAGCCAAGTGTGGCCATTTGTCAGGTCAGGCTGCAGCACCGAGGGTTAATTTAGTAGTTAGTGTGTGTCCGAGGGTGTTTTTGCTTTCTCTGAGCATGCTCAAGGATTCAAAATAGGAATTTGGTCCACATGAATGTGCTTCCGGTCAGTGCTAGAATGTACTTACTTTTACTTCAGTGCTTTTCACAGGTAGAAAATGTCCTAGGAAAGAAATGGTCTGTTTAATGCACATTTATTTGCCTTTTTTCATCACACTGCTGTACTGAGGTATGTTCCCTGGTATTCTCTTCCCTGCTCCCACTTTTCTATCATCTTTCTATCCAATTCAATTCAGTTTTATTTGTTCAACACTTATAACAGTGGGCGTTATCCCAAAGCAGCTTTACAGAGATACTGGTTATAGGTTATCAATGTAAATGTGTATGTTAGTGCCTATGAGTTTATCCCTAATGAGCAAACTAGTGGTGGCAGTTTCAAGGGAAAAACTCCATGAGAAGTTATGAGTAAGGAACCTGGAGAGGAACCAGATTTAGAAAGGAAACCATCCTCATTTGGGTGGTACCGAATATCCATTCATTATTGTTTTATCATTGTTTTATTGTTTTATCATTTATCTCACTGACTGATTTCACTAACTTATTCACTGTTTATCTCAACATACATCAGAAGGATATTTATATAATAAGTCATAGTATAAAGAAAGTAGTAGCATAAAGAAATATGTAGTAGTATAAAGTAGTAGTATTACAGTAGTATTTACAGGCCTTGATTTGGTTTTGTAATGAAAACGAAATTGATGAAATACTGTAACTGGAAATCTATACACACTATTTTTTGTCCACTCGAGTGACTGTTGCCATAAAGTTGAAAGAAAACAATTGTCTACAAAGATTCTGTTTCCTGGACTAAAAGGCCTAAACCTGTTTCATGACTAAAACACTTTACCCACGCACTAAGACAGATCTATAAAAAGATGCTTTGCCAAAGCGGATATAGATTAATTATGGCAAGATGCCCAAGTATCATCTATGGATGGGATTTTTTCCTGTAGCACTTACGTTCTGCAGTCTATGGCTGATTTTGCTTTCCAAGAAAGAAGAAAAAAACATGCTTTAGACATGAATTGAAGATATTGATGTGTGCTGAACATGCTCTGCTAAAAACTGATCCAATGTACAAACACATTATTCTAGCAAAAAAACCAACACTTTTATCCATGTTCGTGAGAAATCATGCCAGATCAGTTCTTGAAATTT
This sequence comes from Silurus aristotelis, assembly GCF_946808225.1. NCBI lineage: Eukaryota > Metazoa > Chordata > Actinopteri > Siluriformes > Siluridae > Silurus > Silurus aristotelis. The sequence continues at coordinate 20,225,976 of NC_139574.1, forward strand.
GAAAGATTCAGAGATTTTTATAATGCTAATGTGGTCCTGAAAGAAGAAAAAAATAAAATAAAGATATATACAGTATATAAAAGTTTTTATACATAATTGTTGCTAATCTTCTGACATTTAGCCTTGGTGCTTTGAGTGGGCACTAAGTGTCAAGGAAAGTTCTTTATATTTAACATCAAACAAAGTTCAGAGCCAAACAACAATGCTGAAATTTTGCAGAAATAAACTTTATTACATTGTCCAGGTGGAGCTTTTTAGTTAAGAGAGATTGAATGATTCATTTATGTCAGCTGAGATCGTAGCTTCATGCTAGGTGCTTCCTCTCTGAGTGAAATAGTATGGCACTCAAAATTACTCTCATTCACTTTATTTTATTTTTATCTTTAATAGTTATAGTTTATTAGTTCACCAAAACAAGCTTGGGATGTGTGTGTGTTAAAGACGCTGTTTTTGTTTTCCCTTCAAAGTTTATCGAGTACGGTGTTGCATCGCCGTAATGATTAAACACATGTTGAGTGAACACGATGCTGCCAAAACACAAGCTGTTCTACAGGACAAAAAAGGCTTGTAATTATTAAGCGGACATGCAAAATGACCTTTATACTGTCCTAATCAGTCCCAATGAATTAAAACACATTTAGCAGTCAATTCAATAAAACCTACTGCATCCTTTAGTAGTTGTTTTCTGACACCAGTAATTATGTTAAGATGTACAGTGGCTGTTGATGCAGATGGCGTTTGAATACAGGTGCGTGGTGATTGGAGGGGGGCTTCGGAAAGCTCAGTGGGTTGTGAAAGTATTATTGTTTTTTTTTTATTATTATTGCTTGCAATCCTAACTTTATAATATATCTTTGGTTTATATACATTATATATCTGAAATTCTATGGACATTTGACCATCTCACTACAATGTTGGCAACACAAAATGGTCAAAATTGATAGAATGTCATTGTATGCTGTAGTCTTGGCTTAAGTGATTTCCTATTGGTATTAGTTATTCTTTACTTTAAAGGTAAAACAAATGTTATGAGGCTTAAAAGCATGCACAAGGCGCATCCAAGGGCAACTGATCCACTACCTGTTGAGCACCGAGATCACCTTCGTGCTGCCAGCCGGTGCACAAACTACTGCGGATCAAAGAAAAGTCAGTTTTATTATACAACAGGCAGAGCCTATATGAAAGGATATGGACTATCTGTACATTATAGATCATTGCTCCTGCACCGGTTTGTGTTTATTGTCTGAGGGAAATTGTGCATATTTTAGCATGCTAATACAGATGTGTTTTGGAAGAACAGACAACAGAGGGAGGGAAAAGCAGAAACTGAAACATTTTTAAAAATAATTTTCGAGATCATGACATGATGCAGCACTGAACTTCCTCTATGGAAATTCTTCACCAGTGGCAAGTCGGTATTTACAACATGCTTGCATTACCTCAAGGTGAACATTTGGGGCATGCATACATTTGCATACATTTGCATGTTCAAGGAGTGCGAGGACCTCGACGCTTTGTTTCAAACAGACGAAGTCGATAAATCAAATCGAAGTGGGCTGTTAAAATGGGCGCAGCTGTTCGGTCGGTGCGGTGACACAATGCAGCGCAGGAAGCGAAAGCAAGACGATGGGAGCGCCATGTTCGTCGGTGAATATTTATAACTGCTTTGAACACTTCCCCCTTTCGAAAAATAATCGTTGGAACTACAGTGGATGCTTGGTGAAGGACAGGGGACACACTCTCATCATTTGTTTACTGAGATGGACATTTACCAGACTTTTATTAGTTTCAAGTGCCTTTATAGGTTAAACCAAGCTAAGAATTCCTGCCTGATTTATAAAAGCTTTGGTGGCGATGCTTCTCTTCGTACTCGTACGTGAATTGCTAAATAACAGTCGGTTGTAAATATATAAGCGCAGAGAAAGCTGAAGAAAAAATAAATAAATTGGCAAAACAGTAAAGTCGTCACTCGTTAGTGAAACGAGTGTTAAATCCCAATGAACCCTCTCTTCTAAGGTGGGGATGGACCCATTCCAGCTCTCCCTTCATTGAACAATCCAGGGGTTAAGTCTAAACAAGCTCCACTCACTAGACTTTTGGTTCTACAGGCAGGAATTTTACCAAGTTCTTCCACTAATGCAGCTCAGCCACTGTAACCACATCAAAAGTTAAAATTAACACAGTTTCTGTGTAATTAAAATAAATACGCCTTGACAACATGGTCGAACATTTGTGTGATTTGGACTCTCTCATGAGGTTCAAAAGTTTTCTTTTACAAGCGTTCAATTCTTACAGATTCAGGACAAGGATTTTTCTTGAACACAACATTTTGTGTTTAAAATGGACCTACGAAACATTTCTAAATGCATCTCTTTGTATCTAGTTTGATACTTCCGGACCGATGTTTTGTTCCCCCTCTTTCATCCTCATCACACACTGCTGTAGGGGATTTTGAATACTTGATTGTTAAACCAGCATCAAAACCCATTTGCTTTGGCTTGTCTGGATAAAAACGCTTCCCTCAGTAATGTTGAAGCGTACCACATTAGCTCTTCCCCGAAGACTCAACCTCAATGGCCCAGCTTGTCTACCCTACATCCTCATTTACTCGCCTCACAAGTGTCTTCAGCTTTCCTGGAATAAGTGGACACTAATACCGTTGCTCTTTGATTCATTAATAACCTTTTTTTTTTTGCCTTTCTGCCAGCACCAGAGCAAAAATGAGAGAGAATGAGAGTGAGAGAGCGAGAGAGAGAGAGAGACGAAGACAGTATTTCTTCCTATTTTATGAGCATTGGACTGAAACGAGGAAAAGAGTAGAGCAATGACATATTTTTAATGAATTCTTAAATAAATGACAGTGCCTCCTGAGCCGTAGGCATTCCTGACCAGCTGTGTAAAAGAAGATGGCTGAAAGAGAAAGATGCAGAGAGAGAGAGAGAGAGAGAGCAAGAACGAGGGATGCGCACATGCTACTAGTTTACATAGTTGTTTTTATCTATGAACAAACAGTGAAATTCAGTGTGCTTGTGTCCTATCACTATCTTGTCACATAAAATAAGTTAGCCTTGTCTCGCAGGTTTGTCTCTGCAGTTTCACTAGGAGACGGCACAGACAGGTCCCGGCGGTTTCGCTGTTGGAATGATGAGTTATTAATTACACGTTATTGCTCTGGGTCAGTGTTGGTCTCAGCATACTTCCGACTCCAAGGAACAAAATATTTCCGTTCGGCAGCGGCTTAAATGTGCCTCCTTTTTTAAAAATATATATATTTTTTTTAATGATTTCATACCTATTGTGAGATTAAAGGGTGTCGTATTTTTTGTGCCGTTGTCATGGTGAAGTCGGTCAGCGTAGGTGGGGTTGATTGACAGGTCCTGACACCACTCGGCGCCGATCCAAACCCCCTTCCTACTACAGACTCGATGACTTTTTTTTTTTACCCTCAGCCATTCACTGCAGCGCCGAACGTTCGCGGGAAGCGCAAAGCTGGAGTTTAATTGGTCCGACATGAGGCGTGGACATATTGTTGCTTTTTGGAGTGTACTTGGCGTGGACAGAGAGGCTAGGTTGTTTCGCTTCAAGACCGGGGAAGACGCTGGCGGTGAAAAGAAGTGGAGAGTACTTGCACTCTGCCAATACTATCCAGATAGAAGTCTAATTAGATTTGGCCTGGTGGTGCAGCACTCGCGTTTTGGCCGCTGTCGATCTTGGCCTGTTGCTACCTCTATCTCGCCATATGCGTCTCACACGTGGAGCTGCCCTCCAGCTGGTGTGGAAGAAATAAGTTTAAGATTTGGAAAAGTTTCAGCCTAAACAGACTACAGAATTCCTGTTTTTGCTCCACTGTCAGTTAAATTGGCTGAACCCTGCTGTCTATTAGGAAGCAACAATATGTTTAGCAAATACAATCATAATACCAACTAGAGTATTTATTGCAGTGGCAGCAGAGCACGTAGCCTCGCCGACTTACAGCTCCAGGGTCCTAGGTTTGACCTCATGTTAAGGTTTGTGTCCATGTGGGTTTCCTCCTGCGATGAATGAATATTTATTTTGTCGTGCAGCCATCTGTAACTGATTTGTCCTCGCTGTCAGAAACTGCTTACATGCTGACTGCTTACGTGCTTGAGGTTTAATTGCTGAACTGCTTGATTAGTTTTTTTTTATTAATTTAAACCATTCCGTATACCACGTTGTATCAGTCGCTGTAGTTTGTAAATTCGTTTTCTTCTGCTAGCACTCACTATCCCGTGTGAGACCCCATGTTTTCACTGTCAGAAAAGCGCTAACCATCTAATATTCTTAATCATCTTCTGAATCATTGAAGAAGAAAAAAAGGAGTAAATAAAGCCTTAGGGGCAGAAAGTTTTTCGCAGTTGGTTGTGGTTTTTTTGGCTGTTCTGCTTTCGCTCCACGCGTTGTGTTTAAATGCGAGGTGATGCTGGACTTTATTAGTTACTGTAGGAGAATTGAAAGCAGGCTGAAGTTTTAACACTGCCTCTTGCAATATGCTACTGTGTAAAGAGATTTTTCGCACTCGAGGTAACAAACGCTTCTCGCACATTCTCCTTTTTTGATAAGTGGCTGTGGGCAGGCGAAGAGAATCCAAAACCCTCTGCGTTGTCGAATATCGCATTTTTTTTATTTGACATTTCTTTGGTTATGAACGTAGACACTGAACTAATTTAGTGTCTGTGGAAACTGATAGGAGATGAGGGAGTTTTTTTTTCCAGAAAGCCTTCTGAGCAAATCTCTCATCTGTGAAGTGAATTTAAATACCGTATTTTTCGGACTATAAGCCGCTACTTTTTTCCCACGTTTTTGAACCTCGCGGCTTAAACAACAAAGCGGCTAATTTCTGAATTTTTCCTGGGTTTTTCTCGGTTTCACAAACTTCAAGCAAAAAAACTGAGCGACATAACATTAGACGTGCCTAACATTTTTTAAGGCATGACGATGCCAAAAGAAAAACCCCTAAGAGAAATAGTTGTGATAGGAAGGAGGAAGACAGTGAACAATGACTTACTTGGTAGGCTACTGTTTAGATACAAGCCGTTGTAACGAGTTGAGTCTGGGTGAAGGGAGAGTTCACTAACTCCAGTTGCAACAGAAATCATATAAGCACAGACAGGTTTCCAAAACTCGTGCTTTTTTATTTTTCTTGGCAACAGCGTTACGGGTTAGTCAAAGAAACTTAGAAATAAGCATCAGAAAATAATAAGAACATAATTCTCGTCTTGCACACACGCAGTAATAGCGGAAAAATGCAGTGGCATGCTGTTCCCAAAATACCGCTATGCTCCTAAAGGAAGCGCAACATATTTCACCCGTTACACCGTGTGTAACGTGTCTTTCGTTAAAGCCTGTGTAAAGTACATTAGTGTAGACTGCGGCTTATAGACAGATGCGGCTTATTTATGATAAAAATATTTGTGAAATTCAGTGAGTGCGGCTTATATATGGGTGCGCTTAATAGTCCGGAAATTATAGTAGTATAGTATTTTTTTAAACCCAATAAATAAAATGACATTTGAAAATGAAGTCATGAACATGTGCTATTAAATTGCATCGATATCGTAGGATATCATGTCGTCTTCTAACTTTGCACTGGTATTATCATGATTGATCATTTATTGCCCACCCTCACGTTTTAGTGTCTGCCCTACCTACGTAGTTTGAGTAACTTAATGTCTGCTCTTCTCTCTCCCTTCCTGTTGTAGATTGGCCAGCTGGTGTTTAAAGGTATGAATCGGCTAAACAGGATCCAGTCGATCGTTTTTGAAACAGCCTACAACACCAATGAGAACATGCTGATCTGCGCTCCCACCGGAGCAGGCAAGACCAACATTGCCATGCTCACCGTTCTGCACGAGATCCGCCAGCACCTGCAGCCAGGAGGTGTCATCCGCAAAGACCAGTTTAAGGTATGCAACTGTTCGTAACGTCACTCTGAAAAAGTAACATATACTTGTTTTCTCTCACGGGGACATCCTTACGAGGACTCAAGTATGTCGAGACTAGTCATTGTTGGACCAATGTCATTTTAAAAAAGAATGTTTGTATTAGTTTTACATGGGGAGGCGGGGTCATGTCATTCCTATCAGAGAATATCTGGGCTGCAGGGGTTTAGAATGGATAGATGGGTGGATAGATGGATAGATGGATGTATGTACTTAGCAATTGTGCAAACTGACAAGTGCAGATACACATGTAAATATGTGTATAGTATGTATATATATATATATATATATATATATATATATATATATATATATATATATATATATATATATATATATATATATATATAGTGAGGAAAATAAGTATTTGAACACCCTGCTATTTTGCAAGTTCTCCCACTTAGAAATCATGGAGGGGTCTGAAATTGTCATCGTAGGTGCATGTCCACTGTGAGAGACATAATCTAAAAAAAAAATCCGGAAATCACAATGTATGATTTTTTTTAACTATTTATTTGTATGATACAGCTGCAAATTAGTATTTGAACACCTGAGAAAGTCAATGTTAATATTTGGCACAGTAGCCTTTGTTTTCAATTACAGAGGTTAAACGTTTCCTGTAGTTTTTCACCAGGTTTGCACACACTACAGGAGGGATTTTGGCCCACTCCTCCACACAGATCTTCTCTAGATCAGTCAGGTTTCTGGCCTGTCGCTGAGAAACACCGAGTTTAAGCTTCCTCCAAAGATTCTCTATAGTGTTTAGGTCTGGAGACTGGCTAGGCCACGCCAGAACCTTGATATGCTTCTTACAGAGCCACTCCTTTGTTATCCTGGCTGTGTGCTTCGGGTCATTGTCATGTTGGAAGACCCAGCCTCGATCCATCTTAAATACTCTAACTGAGGGAAGGAGGTTGTTCCCCAAAATCTCGCAATACATGGCCCCGGTCATCCTCTCCTTAATACAGTGCAGTCGCCCTGTCCCATGTGCAGAAAAACACCCCCAAAGCATGATGCTACCACCCCCATGCTTCACAGTAGGATGGTGTTCTTGGGATGGTACTCATCATTCTTCTTCCTCCAAAAAAGTTTAGTGGAATTATGACCCAAAAGTTCTATTTTGGTCTCATCTGACCACATGACTTTCTCCCATGACTCCTCTGGATCATCCAAATGGTCATTGGCAAACTTAAGACGTGCCTGGACATGTGCTGGTTTAAGCAGGGGAACCTTCCGTGCCATGCATGATTTCAAACCATTACGTCTTAGTGTATTACCAACAGCATCCTTGGAAACGGTGGTCCCAGCTCTTTTCAGGTCATTGACCAGCTCCTCCCGTGTAGTTCTGGGCTGATTTCTCACCTTCCTTAGAATCATTGAAACCCCACGAGGTGAGATCTTGCATGGAGCCCCAGTCCGAGGAAGATTGACAGTCATGTTTAGCTTCTTCCATTTTCTAATGATTGCTCCAACAGTGGACCTTTTTTCACCAAGCTGCTTGGCAATTTCCCCGTAGCCCTTTCCAGCCTTGTGGAGGTGTACAATTTTGTCTCTAGTGTCTTTGGACAGCTCTTTGGTCTTGGACATGTTAGTAGTTGGATTCTTACTGATTGTATGGGGTGGACAGGTGTCTTTATGCAGCTAACAACCTCAAACAGGTGCATCTAATTTAGGATAATAAATGTAGTGGAGGTGGACATTTTAAAGGCAGACTAACAGGTCTTTGAGGGTCAGAATTCTAGCTGATAGACAGGTGTTTAAATACTTATTTGCAGCTGTATCATACAAATAAATAGTTAAAAAATCATACATTGTGATTTCTGGATTTTTTTTTTAGATTATGTCTCTCACAGTGGACATGCACCTACGATGACAATTTCAGACCCTCCATGATTTCTAAGTGGGAGAACTTGCAAAATAGCAGGGTGTTCAAATACTTATTTTCCTCACTGTATGTGTATATATATATATATATATAAACTAACCATTTTAGTATCTTTACATAAAGATATATCTTTACATATATATATAGTCTTTATGTAAAGATACTAAAATGGTTAGTTTATATATATATATATATATATATATATATATATATATATATATATATATATATATATATATCATACTATACACATATTTACATGTGTATCTGCACTTGTCAGTTTGCACAATTGCTAAGTACATACATCCATCCACCCATCTATCCATTCTAAACCCCTGCAGCCCAGATATGCTCTGATAGGAATGACATGACCCCGCCTCCCCATGTAAAACTAATACAAACATTCTTTTTTAAAATGACATTGGTCCAACAATGACTAGTCTCGACATACTTGAGTTGACCAGGTGTAATGCTTTTGTGAAATTTGCTGCAGTTGCTGGACTCTCACCCACTTTCCCATGATAACGCTGGTGATGAAGTTGATAATGGGACCTCTTCATACATCACCATTTCCTCGTCTTGTTGCTCTACTTCATTTTGCTCTAAAATGCCGTATTGGTGTCGGTTGCCAAGGAACAAATGATACCATGATGTTCACTCATTTATCATGCTGTCTTTCTTTCTCCCTTTTCCCTGTATCTATAGGTAGTCTATGTAGCTCCAATGAAGGCTTTAGCTGCTGAGATGACTAATTACTTCAGTAAGCGCTTGGAGCCACTGGGCATCGCTGTCAAAGAGCTGACAGGCGACATGCAGCTGACCAAAGGGGAAATACTCCGCACTCAGGTAACACGTTAAAACTTACTGTACACAGAGCAAGTGAAATAGTTTTATATTTCGCTTGACTGCTTAGGCTTTTTTTTTTTAGTTATTGCAGTTTTATAATGCATTAGAATCGCTGACACTTTGCTAACTAGTCACAGCCATAATTGCCATAATTGTTTAGTGTTTCTGTACATGGAATGTCAGCATCGCCGACACTGTTCACTGTTTCTTCTAGCCAGGTTTTTAAATGCTATTGCAATGTCACCATGAAGATATAAAGCCTAAAGTTCTCATCTGCAGCAGCCGAGATGCACAGAGCCTTTCCATTCTACACTGGCTTATACTCTATATGCAGGGAATAAATCACAATGGGGCCTACTGTTGCGGGAAAATAATCAATGAAAGCGTACTGAGATTTGAAGTAGAGTGCCATTACCAGTGCAGAGTTGATTATTTAAGCAATATCGCGCGAGCACGAGAGCATTTTTATTGAACATCGGCACGGCTGTGATTTGTGCTGTAGCTAACCACCGCTGTGCTGATATTCACGATAACTACAGTCTTGTTCATGCGATATTGCATTTATCCAGCTGTGCTATATAAAGGAAATTAATATAGAGTAAGTTATGGTTTGGACTCAATATGGACACATGTTTTGTTTATTATAGCACCACTATGGGATATAGATCTCAAAAAAGTCACACTCACTTTATAACTTGTTGGCTACATGACTAGTCAGCGTGTACATTACATTACACTTTTAAAGGTGCTGTAGGTAAAAATAGCTTGAATTTCATCTTGAATTGATGAACTTACATATTTTAAGCCACAAGGTACATATTCCTGAAAAGTATCGGTTGCGATTGGCACCGATTACATTGCGAACTGTACCCTAGCGATGATTTTCATCTCGAAAATGGAACACGGACAAGCGGATGGAAGCTAACCGTTTTATACGTGCTTTTATTCTTCCTATATCACAACAATCTGCCAATGATTACATATTGATTTTTATCCGGTCGCAAACCAGTTTCCTAGTGCTGTGGTATAGCAGCTATAAATAGTTATTCCTTCACCTTCTTCTTTTTTTTTTTTCCCCCCGAACCTCTCTCTCCTTGAAGCTTTTCTATGGCAGAAAACCTAAAAAAAAAAAAATAAAAAATAAAAACTGTGGCATATACAAATCTGTTCGCTTCATACATTCACATACATTTTTTTTACAGGGGCCTCTGTGGTATGACGAATGATCGATTTTAGATTTTTGAATAGCATTTTTAATTCATGTGTTATTATTAGCCTTAGATTACGTGAAGAGAGACATACAGACCTTGTACATTACATGGCCGAAAGCAGACCTGACCGTCGCATTCATGGGTGGTTGTTTCCCAAACCGTTGCTGTAAAGCAGAAAACACTCAATTTCTAGAATGTCTGTTTTGCTCTATGATACAAGACCCAAAGCTGTTTCAGCATGAGGAAGTCCCTGTACACAAAGACATAGTTTGATCATGAAGACATAGTTTGGCATGGTCAGAGCGGTAGAAGCTCAGAGCTGTTTTGATATCGATGATGATTACTCAACACCTTTGAAGTTAAACACAGGGTTTCCTATGTGAAAAGTGTACGTTTAGCAAAACTTGGCTTGAAAACAAATTATTTAGGGCAGTTGCTAACAACATACTGTTTGTGTTTTGATGCGATATAGGTGTTAAATTTTATTTTGAATGGTCGTAAAAAGTCTTTAAATATGACTTTGTTAAACCTGCAGAATCCTTGTAAACGGCACCATGCAATAAAAAAAATAATAAGAAGAAAAGAACTCATCAGCTACGCGGGCTATTGTTAACAGTGGGTTTTTAACCAAAAGGTTTTTATATGCAAAGCCCAGCAGCAACCAGGTTTCTGCACCATGTTTGCGTAGAAGGTTGTGAAACAGATGCCTCAGTGCCACCTGCTGCTGTTTTCTACAGGGCAGATGTGGAAGGACGTGCACCGTCAATTAGAGGCGTTTATACCTCACTGTCTCTATTGTTTATTTATTTTTAGATTTAACTTTTTTTCCCACGTTGTAACAGATATTTTTTAGCTTTTTGAATATTTAGAAATCGCTTTTTAGTCTGGGTAGGAGTTACTTTAGAGGATCATATACCCTTGAATAAACAATTAATTCTCAGTCCTAGTGTGGCTAAATGAGAATCGGAGAAAGATGAATGCGTGTGGGCGTGCGTGTCTGTGTGTGTGCGCGTGTGTGTGCGCGCGCATGCACATTAACGTAAGCAGGTCATTAGGATGGGTTTGTGTGACGAATAGCTCAGGGTATGGATGCTTTCATCAGGGCGAAGCTCCAGAGATAAGAAAAGACCGAAGCAGTAGACTGGTAAAGAGATCGGTTTCACTTTATATGCTCTCATGATCAAAAGTCTGAAAAACAGGACCCTTTAAACTCGCACACCCTAAAATCACTTTCTTTACAGACATGCTGGGCTTCAACCAAATATTTCTTTATCTTTCTGTCTTCTTCCATCAGCAATCAGATGGTTTTGCTATAAACCTTCTCTCTTACAGCTTTGCCTTTACAATTTTCTTTCGAAGCCTAATGTTGACCCATGTTCACTTTCTAGACTTGAAATGACATTCATATGTACTTTATGGAACCTTCCATGATCATCAGCTGTATTCAGCTGTCCTTTTTTGGAAGTGGCAATGCCCCATAATTGCCTCAGATTCTGCCCTTGGTGGACAGGAGTAGAACCCAATCTGGTCTTCTGCTGTTTTAGCCTATCCACAGCAAAGTTGAATATTTTATGCATGCCGAGATTTTTTCAGCTCAGCATGGTTGTAAAGAGTGATTGTGTCGATTATGTCTCCCTCATATCAGTAAGGTTTCTCACAGAGCTTTAGCTCAATTCATGCGTACTGTTTTTCACACCATTCTGCACCAGCTAATGAGGATTACATGTGGAATGGGATGCCCATACAAATATAGTGTAAGTATGTTTGTTTTTATATACAGTCAACCCCCGATAATTCGCGGCTCGGAAAATTGAAAAATGTTATGAAATTTGTTAAAATGTTATTCCTAACGTTCCTGAACATTCGGTACCGCCGCGGAATTTAATTAAAAATTTGTGGGAATCCTCAGCGGTAACATTCAACATTTAACATTTCATACAATAACATTTTAAACTATGATTTCACTAACAAATTGCATAATTATTGTATATAAGTGATATAATGTCTAGATTAATTTACTAAGGAACCATAGGGGCTGCTGGGGTGCGTCCAAAATTCACGGATTTTTGGACCTTGCAGGGGTCTTAGAATGTAACCGCGAGTTCCGGGGGACCACTTGTATATATGTCGCCCTACATTTCAGCAACCATTTTAGAATATCTTTTAAAGGGACAATACTATAGGAATGAAACTTGGATATATTTTAGAGTAGTGGCCAGGATCAGAAGATCAGATTTTCCAAGACTGGTTTCACTTGGAACAGATTTCACTTAAAGAAGTTGAGTCTTCGTGCTATGTGTCAGATGCAGAAGCTGGCTTCAAACAGAAGCATGAGTGCTGCCAGCATTGCTTTAGAGGTTGCAGAAGCGGAGGGTCTACTTGTCAGTGCTCAGACCGTACGCCTCAGAGTGCAACAAGTCGGTTTGCATGGTCGTCCCCCCAGAAGAAAGCCTCTTCTGAAGCTGGCCACAAGAAAGCCTGTGCTGAAGACACGCTGTCTAAGAGCATGAACTACTGAAACCATGTCCTGTAATCTGATGAGACTAAGATAAACTTGTTTGGCTCAGATGGTGTCCAGCATGTATGGCTGCACCCTGGTAAGAAGTACCAAGAAAATTGTCTTGCCTACACTCAAGCATGGTGGTGGCAGCATCATGATCTGGGGCTGAATGAGTGCTTCTGGTACTGGGGAGCTGCATTTTATTGAGGAAAACCATGGGTTACAACATGTACTGTGACATTCCAACAGCAAACCATGAGGCCCTCCATTCAGAAACTGGGCTGATTGGCAGTTTTCCAACCTAATAACGACCCCAAACACACCGGCAAGGTGACAACTGCCTTGCTGAGCAACATAAAGGTGATGGAGTGGCCAAGTATGTCTCCAGACCTGAACCCTATTGAGCACCTTTGGGGCATCCTCAAGCAGAAGGTGGGGACGTGCCATGTGTCTAACATCCAGCAGCTCCGTGATGCCGTTATGGAGGAGTGAAAGAGGATCCCAGCAACAACCTGTGCAGCTCTGGTGAATTTCATGTCCAGGAGGAGTGCAAGATAACACTGGTGCTCACACAAAATATTGACACTTTGGACACAGTTTTGACGTGCTCATTTGGGGTGTACTCACTTTTGTCAGCAGCTATTTAGACAATAATGGCTGTATGTTGTTATCTTCAGAGGACAGTAAATCTGTACTGCTATACAAACTGCACATTGACTAAAATATATCCAAGTTTCATTTCTGTAGTGTTGTATTGTAGTAATGTGATGTGTGTGTGTGTGTGTGTGTGTGTGTGTGTGTGTATACACACACACACACACACACATATATAAAAAGCATACTGTATATATAAAGCAAGCAGATGGAAACTGTTGAGAAACTCAGGTTTTTGATCTCTCGCTCACTCAGGCATTCTCCCACTGAACTCATATATCACGGGTGGCAGTGAAGAGTCTGAAACGAGCCCTTATCTTTGTTCGCGAGCTGCATAGCTGAGTGGTGACAGGCCCAGTGAAAGGCCATGTAAAGGATGAGGGGGCTCCTCTGCAATGAGCAGCCGGGAGAATACAGAGCAATTGGCAGCTGTGCTCTGTATGCGCCATACCCTGGAGATCGCTCACAGGAGCCCTGTGGAAGCAGATCGAGGAAGAGGCAGGCGTCAGCTTCTTACTTGCACTCGCGCACACACACAATGATCTGTGATGAGATTCTACAGAGCCCCCACACAGTGTGACATTATTAAAAGCAGCGTTTCGTAAACCCAAGGGGGGTGCTAGAGGGGAAAATGCATAAGAGAAGCTCTGGGTTTGTTGCGCTCGCCAGCCGATTCACCGATTTACTTTTGAATGAATTATACCAATCTTTAGATTTAATGAACACTGAGCTTATGGGATTGGCATTTCTGAGTCAGTATGAAAGACATTAGTGCCAATCTAATTGAGCAGTTATTTAATTAATTAATTAATGGGCAGCAGGAAAATGTTTGAGTCCCTTTTTACTTCCATGAGGCTTTCAAACACTATGCGCAGTCCTGTTGGCCTGCATTATAACTTCAAAACACACTCAAACAAAATATCACACAAAAATAGAAACTGTGATCAGCTTATTAACATATGAGTCTGGCGTGAATGACAATTGTACAGGCATTTTGAACCTCTATGATGAACCGTGAATATGAATATATTTTTGCTCGTGTTTGCTTGTAGCACTTGATTTACTGAAGCAGCCCCCTTTCCTTCTCTTTAAAGGTAAATGTAGATCTGGTAAACGTGGTGTTCGTTAATATGAAATACAATCTGTAAATGTCTTCTGTTAACATTTGACACATGCAGCCAGGTCCATAAGTATTTAGACAGTGACCCAATTTGAGACAAATTCTGACACATTTGCTGCATTAACGAGTTTGGAATTACAGCCATTTTGTTTTACATAGCACCCCAATTTTTTGGGGGGGCTCAAACGTAATCGGACATCGGACTGTTAATGGACATGTGTGGCCCGTGCCCTTTTCCTCTTCGTCTATTCCAATACAAACTAAGGAGATAGAAGTTTTGAAGTGTTAAATTTACTTTGGGTAGCTGTTCATGGGAACGGGTATATATACAGAAAATACTTATATAGTTCTGACTGTATGAGGAACTTAATTAAGATTAGACACATTTACCCTTAACATTAACTAATTAACAGTGATTAGGAATGCCACTGGATTTAAGGACAAATAAGGCTGAAAAAAAACCTCAAACGAAGCCATAGCAGTGTCGAATCTTGCTTTACACATAATATAAATTGCAATTAGACAGTGATTTTCAGTGGTTTTAGACAAACGCTTTGTAAAAATCCACTTTATATATAAAACAAAAATAAAAAATGCTTCGGTCTGACGGCATCAGCATCACATGTTGCTTTGGTTAATTAATCAGAAGGGCATCGGAAACATCAGGTGCAAGTCGTGCCTTATTGAGCTGGTGCAGGTGATCATTACATATTGATCAGGGAAGATCATTGTCCAGCTTCACTGAGGACAAGTAGCAGGTTACAGCCTACCAGTGCTTCTATCGACTGTGCCCTTTCTTTCACTTCTGCTGTTCTTTTTATATATATATCTGTCCTTGTCGCTCTCTTTCCCCATCTCTCTCAATCTCACCCCCCACCTCTTTGTCTCTCTCTCTCTCTCTCTCTCTCTCTCTCTCTCTCTCTCTCTCTCTCTCTTGCTCTCTCTCTCTCTCGCTCTGTTTCTTTTTTCTCTCCCTCTCTGTGTCTGTCTTCCTCCCTGAGAGCTTGTCAGTCTCCAGCATTTGGATTTCTGCACATTGCCTTTTCTCTCATTTTCTTGTTACCATAGAAACTGTTCTACTGTAAAATGCCTCATACAGTGGACACACGGTGATACAAATGTCTTGCTTATTTGACGACTGAGTTTGGGCTGTCAGACAGGCTGGCGTGCATGTAGATGGAAAAATAATCATGTCTTTAAAAAAAATGGGAGTTATGGGGGGCATTCTTTTAGGCTATTGAATTACAGGATGTAGTCAAATTGCACATTCACGTAGACAGGGTTTATTAGTAGATGGAACTAGTGTCATTTCTCAGATACCGGCTGAAATAAGGTGCAAAATGAAGGTACAGTCTGGACGAAATGGATAATGAAGAAAAAAAAAACGAGTGATGCTCAGTTTTAAACGGTCGCCTGAAATTAATTACATCTGAGCCCGAAAAAGTGCTGTCCCGACCGTTAAGCCGGCACACGCATTAAACTGCACCGAATGGTCACTCGGGTACTGGTACTACAAGGGAGCAATGTCTTTACATTGTCTTTCGCTTCATAACTGTAAGATGAAAGAAAAATAAAAGCCGTATATCGCTTTCTTCCGTTATTTTGTGAGGGAAGTGAGGATATGAGTCAGTGCAGGCTGACCTTGCCCGGCAGGCCTTTTTTTTTCTTTTCTTTTCTTTTCTTTCTCTCTCTCTCTCTCTCTCTCTCTCTCTCTCTCTCTCTCTCTCTCTCTCTCTCTCTCTCTCTCTCTCTCTCTTTTTTTTATTTTTTTTATATTTTTTTTTCCCTTGCTGTATTCATACACTCTGCCTGTAATGAGTCTCAGAGTTAGGGCACGAACAGTAACCTTCTGTCTCCTATGCTCACTGTTTTGCTCTTGAGCCCTACTCCCTCCCCCACCTGCTCTGTGGAGCCAGTAAACAATGCTTCTCTGTGTAGAAGAAGGACACATGCAGCATGCAGAGCTGCGCACTTTGCATCAGCCCTTTCCAGCAGAGGAAATTGGACATGGTTTTCACATCAAATTTGATGTGATCGGGAAACAGTGAGAGTGCTCTGTCTCACACCTGCCACCAGGGCCGCTGTGAACATGCATGTGTGTGTGTGTGTGTGTGTGTGTGTGTATACATCTATATATATATATATATATATATATATATATATATATATTTGACCTGCAGGCTGAGGAAGCAACACGTTGATGTTCCGGCTCAGCTCAGAGTGCAGCTCTCTCCAGGACTGAAGCTGCTCTGTGAGTTTAAGCATGTTTTGAACAGCTGCCAGACTGACTTTCCAAAACCCAGGGCCACGTTCTCTTCCCTGAAGTTGAGACAGAGGTGAAACACTTCTGAGCTGAACTGCACTTGACTCCACAGTTAAAAAAAAAATAAAATTGCATTGATTCATTCTTTCTTCCCCATTTCATGTGAACTCCTGGGATTGGTTTGGTTGCTTAATGCTTTGTGTGAGCAAAATCCGACAAACCGTGAAAGAAGAGACGGCAATCTTTGAACTCCAAAGCGCCTCTATGTCAGGCTGCAGGAATGAGGAAGATGGTGCAGATGAAGTGAAAGGAAATGGTCTCAGAATGGCTGGAGGGAAAGAAAAAAAAAAGTCGTGGCAAAGCTTGAGCGTGCCAGTGAAGCAATGAATGCCTGCCATCTGTGATGTGGAAGATTTATTGTACATCTGATAGCTTGATTAGTACCATGAGCGCTAAATAGAGTGAAAGGGCTTGAAGCGTGGCCTGCTTGGGAACGACAAAGTGCTTGTAGCGATGAAGCAGAATTGCCATGCAGCCCTTGTTAGAGAATGTCTCGTGAATGCCATGGATACTCCTAAACAAAAACAAGATTACAAGATAACCATGTTTAATTTAGGCTTCAGATATTGGTTTGCTTGCCTCTCTTTTCTTCTCTCTTCTGCTATTTATCTCACTGATGATGCTTTTTTTAATATTTATTTATTTTTTTTGTCTTTGCAAAGATAGTTCATCTGTTGTTTGAATGTTTTTTCTTTTTTTTTCTTTTTGCATATACATTGTCTTTCCAAAGCATCAGTGCATCGCTACAAGCAAAACAACTCCCTGTTTTCCTTTCTCTCTCTCTCTCTCTCTCTGCCCACTCTAAAGGCTGATTATTGTTGCCATGGAAACAGTTGGCAGGCTGGGCAAGCATTTGGCAGCAGTGTCAGGTGCTTGTGTTTGTGTGTTTGTGTGTGTGTCATGCACACGTCTTCCTCCGGCCCAGGGTAAATATTTGCCGTTTGCTGGATAACAGAGCGGCAGGTTTCTTGCTTTACTGAGGGAGTTTTAATTAAGAGTTGTGTTGTGTTGTGTTGAGGGAATACCTGGCAATGCAGAGCTTTACAGCTTCCATCTCTGCCTCAAATATAGATTCCTCCACACACCCTGTAGTGGACGCCTCTATCTAAATATGCCCATTTGTAATCTTATCAACATATGAATCTAGAGTGATTGGCAGTTACTTTGGGTTTACAGTATACAGATGTTTGCAGTGGAAATGGTGCATTTATTAAGATATACTTATGTTTCACTTCAGTAGATGTAGACCTAAGAAAAGTCCATTTAACTTTCAAATACACATTTTTTTTCTCTTCAAGTTTTCTTATAATAGGATGCATTTTCTTTTCCTTTTTTTTTTTTTTTTTTTTTTTTTTTTTTTTGTTGTTAAAACTAATATATACAATATATACTGGAGTCCTCCTCCTGGTGGATACAAGATACTACTCATATTGTATGTGTTCTCTACAGTTTCTATCTTAAACTAATAATTTGTGTATAAAGAGTGTTGAATACTGTATGTGCTGCCCCCCTCCTGTGCATCTCCCCCATGTGGGACTGCACGTTGCTCCTCCTGAGTGTTGGCATGTCTGCACACTCAGTCCTCAGAACACATCTTGCGTTGTAATGTTTGGTGATTACTTTCAGATCAAAGCAAACCGTCTAGCTTATTGTACGCGATTTTTTTTTTTCCCCCCAACTCCCTCTTGCCAAGAAAACGCGCACTCCATCGGGCAAAGTGCTCGGATGCCGTCTTACTGTATAAAAAAACAATGCTGAGCCTTTATAAAGTCCTATACATTCTCTTTTCTTTGGCTTTGTACTGTAATTAAAGTGAGCACTTTGGCATAGCTACCTGGGTGCCAGGGCTTCCATTTAGATTAGCGGCAGTCTAATTAACGGCAGACGCGCACTTTCTGTTCCGGCGCCAGTCTCTAATGGCCAGGCAGATTGATTTAAATGCAAACTAGAGAGGATTTAATGAACTGCTTTTAGTGAAAGTGTTTAACAGGGATTTCCACACTCTCTGACATGTTGGCAAACTCCTGGGTTATAAATTAGGAATCGTTGTGCTTTTCTGCCTAAAATGTTGTTTAATTGCTTTGCAACAACTGAAGGAGATGGGTATTAAATGCTTATGCGCTTCCCTAAGATGCATGACATTAGTGTGAAACCAGTGGATGTTTAAATACCTTGATTGTATGTGATTTCTTTTGCGATGTGCTTGGGAAAAGTTGCCTTACACGGCATGCGGATTTTGTGCGTCTCTAATTCATTCGCGGCAACCTCGCACGTTCTCTCTTCAGGCTTATTTGTAGCAGACTTTGTGGTGTGTCTGGAAAGCCCTATTGAAATCCAACATCTTGCTGATAATAGTAGGATGAAACAATAGCATGAAATCTTCACCGAACAGGATCCAGCCTGCTCGGTCATACCCGGGTCAGCGTAGTTTGATTGACGTCCTGCTTATCTCTCGCAGATGTTGGTGACAACGCCGGAGAAGTGGGACGTGGTGACGAGGAAAAGCGTGGGAGACGTGGCTCTGTCCCAAATCGTCCGCTTGCTCATTTTGGATGAGGTGCACCTGCTGCATGAGGACAGAGGACCCGTCTTGGAGAGTCTGGTGGCCAGGACGCTTCGGCAGGTGAGCGCGTTTCCCCCTTTATGACACGTAATTCTATGCCTGCATTACCAGGAGTTCCAAATACAAGAATTCCAACGTTCTATGATCCACCAGTGTCTCAGTAAGGTTTTGATTCAAACATGCAACCACATAAGGTGCAATAATTACAAATGAATAACGGCTGACTGCATGGCCCATGCCGACCCTCACTCACAGGCATAGAAGAATGTTAAATCAACTCCACCGGTGTGCAGGGTTTGCCAGGTCCGGACAAAACTACATTTCAGAAGGGTAAAAAAATACAATTTAATTGATCCTAAAAATTCCGACATTGGAAAAAAGAGTGACGCATTATTATTATTATTATTTTTTTTTTTTTTTTTTTTTTTTCCTTCCTTCATTTTCAAAGTGTACTTTCATCGACTGTTAACCACCCACACATTAATGTTTCCAAAGAATTTATGTAGCTTTAAAACCATGACCTTGGCAACACTGCTGGGGTTACCCTCGAGGGGGCGTGGCTTAAGTCACAGAGCTTTCTGTAGCTCAAATGGGTTTTAAAATCTAGTGGTTTTTCTCGCGTTTGTCTCCTTCCTGCAGCTCTGCTGATTTCCTGTAACCTGGATTAAAACATCTAGATCTAAATGCTTGTTAATCATCTCTCTCAATTCTCTATGAGAGAGAGAGAGAGAGAGAGAGAGAGAGAGAGAGAGAAAGAGAATTCATTTGTCTTATGTACAGACGTACAATTAAATTTGTTGTGAGGCTACAGGAAAACTGCAGCAATTATTCAATATTACACAATAAAGAAAAGCAGAAATGAAAAAAATAGTAATAATGAGGCATCAGAAAGTTAATTATTTACAAGTGTGTACAGAACATGTATGTATGTATCAAATGAATATTTACATATATGACACATATTAGCATGAGGTACTTTTAAAAATATGGATGCTGGAGGTGTATAATGAGAGTGTATATCTTACAGTGGGAGTGCAAAAATACACTGTGTGTGTGTGTGTGTGTGTGTGTGTGTGTGTGTGTGTGTGTGTGTGTGTGTGTGTGTGTGTGTGTGTGTGTGTGTGTGTGTGTGTGTGTGAGAGAGAGAGAGAGAGAGATTTTCTTTTTTTTCACTCATTGAACTTTTGATATTTTTTCAGTCACTTTTTACGGTTATGTATATATTTATTTTTATTTGTCATGGATATTTTTTTGTGATTGTAGTATTATGAATCAGGGTACGAGTTTGAGAATTAAACATCATGTTTACTGAATTGTTTACTAGTTCATGTTCCTGATTTGGTTGCCTGTGTGTGTGTGTGTGTGTGTGTGTGTGTGTGTGTGTGTGTGTGTGTGTGTGTGTGTGTGTGTGTGTGTGTGTGTGTGTGTGTGTGTGTGTGTGTGTGTGTGTGTGTGTGTGTGCGTGTGTATGTTTGTGTACTCTCTCTTGCGCGATTATGCCGTGTGAGTGACAGAGCTGCGCTGATTATGATTGGCAGGCCCCCTTACAGGAATCAGTCTGGCCGTTTGGGATATTAGTATGATTATGCAAATCCTGACAGGCAGAGAGATGCGAGCCTGCGTTCTTGACTATCCCATATCCGTGTTCCGTTCCGCCGAGTGGCAGTCAGGTGTCAATCTCAAGGAGGAAATTAATAAATGAGCTAAAGAGGTATTGTGGAAAGGAGAGAGCCCTCTTGGCGATGGAGTTCCTCGGCAGAGCCTCGTCCTTCCTTTTCCTCAACTGTTCAAAGTACAGCATAGCTCTTGTGATTTCTAGTGTGGTTTTTTTTTTTTTTTTTTTTTTTTTTTATATGAGAGAGGAGAGATAAGCAAGTGAGAACAATCAGAGTGAAAGAGACAAATATGAACAAACAGACAAGAGCAAAAGAGCTTGATCCTTGATCATATCACATAAGGTGAACAGTGCAGTACACGTGAGTTGAGCTCACACGTTCAGTTTGTGATTGTGCAGTTAGCTTTTTATTAATTGTCATGTTTGGCAGGACAAATGCAAGAAAACACTTCTGTTTTTTGCTGTATGCTGAAGGTGTTTGGTTTCGATTTCGAAAGATGAACAAGACGAATGCGCACTGGTTGTGTTTCCTTCAGTTTTCTTTTCAGGAGGTGAAATGTTTTCTTTGGGTTAAGGGCCTTTGATTGACATGGCCAGTCTATAATCTTCCACTCTCCCCCGATGAAGTGCTGTTGCTGTGTTACTAGTGTGTTGTTGCAGTGTTGTGTTGCTGCATGATAAAGTTCCCTTCCATAAGATTGAATTAATTTTTCTGTTATTTAGAAGCTGAAATGTTTCCGTAAACTTCTGAATTCATTTAGATGCTACCATCGTGAGTTACATCGTCAATAAAGGTTAGTGTGAATGTTCCAGAAGCAGCCACTCAAGCCCAAGCAATGGCACCACCTCCACCATGCTTGACTATTGAGCTGACTTGTTTTGGATCATGAGCAGATCCTTTCTTTCTCCACAAGTTGGCCTTTCTATCACTGTCGTAGTGGTTAAACTTGGTTCCTGAACTCCTTGACCTTAACCCCACTGAACACCTTTGGGATGAACTAGAATGCAGACTTTAATAGTCAAAGCCAACTGAATGGGATGTTCAGCATGCAGCATATATTGACGTGAAGTTTGGGTGCCCAGAAACATTTTTTAATCTAGTGTAGGTTAATATATAGTGATTTCTTTTTTTCTTTTTTTTCTTTTTTTTTTTTTTGTGGAACCATGCAATAGGTAGTTGAGAGTAAAAATGCAGCCAGTTAGCCGACAGTCTAGCCCAGGGGTCTCCAATCTTTTCCAGAAAGGGCCAGTGTGGGTGCAGGTTTTCATTCCAACCAATCAATGGTCACACCTGATAGTCATTTACAATGACGATCATTAGATTTGAACACGTAGAATTTGGTGTGGACTCGCTTGGTTGGAATAAAAACCTGCACCCACACCGGCCCTTTCTGGAAAAGATTGGAGACCCCTGGTCTAGCCTTTTGTTTTGTGGGATTTTAGTTCTACGTTCGAAAACCTGAATCTAGCCATAAATGAATGAATAAATAAGTGTGATTTGGCATTGAGAACAGGAGACGCTTCTTTTTTGTTTCTTTTTTTTTCCAACTTATGTGCAATGTGCAGACATTATCCACTCCTCTCTCCGTCTCCAAATCTAGATGGGTTTAGACAGTTATTAAGAGCATTTCCTCTTTGGATTGGTGAAATATATTTGTTTTCTAAAAGAAAATGTGCCAATATCTAGTTGTAGGCAGAAAAACAGAATAAGTTTTGGTTTAAGTTTTAACTGGAGCTGGATTCCTCAGGCCATCGAGCAGTATTTGCTGCTACAGGCTGAAAAACACTGCAGAATTTGATCTTCCCATGATTTGCACAGTGAAATCCAAAACCTGTCTTTCTTAATCTTTGAATTATTGAAACAGTGCTTACTAAGCAAAAATTTTGCCTGCAGAAGTGGGAGGAGTTTTATCAATAAAACATGAATGAGAGGAGAAACTGCACTAAGTGAAAAGTGGCTTTTTACCTGTAAGCACATAAAAACAAACCTGACATCTAATGCTTATAGCATCTCTTTTAATCTAGACTATTCCCTGTGCTGGAATTCATTCAGATCATTGTGGCACCTCAATCTTATTGTAGATCTCTATCTGTTAGGAAAGCATGGCACTTCTTTTGGCTGTGCAAGCTGAAGTTTCTGGATAGAGACCATTCATGGAGCCCACTCCTCCAGCACGGCACACACACACACTCTGAAACCGGTACAAGTTTTATGATATTTGGCACGTTATAACCTCAGACCCACCACCTTCCTCGTGTTGAAGTACTTGTTGTTGTACAACTGCTTTTCTAATGACATGTTCTGGTTCCATCCAACTGCAAAACTTGGAGCTTTGTCTGTGTGGGCAGTAGTTGGTTTGAGTGGTTTGCATTTCGTAGCTCAGGTTGATACGTCAAAACTTTTCAGACTTTTCTTCTTTTTTTTTTTGGCTTTACTTTAGCGATGTTCCCAAATGTTTGTCATATAGAAACAGATACTCGGAGTATCTAGAGAAAACCTTCTAATAATGTGCATCAGGATTTTCTTGACTTAATTAAACAGGAGTTGTTTTTTCTGGGAAAACCCCACAAGAACTGCAGTTTTGAAACTGCTTTGACGCAGTCGTCCAGCCATCACAATTTGGCCCTTGTCAAACTCACTCAATCCTTACGCTTTTCCTGCTTCTAACACGTCAACATTGAGGACAAAATGTTCACTTGCTGCCTAATATATCCCACATACTAACGTCATAATGTTATGATGTTATACCTGGTATGTATGTATGTATATATATATATATATATATATATATATATATATACTTTATATACTTTATATATATACTTTATATATACTGTATATAATTGACAGGTGTACCATTGTAAATATATAAATGTGTACCATTACACCCCTATATATATTTATACACATTTATATATATCTATATACAGTAATCCCTCGACGTATCACGGATTGGACATCACACATCGGCAATATCGCAGGTTCTTATATGAAACATAACTATCTGACTATTGCCCCAAAATGTGCACCATCAACAGCTTCTAGCGTCAGAACTGGAAAACACTCTTCAAAAAACACTTTTGGACATACTTTGAAGCGGCAAGAGTTTTGCTGCTGTTGGCCGCATTACAGGGTGAATTAGAGCACAGTACATTATGGTCAAGTTATCCGATTGGGACGATACGTTCCGAAACCCCCGCCGATATCCGATTGATTACCGTCTAGATTATATACATATATCGCCTCTTTTATATTTCTTTCTTTAAATTTTTACTAAAACTGGTCAAACAGAAATGCGCACTGCATTAATAACATTAGTGCGGTATTAATGAATTTGCGTTAAGCTGTTATTAACGCGTTCATTTTGACAGCCCTAGTTTAAATATTTTTTTCAGCTTTTTTTGCAGCAATATAAGTGATAGTTGTTTTGTTTGTTTGTTTGTTTCTGTTATCTGACAGTGACAATCTGCTCCCTTGACTGCACCATTGTCAAATTATCACAAGATGATAATGGCAATTTGGTAATAAATAATACAAATAAAATTCACTAGTTAGTCTTGGATAATGATGGGCTAATTTATGTTCAGCTCCTGCATAATCCCAACCACAACCACCAAAGTCATGCATGCTAGATAACGTCATTGCATTTATTTATTTATTTTTTTTAAAACAGTGCATCTACAGTAACACTTAACAGAAGAGACAGCGCTAGCAGCAGCAGATAGTGACGTTTTATAATTAGGAACACTTGGAAGGTTTTCAGTTTGTTCTGACCTGCAATTTCTAACCATCAGATCTGAACACCGGCCGTTCCAATCCGTTCTCCGCCAAGTTTACAGGATCAAAGTTACAGAGTCCTGTTTTAAAGTGAATCTGCACACCTTGTGATCAGCAGCCGTGTTTGGCAGAAGTTGATATTGCCAGATTGGGGCGATTCATTAATATGTAAATTAGTTGTTATCAGGCAATTAGCGTTAATCGGGCAATAGGCATACTTTATTTTACACCCTGCCCTTTTTTAAATCCTTGCATGGGCAACATCGCAAACAATTCCTCTGAGGATCATTAATGCAGCCTTTCACACATAAAAATGCTTTCAGGGAGCCTGTTTATGAAGACAAGCCACACTTGTGTTTTTTTTTTTTTTTTTTTTTTTTTAATAGAGGACACACTGTAAAAGTGTCCTTCATATTGTGCCAAGGTAAAATACATTAAATGGATCTGGAATGATAGTTTGTGCTGTCTGGTAATATTCTAAATATGAAAACAGCATTTCAAGGGGACCCGTTTTTTTTTTTTTTAAAGAAAGAATTAAAGAAAGAGAAGCGCAGTTGAGTGCCAGCAAATAGGAATGTTAGCTTGCGTTCAAAAAGCTTGAGTGGAATAAAGAATGTGACACTTGAAAAATTCCTTGGTCAGATGTAAGCAGCTTGATAAGCTACTGTCTGCTCTTAGTCAGTGCAGCAGCCTTAATAAGGGTTTCTACTGTCACTCTGTCATCGATGAAAAAGCAATACGCCTTAAATCAGTCCGGAAAAACCTGACGCTTGAAAACGGATAAAGAGTGTAGGTGTTAGTGTTGGAGGCCGTCAAGGTGAACGGTGCTCTCAGCGGCTCGGTAGATGATCGGTAGTGATAAAAAAGAATCTAGTGGAAATTGTTTGTGGTGTATTGTTACAGTGGTCTGTGTTATTGCCATATATTTTTCACTTTGACTGCCAGATGTAAGAGTGTTTTAGCTTTGCTTTATACCTTCAGGCAGTGACTCAGTGGTGTGAGAGATCTAGATTACTAAGACAGCTAGTGCATCATATTAAAAGTCTAACCAATCTCCCTTGTCAAGAACACAACAGGAGGGATAGAGCTCTTTTTCTCTCTCTCTCTCTCTCTCTCTCTCTCTCTCTCTCTCTCTCTCTTTATCTCTCTCTCTCTCTCTCTTGCGCGCGCGCGCGCGCACACACACACACATGCCCTGTCGCTTTCTCTCGGTTTTGCTCTTTTTATAATCGTGAGTGTCCATTTTCTCTGGCTCTCGTTCATTAGTGGCCATTTGAAATGCAGAACGGTGCACTTGACGTGACGGCCCGCGCTCGGTGCCACGTCGCTTCAATCAACCTATAAAATGCATTTGCTGAGTGTTTGAGCAAGCGGCTCAATAAATTCTGACTTTTGCGTACGCTATTCATATTCATAATCAGATCTGTAACAAAGGAGTCTGATTTTTTTTTTTTTTTTTCTTTTTATCGAAATGTAAAGCGTGTAACGAGCCACTCACCAGTTAAAATAAAGCCGTAGTCTATTTCATCATTCTCACGCCGCGTTGCCGAACAGCTTGTTCCCGTGCCTCACCTGTCTGTTTTGGAATGCATTGTAAATCCCAGTGTTTTCAAAAATCTGTCTTTCCATCCGGTGACTGGTGCTACATTGTTTATTTGCGCAGGTGGAGTCAACTCAGAGCATGATTCGCATCCTGGGCCTGTCTGCCACGCTGCCTAATTACTTGGACGTGGCGTCATTCCTGCATGTGAACCCCTACATTGGCCTGTTCTTCTTCGACAGCCGCTTTCGCCCTGTTCCCCTTGGACAAACGTTTGTTGGAATTAAAAGCACAAATAAGGTATGGATACCATTTTTATCTCACTATTCAAATGAAATGCGGTGTCATGACAGCAGACCTGCCAGCCTTCATCTCTTTTGCATGGGAGCTCTGCTCCCCGATAACAAGGTTTTACAATGATGGACTATGTGTCCTGAACTCTCAGATGCACTGTGGAAGCCCTGGCACACCTTCTAATCACCTAACATGATTCCCTGTTTGGGGCTGTGCTCTTGTCTTGACCTAATTTTCCTGCTTGAAGGATGCATAGAAGTTGTGAAGAATGATTTAATCAATAGTGAAATCAAATCTAGCAAACTAAACTATTAGATAAAAATATATTCACTAGGTGCATTAAAATTCATCCAAATCCTATAATGTACTTTTGGAGAGAAAAAAATTGATTTTAACTTAAAAAAAACAAACAAACAAAAAAAAAAAAAACACTGGTTGGAAAGAACTGTCAGACTTTACAGTTACAAATTAAATCCAATTCTAATGATACCGATCATTAGATTAGTGATTACAAAAGCCGTTTTTTGTTTTTTCCCAGCAGAGAAGCGCTGAAACAATTTGAGCAGCAGCTCATCGGACATCATCAGCCATGTGGAAACATTTGACTGTTTCTACAATGAATATTATACAAGTAATTTGTTAAAAAGGCAATATTCGTCTCCTTTATATTTTGTAGCCTTATGCAAAAATTCTGTAAATTGAATTACAGCTGGCCGTTCTCTTATAAAGCCCAGATCAGTGGTGATTTTCAGTGATGACTGACCTTCTGTTTCTTCACACATGATCTTTGGAGCCTTTTGGGTTTTTACACCCCTCTCTTCCCAAGGTTTCTTCCCCAGATGCTTAATACGGCCCTTTATGGAGGCCACGGTGCCCTTTTGGAACCTTAAATGCAGCAAATTTGTTCGTGTCGAGGCACAAATCTGCGAAAGAATACAATCCTGTCTAGGAACGCTGCAGTTCCTTTTACCTCATGACTTGGGTTTTGCTCTGATAAGCATTTTTGTCTGTTAGGCATGTGACCTTTTCCAAATGGTGCTCAATCGATTGGATTTGCCACAAGTGGACTATTTTTGTGAGACGAAGTATTTTTGCATGCAACAAGAACAATGAGAAAACAAGGGATGTAAAACTTTTATATACTTTGAAATATGTCTTCATTGAAAACCTACAACATCTGTGTATTGTGTGTTCCATGTTCAGATCCAGCAGATGCACGACATGGAGGAGGTCTGCTACGACAAAGTACTGCAGCAGATTAAAGCTGGACATCAGGTATTGTGTGTGTTGTTTGTTCCCCCCAGTGTCATCATTAACCACAGCTTGAAAGTCATATGTACTAAGGACGGTTTGTTCATGCACAAGCTTCCCTGAAGAGAATAGGGGGAGAGAAAAAAATCACCACACAGTCCATCTCTTGGCAGCTTATTGTAGTTTTATTGAAAAGAATGAAAAAGCCCTGGAGTATGGATATGTCCATTGTACGAGTCCAAATTCTGATAATGACTTATTAAATCAGATCCAGCATGGCTCAGTCTGTTCTCTAGCATCTCGCAGACTTCTCTACTCCGGGGCAGCTTGTGACTCATACCTCTTGCTGAACTCAATTTCAGAGATGCGCAAATCACTAAACTAAAAGACGCTTACCCACCACATCCATGCCCAGAGAATTATAATTGCTGCTCACTCGCTTGTTCCTCCTGCTTGATCCGAGATTGTTTTTCC
This sequence comes from Silurus aristotelis, assembly GCF_946808225.1. Classification (NCBI taxonomy): domain Eukaryota; kingdom Metazoa; phylum Chordata; class Actinopteri; order Siluriformes; family Siluridae; genus Silurus; species Silurus aristotelis. The sequence goes on from NC_139574.1 coordinate 20,253,990, forward strand.
ACAGGGTTTTTTTGTTTTTTGTTTTTTCCAGATTTCTCTCCAGTGTCAATCATTTGCCAATTCACATCCATTCAAACTCTAATCATGAAGTTTGATTGTTGTCAAATGAACGGTGCGCTGCAATATAAAGGCGATTTTATTATTTTTTTTTATTTTTTTGCCTTTTTTTTCCATCTGGTTTGAAAGCAGGTGACCTGTGAGAAACGTAACAAATCAGCGTGCACGTAAATGATGTCAGCTAAAGACTGAATGACTTAAAACATAGTCCGTATCTCTCTAGCACAGGAGTAAACAGTAAGGGTGTCTATTTTGGTCATTCTGACAGCTCGGGTCCATGGCAGATAAAATAAATAATGACTCCATTTCCAAGGTACGGGCTTGATTCTATATTGTGTAGCATGCTTGTGCAAAATATACACAGATTTGACGAAAAAGAAAGAAAATGACCAGTTGTGTTTGGCAGCCTGAGAAAATGCTTTTACTCCTATATATTTTTAGCTGTATTCGCTATATAGATGGACACCCTTGAATCATTTTTGCGTTTTTTGAGCATCCCATTCCACATTCAGTCCCTATTTGTTGTTAGAATCTTCTGGGAAGATGAACCACTAGATTTTGGAGTGGGCTTGTGGAGATTTACAGCCACAAGGTGTTAGTAAAGTCAGGAGGCCTGGGGTGCAGTCAGCGTTCCAGTTAATCCCAACACTTTTTAATAGGGTTGAGGTCAGATCTCTATATCAGGCCACTCAAGATCTTCCACTCCATTCCATATCTTATTGGATATACCGAGGCATTGTCATGTACTATCAGGTTTGTTCTAAAATGAACAGATTAGAGGGAATAATGCCAAGGAAATTAGACATTTTTTTTTTTTTTTTAGAATGAACTGATTTAAAAGTGATCCCATGCGCTTCTGGGTAGCACTGGATAGCGGGATTATAAGTCAAACTGTATTAAGTATGCTAAGAGGATGAGATTTAAACATTGGAATTTTTGGAAAGTGCAAATTTGTGGTATTCGTGTAAGACCATCTACAGCAGCAGAATAGCTAATTAACCTCCAGCATGCATTACCTGCATCACACTTCCCTGAGTTGCAAAATTGGCCAATATTGCACTGTGTAGGTCCTGCAACATCTGTGTTGCACATTATTGCATCATCAATCGGTGCAAACCTGTAATGGCGCGAAGAGTTGCTTCTTTTCTTTTTCTTCATTTCATTGTCATGATTGAATGTTACCGTCTCTTTAAAAAAAAATTGTCACTCGTTAGAAACCCTCATGCAGAAATGAAACTAATCGCCAAAATGGCAAATTTTCCACATAGCTAATTATTATTGACCAGAGAAAAAGTTATAGATAGAGATATAGTTAGAGATATAACTTAAAAAAGTGTGTGTGTGTGTGTGTGTGTGTGTTGTTTGCTTGCTTGTGTGTACATGCATGTCTGCTTGCCCCTTATGTCTTTTTATCTCCCACACTCACAAACTCAAAAGGGACAAGAAAAGCTGTGAATTCAGCCCGCTCTTATTCTGCCCATCTGCTCACAGTAATGAGCTTCCCGTGTCCCCCTACACACACACGCGCACACACGCGAGCACGCACACACACGCGCGCGCTTGGCGCATTACCCGCTTGCGTGACAGTCAATACTCAATCATTTTTTCAATTTAAAAAATGCTCAATAGTCTGTAGTGATGAAAACTTGTAATAATAAAGCCCCCACAATCGGCCTGTGAGACTTTCACCTGAACAATGTTTTTTAAAACTCTTTGCTTGTTCATGAGTCATAAGTCCGTGCGCAGAAATCTAAAGTCCAGTCCTTTAGGTTATGGGATTAAAGTACAGTTGAATTACTGTCTTCTGGCCCCAGAGCACGCAACAGCACATCATCACGTAAAATCCTTAATAACTCCGAAACTGCATATTGCATCCTTGACTCCTGGCCTGTGGCTATTAAAAGGGAATGATTGCCAATGAAAAGTAATGAACATTTGCTTTCAGTGCTATGGCTGCACAACAGTGATCAGTGTTGCAGGTAATTCATTTAATTAGCATAAACGCTACCTGAATATCTTTGTCTTAAGGTGGTAAAGCAAGTAAAAATGGTGAGAGGCTCGGCCGAGGCAGGGTAAAAGATCATATGAATTTCTCACCATCTACCAAAATGTGCATTACAATTACAGCATGGTATTTACACCATCTGCTTCAAAAACTTCAGACTTCTCAAACCATGGCCAACATTTCATGCCCACCAACACTTAATACATAACTCCCAGCTGAACGGCTGGCATTGTAGAGTTCGTCTAAATGTTTAACGCAGTGGGTTTTTTAATGGTTGTTATTATATTACAGCACTGGGTTTAAACACAAATTATTATTTTTTTTGTTAGTTATATATATATATATATATACAGTGAGGAAAATAAGTATTTGAACACCCTGCTATTTTGCAAGTTCTCCCACTTAGAAATCATGGAGGGGTCTGAAATTGTCATCGTAGGTGCATGTCCACTGTGAGAGACATAATCTAAAAAAAAAAAAAATCCAGAAATCACAATATGATTTTTTTACTATTTATTTGTATGATACAGCTGCAAATAAGTATTTGAACACCTGAGAAAGTCATTGTTAATATTTGGTTCAGTAGCCTTTGTTTGCAATTACAGAGGTCAAACGTTTCCTGTAGTTTTTCACCAGGTTTGCACACACTGCAGGAGGGATTTTGGCCCACTCCTCCACACAGATCTTCTCTAGATCAGTCAGGTTTATGGTCTGTCGCTGAGAAACACGGAGTTTGAGCTCCCTCCAAAGATTCTCTATTGGGTTTAGGTCTGAAAACTGGCTAGGCCACGCCAGAACCTTGATATGCTTCTTACAGAGCCACTCCTTGGTTATCCTGCCTGTGTGCTTCGGGTCACTGTCATGTTGGAAGACCCAGCCTCGAACCCATCTTCAATGCTCTAACTGAGGGAAGGAGGTTGTTCCCCAAAATCTCGCAATACATGGCCCCAGTCATCCTCTCCTTAATACAGTGCAGGCGCCCTGTCCCATGCGCAGAAAAAGACCCCCAAAGCATGATGCTACCACCCCCATGCTTCACAGTAGGGATGGTGTTCTTGGGATGGTACTCATCAATCTTCTTCCTCCAAACACGTTTAGTGGAATTATGACCCAAAAGTTATATTTTGGTCTCATCTGACCACATGACTTTCTCCCATGACTCCTCTGGATCATCCAAATGGTCATTGGCAAACTTAAGACGTGCCTGGACATGTGCTGGTTTAAGCAGGGGAACCTTCCGTGCCATGCATGATTTCAAACCATGACGTCTTAGTGTATTACCAACAGTAACCTTGGAAACGGTGGTCCCAGCTCTTTTCAGTTCATTGACCAGCTCCTCCCGTGTAGTTCTGGGCTGATTTCTCACCTTCCTTAGGATCATTGAGACCCCACGAGGTGAGATCTTGCATGGAGCCCCAGTCCGAGGGAGATTGACAGTCATATTTAGCTTCTTCCATTTTCTAATGATTGCTCCAACAGTGGACCTTTTTTCACCAAGCTGCTTGGCAATTTCCCCGTAGCCCTTTCCAGCCTTGTGGAGGTGTACAATTTTGTCTCTAGTGTCTTTGGACAGCTTTTTGGTCTAGGCCATGTTAGTAGTTGGATTCTTACTGATTGTATGGGGTGGACAGGTGTCTTTATGCAGCTAACAACCTCAAACAGGTGCATCTAATCCATTTAGGATAATAAATGTAGTGGAGGTGGACATTTTAAAGGCAGACTAACAGGTCTTTGAGGGTCAGAATTCTAGCTGATAGACAAGTGTTCAAATACTTATTTGCAGCTGTATTATACAAATAAATAGTTTCAAAATCATATATTGTGATTTCTGGATTTTTTTTTTTAGATTATGTCTCTCACAGTGGATATGCACCTACGATGACAATTTCAGACCCCTCCATGATTTCTGAGTGGGAGAACTTGCAAAATAGCAGGGTGTTCAAATACCTATTTTCCTCACTGTATATATATATATATATATATATATATATATATATATATATATATATATATATATATATATATATATATATAAAATTAGTATAAATATACAGGTGATGGGGATGTTGTCTAATTGGTGAGATGGATAAAGCAGTAAGGCAGACAGTAAAAGTGATAGACAGATGGTTAAAAGGCAGTCTGCACAATATTTCAGACAAGCTGAAACCTATTACAGTCAGCTTCACATTGTGTAAGACTATACTGAGAAAGTAGGCTTTCTTATTTTATTTTACTTTAGTTTTGTTTGAAGTATACTTTAGCACTGCTAAATAGTTCTCTACTTTCTTTATTTGACCAGCTAGTCTAAAACTAATGCTAAACATTAACCGTTATAAACCTTTTATATAGGCTCGGTCTGTATTTAATGTTTTTATAGGTATTGAATATACACAGCCTGTAGGTGGAGGTTGGACTGCATCAAGGATCGGCTCTGAGCCCTTTCCTGTTTGCAGTAATTATGGACAGGTTGACTGATGAAGTCAGACAGGAGTCTCCATGGACTATGATGTTTGCGGATGATATTTTGATTTGTGGTGAGAGTAGTGAGCAGGTTGAGAAGAGCCTGGAGAGTTGGAGATATGCGCTGGAGAGAAGGGGAATGAAAGTCAGTAGAAGTAAGACAGAGTACATGTGTGTGAATGAGAGGGAGGACAGTGAAGTGGTGCGGTTGCAGGGAGAAGAGGTGGAGAAGGTGGAGGAGTTCAGGTACCTGGGGTCAACAGTACAAAGTAATGGAGAGTGTGTTAGAGAAGTGAAGAAAAGAGTGCAGGCAGGGTGGAGTGGGTGGAGAAGAGTGGCAGGAGTGATCTGTGATAGAAGAGTATCTGTGAGAGTGAAAGGGAAAGTTTATAGGACTGTGGTGAGACCTGCGATGTTGTATGGATTAGAGACAGTGGTATTGAGTAAAAGACAGGAGGTGGACCTGGAGGTAGCAGAGCTGAAGATGTTGAGGTTTACGTTGGGAGTGAGGAGGATGGACAGGATTAGAATTTAGTTTATTAGAGGGACAGTGCATGTAGGACGTTTTGGGGACAAGGTGGGGAGGCAAGATTGAGATGGTTTGGACATGAGCAGAGGAGGGACTTAAGGTTTTTTTGTTAGGGGAATGCTGACCTCATTCTTTGGGCACATAACGTTGCTGAACCTACTGTAGACCTGACCCCAGATCATAGCACTGCCCCCACAGGCTTGTACAGTAGGCACTAGGCACTCTCTTCTTACCTTGATGCGCCCATCATTATGAAACAGGGTAAATCTGGACTCATCAGACCACATGATCACCTTCCATTGATCCAGTGTCCAATCTTAATGCTCCCAAGCAAATTTAAGCCTTTTTTCCGATTTGCCTCACTGATAAGTGGTTTTCTTAAGGCTACACAGCTGATTAGTCCCAATTCCTTGAGTTCCCTTGGCATTGTGCATGTGGAAATGTTCTTACTTTTACTAATAAACATAGCAGTGAGTTCTACTGTTTTTTTTTACTTTTTGATTTCACGATCATTCGAGAATTTTTTGCGACCACATTTCTTCCTCAAGGATGATGGTTCCCCACTGTACTTCCAGTTTTTAATACATTGGACAGTTCTTAACCCAATTTCAGTAGTTTCAGCAATCTCCCAAGATGTTTTCTTTGCCAAAAATCGGACCCTACTGAAACAGATTAACATCTTTTCCACGACTACAGTACGTGTCTTCCGACATGGTTGTTTAAGAAATCACAAGCAACTCACTGCATCAGTTAGTGTTAAATAACTTGTTGCCAGATGAAGCATAATCATCCATGCAGTAATTATCCAATGGAAGGCTCTTACCTATTTGCTTTGTTAAATACAGGTGTTCATTTTTTATTATTTTTTTTTGGATGGTTACTATGAAGTTACTATAAACTGTACTGGAGCCTCTTTGCATGCGGTAAAATATAATTTCTCTTCACCCAAACATGTTTCAGCAATGCCCACATGCACAAAGCAAACTCCATGACAATATAGTTTACATGTGTTGGAGTGGAAGATATTTACTAAGTGAAAGTACTAACACACAGTACTAAAAAGTTTTGACCATGAGACGAAATCTTTTGTTCCGCGAATGACGAGCTTTTCAAGCGGATAAATAAAAAATGTATTTTTCTCATTGTAGTATAGACTGAAAGATGTATTTTAGGCTTGTGACACAGTCATGTGACCTATTGTCTGTCTGTGTGCTTTTTTTTTTTGGACAATTCTAAGAAACAGAATATAAAGTTTCCAGGCCACAACGACTTATGTTTTTACATGCACGCAGTGCAGGCTTGTAGCGTTTTCAAATGTTTCACTGCAGACTGACAGGCTAGTGTAAAGGGAAAGAGTCTTTTAATAATAAAACAAAACATTTTCAGATCTTTATGGATTATTGTGGACATAGTGTAGTCTTTGTACTCCCGCAATTATTTTTTCCCCATCCAGTTATTAATTTAGATTAAAGGCCAAAACCCATAGTGTTTCTATATCATTTTACACAGAAGATTGATTAAGTCAGATGTGTAGATTTTTACCAGCATTACAGCACTGTGATATGTTAGTAAGTCCACCCACACTGTACAGAGGCATGAGTGGAAATGAGGGCAGACGCTATGCTGTGATTCTGCTGTGAATTCTATATCGTGTGTGGTTGTTAAGTTGTAGTGTTCTATGGGCTCTTTGGATATTATTTTCTGCTAATGTTCGGCAGGTCCAATAGAACGAGGAAGTGGGCCACATTTTACTCTAGACACATGCGCCATAAATCTCCAGTATGTACGCTAGAGGGATTCCTCTCTGGTGTCAAAACATTACCGTGAGCTCCTTATTAAGGATTAATCTCATGACTGAGAGAGTACTAGATATACACTCCCTTTCCTTCTTAGCGAGGACTGGTCTTTTATCTAGCGTGCTGTTGTTAGCGAGGACCGTCATCTGTTTTATTGTGATCTTGGAGCTCAGTGATTGTGACCAGCCTGCTGATGTCGTAGCCTGAGCGCGTTCGACCAGAACACAGAGGTGCTGATGCTCATAATTCTTTCGGGGATGACGATGTAAGAAGTGTCAGAGCCGGTGTATGCTTTGATTTATAAATTCCAACAAATTCAAGCCCAGCCGCTCTGTTTGTCTGTGTAGAGCAGAATGTCCCGGGCAAGTTACGGTAGGAACATGATGTTTTGAAGGATTTTTGATTAGTTTTTTGGGGTTTTTTTTCATAAAAAAAAAATAAAAAAAAAGAATCCAACACAATTTACCTTTAAAAAATACATTTCATATGCTTAACCAATTTCTTGTCACTAGGTAAAAAACAGTAAGCTTTAGAAAAGATGACCATGCAAAGCAAGCTGCGTTATATCTGAACAAATAAAGCAGTCATTTCAGCCTGTTGCTGTGAGCCTGGGTCAGGTGAGCTTTTAAAGAAAATGTGCATGCACAGCTCAACTCTTATTCCCATGTGTAAAGTGGAACAATTCTATTAGAATACCAGTGAATTCAGGATTCATGTATACTATTCACTCATAACCGGGTTTTTATTATTTTTTTTATTTTTTTTTATCAAAATTGACGCTGATTGGTTTCCGTTTTAAGCAGCTGGGGCTGTTTTGTGTATCTGCAGTAGATTGGTGATTTCTAGGCATGCTGCCACAGCACCATTGAGAGATGCTCCTCTCTCAGCTTGATATTAAATTGTCAGAACTGCCGGTGACATATATTAATTTCATCTGGGCGCATGATGGATGGAATTTTCTTTATGAAATACCCCCTTTAGCTCCTCTGTCGAGACCTGGGCCGGCAGACAGAGCATTAATAAGCTTAAGGAAGATTTCAGTAACAGCTTGAGCCTTTGCTCCCTCAAGGCTTCGACATGATAAAAACAACCCACTAAATAACATTTGGTGCAGAGGTCCCTGGACCTTTTCTAGCCATTTTTTTTAATAAAAAAAAAAGTGAAAAATGTTAAAAGGTAAAAAAGCAGTATATATTTTGTTCAAATCCACTTTTTTTTTTGTTGAGCAATTTGGGATATTTTGCAAATATATGGAAACTCATACAAAAACACACTTTTCAACCGTAATGAGCAGAAGAGCATCTCGGAACACCGAATACAGTATGTTAAACCATACGCCTTGGGGCTACAACAAGCAGAACACTACATCCAATTTTCACTCCTGTCTGCCAAGAACAGAAATATGGAGCTTAAGTAGGTGCAGGCTGATTAAAACTGACCAGTTGGAGAAATGGTCTGATGAGTCTTAATTTTTGCTGCCTCATGAAGATGGTAGTACAATTTGGCTCCAGCGTCATGAATTCATTGTCCAAAACTGCCTTGTCTTAATGCAGAGGTGTCCAAGCTTTTTTCTGTCAAGGGCCAAACATGATTGAGGGCCACGGGCTGAAAGAAAATTTGCATTATAGCTTTTATATTAAAATGAAAGTTGCCAAGGTTTCTCATATTTATGATTATATAATATTTAAAAAAAATAAATACCCTACAGATTAATCTGCTTAACTAATCTTACTTTCAGAGATTTCTAGTCCATGTAAACTTAAGTAGTAAAGAAAGTTTAATGCCTAATACAGCTGTTCAGACCGAGCTATTCAGTGATATGCTTGTCAAATTAGTGCCTTCTAATGAAAATATGAAGCTGCTCTTCATTTAAAAATGTTCTAAATTAGGCTTATTCAAATTTACTTATATTCTCTCATTTCTTTACAATTCTCAGCCTTAAAATAAAACTTAATATTGAAAAGAATTTCTAAAAAAAAATTATATTAAATATCAAATTATAAATGAGGATATGTATTAGTGGCTTTTCTCCCTCTCTCTCTCTCTCTCTCTCTCTCTCTCTCTCTCTCTCTCTCTCTCTCTCTCTCTCTCTCTCTCTCTCTCTCTCTCTCTCTCTCTCTCTCTCTCTCTCTCTCTCTCTCTCTCTCTCTCTCTCTCTCTCTCTCTCTCTCTCTCTCTCTCTCTCTCTCTCTCTCTCTCTCTCTCTCCCCTCATGTATGGAATGGCAGGCAAATAAAGTCACCATCTCTGTATTAATGTACCAGTTCAGGCTGGTGGAGGTGGTGTAGTGATGTTTTTGGCTAATCCATTCAAGAATTGTTAAATTGTATATTTGCATATATTTTTATTTGCATATATTGTTTATTTTACCTGCTCATTCTCTTTATAAGCCACAGATTACCCATTGTATTTATGTAACTAATGAGAATAGGGAATAGATTTAGATTAATCACATACGTATGTTCAAGCTCAGCTTTATCTTGTATCATAAAGAAACTCTACACAGTGTAAGGCTTCTCATGAGCAGTTAAAGGAGATAATGCAGAATCTTATCTGAGTGTTTCTCTGCATGATGTAATGTTTAATTGCCTTAAAATCCGAGCATCTTTATTTCATACATTGATGAACACTGTAAATGAATTGCTTATTACTGTAGATCTGGAACCAGTATCTGTGTGTTTTGTGCTTCTACGAGCCTGTGAGTGTCTCAGTTTTGTATTAGGTTGTGTTGCAGGAACTGAGTGTCCTCGAGTAGACTGTATTAGTTCCATTTTTTTTCCCCAGGCCTTTTCATCAGTAAAGACACAGTTTATTATATCAGCGTGCAACACCCAGGCTTTTGGGGAATTGAGAAAACCAAGGTGATCTGACCTCCTTATTCTGCTGCAGTTTCACACTGCTGACTGCACACAGAGTAAATACTGGTGTGTGCCTGTGCAGAGTCCACAGCTGAGCGAGAAGAAGAACCTGCACTGTGTTTGTACTGTTGAAATGTTGAACTTTCTAATAAGAGATGCTATTTTGAATCTCTGCACTATACAGCATTGATTCTCATAAGCCAAAAAATTATTCATTTTTCTGTATTTAGTTCGGCAAACTTTTTAACATAAAGTTCTACTGACCAGCTGATCTGATTATTACCAGTCTTTTCCAATAGATGTCACTTCACTATTTACCTGCCATTAACTTACAACCGAAATCTTGTTGACGAAATCATTCGGCGTTCAACATAGTGTGGTTGCAAGCACTTCTTCTTCTTCTTCTTCTTCTGGCTTCTCCCATTAGGGGTCTCCACAGCCAATTATCCGTCTCCATACCCCCTGTCCTCTACATCTGCCTCTTTCAACCCAACTACCTGCATGTCTTCCCTCACCACATTCATAAACCTCCTCCTTGATCTTCCTCTTATCCTCCTTTCTGGTGGCTCCATCCTCAGCATTCCCCTACCGATATACCCCATGTCCCTCCTCTGCACGTGTCCAAACCATCTCAATCTCGCCTCCCCACCTTGTCTCCAAAACGTCCTACATGCGCTGTCCCTCTAATAAACTTATTTCTAATCTTGTTTATCTTCGTCACTCCCAACGAAAACCTCAACATCTTCAGCTCTGCTACCTCCAGCTCTGCCTCCTGTCTTTTACTCAATGCCACTGTCTCTAATCCATATAACATCACAGGTTTCACCACAGTCCTATAAACTTTCCCTTTCACTCTTGCAGATACCCACAAATCACTCCTGCCACTCTTCTCCACCCACTCCACCCTGCATTACTTTGCACTGTTGACCCCAGGTACCTGAACTACTCCACCTTCTCCACCGCTTTTCCCTGCAACCGCACCACTCCACTGCATTTACACTCATGTACTCTGTCTTACTCCTTCTGACTTTCATTCCCCCTCTCTCCAGCACATATCTCCACCTCTCCAGGCTCTTCTCAACCTGCTCACTACTCTCACCACAAATACCAATATCATCCGCAAACATCATAGTCCAGGGAGACTCCTGTCTGACCTCATCCGTCAACCTGTCCATCACCACTGCGAATAGGAAAGGGCTCAAAGACGATCCTTGATGCAGTCCAACCTTCACCTTGAACCAGTCTGTCCTTCCTGCTGCACACTTCACTGCTGTCACACTGACCTCATACATGTCCTGCACCACCCTCACACACTTCTCTGACATACCGCAACTCCTCTCTCTGCACTCTGTCGTATGCTTTCTCTAAATCCACAAATACACAATGCAGCTCCTTCTGACCTTCTCTGTACTTCTCCCTCAAAATTCTCATAGCAAGTAATGTGTCTGTGGTGCTCTTCCTCAGCATAAAGCCATACTGTTGCTTACAGAATAGTGTGGCTGCAAGCACATCGGCAATAAAAAAATAATACAGGAGCTCGTCTGTTGGATCGGACCACACGGACCAGCCTTTGCTTCCCACGTGCGTTAATAAGCCTGGGATGCTCATGACCCCGTTCGCTGGTTCACCACTGTTTCTTCCTTGCACCACTTTTGATAAATACTGACCACTGCAGACCGGGAACATCCCACAGGGGCTGCAGTTTTGAAGACGTTCTGACCCAGTCATCTAGCCGTCGCAATTTGGCCCTACTGAAACTCACTCAATTCTTTACGCTTGCCCATTTTTCCTCCTTCTAACACAATGTTCACTTGCTGCTTAATATATCCCACACACTAACAGGTGCCATGATAAAGAGATAATCAGTGTTATTTACTTCACCTGTCATAATGTTATAATGCTATAATGTTATGTTTGATCAATGTATAGGTCTGTGGCCATCATAGTTTCCTTTTATTACTTTGCTATTTGTAATCAAGGTGTTTTCTCGACAGGTTTTAAAAAACTCTTTCCAAATTGTGTTGGTATTAAAATCTGAATCTGAAATTCAATTCGAGCGTCGTATCGAGATCTCGGGAATTTCATTAGAATTGAATCGGAGCGTTCGTGCTGAAACGCAGCTCTTTCTAAGTAGAAAAGTGAAAAAAAAACATACAGTTAGGGGTGTTCTACTATTTGTTCCTTAGTCATAGTGCAATATAAATGATTCAAAAAGACAAACATAGTGACTTTTGTTCTGCTTAACATAATTCATATATATGATTTTAGACTCGCTGTTTTTTCTTAAATGCTAATGTGCAGCTAATCTAAATCACAGCTTCATTAAATCGTCACAGAGAAGAGAAATTATACAATACACATTTTCATCCTTATATTTTAAATATTATCAGCTGCTTCACAATTCATTTCATATCTGATACACTTATATCATATAAAAAAGGCTTTATTAGCACTACAATATGGGCTTATTGTTTACACAAATACTGGAAAACAAATAGAATAATAAATAGCATTAACATTGTTCAAAATTTCTCTTCTCAACTTTATGACATTTATATAAACACGCTTGTGTTTCTAGATTAATATAAAACAGGGGACTCAAATTTTGGTTAACATTTGCTTGTCATTTTGTGATATTTGAGTAGCCTTGTGTGTCCTGGAACAGGCAACACGATGACACATGTCTTTGAAATTACAATATCACAAGGTCAATAAAAAATTGAGCAGGAGTATAGAGGTGGAGTTGGATGTGTTGTATTAATATAAAGGATTTGAAAAAGGGATAAAATGTTCATTAGGCATTAAGGCATCACAACTTGAATATTGGTTATGTGGGAGGGACCTAAATGTTTATGGGTCACACCCCAAATTTCTATTGTTGTATAATTTTGTTCAATTCAATCATGTTTTTGTAGGAATAAGCAAAACTACACCATATGGACAAGTCCTGGAGTTTCTATAATAATAACTGAATTATAATAGATCTTGGAGTGTGCCTTTGGAGATTTATGTTCATTCAGCCACAAGGTCGTTCATTAAGTCCGATGCAGGGTGAGGAGACCTGGGGTGCAGTCAATGTTGCAATTCATTCCAGATGTGTTCAATAGGGTTGGGGTCGGAACTTTGTAGACGGTCACTCAAGATCTTTTACTCTGAACTATGTAAAGCATATTCATGCTGGAACAGGTTTGAGTTTCTGAGTTTAGGTGAAGGAAAGATTTCATGCTACCGCTCCCAAAGACATCCTAAACAATCAGGTGCCTCCATCTTTGTGTTTATAGTTTGGAGAGACGCCACATACAGTATGGTTGGTGTCCCAATGCTTTTTTCCACATAGTGTTAAAGGATGACATCATTTACAACTTGGAATTGGAAATGCAGTATTAGAATTATAGCATTTTATGTACCTTTACCTGAGATACCTTTATTTAGCTTTTTTTTTTGTTCTAGCTGTATATGTTTGTTTACTGCGAACAACACCGTCATTCCTTATTGCTCATTGGGTAATGCTTCGTATTAAGGTTCTAGATCAGTTGATGCTACCTAGAACCTAACCAGGGAGAGCAACGCTATTAGAGTGAATTAGGATTAATAATTAATAAGGTTCATTTAGGTGATCAGTCCTTTTTAAACACCCATCAGCAATCCACTAACAACCGCAATAATTCACTTATTAATGAATTGCACATTATGCATTTTACAGTTTATGTTGTGGAATATTTGAAAGACAAGGTAGTTTTTCTTCTTACCTACATAAATCTGCAATAAACTAAATCTCTTATCAGCTTCCCCCCTACCTCACTAACTCAAACACACACACACACACACACACACACACACACACACACACACACACACATATGAAAACTGAAACAGCTATAGAGAGTGCTTAAAAAACGAGATTCCTTAGATAACTTGAACACTATCTTTTATTTAATTGGATCATCCGATGCAAAGTGAAGGACACATCGGACCATGTGTCCTTCACTTTGCATCGGATGATCCAATTAAATAAAAGATAGTGTGTAGTGGTATAGTGATAGTGGTATAGCTCATTATGCAGTAATGGAGCACTGAGAGTCTGCTGTGGGTCAGCGTTCCACTGTGCTGCTCCTCCAGACATCTGTTATCTCACACGCACTCCCACTGCCTCAGCTATACATCCCCACTCAGATACGTGTCAGATTGTGTATATGGGCTGGTGACAATTGCCCCTTCACTTAGTACTAAAACATTGGGATATATATCGAGCTTTTAGCGCTTTGAGGTGCTGATGACCAGAATTATATAAGTGAACTCATTAGGTGAGACATCTTGAGTCTGCTATCAGCTTGTACTAGAAATTACAGCAGTAAAGAAAACAACAGATTTGTTCGACTTGTTTCCTGAAAACTACAGATTTTTCACGGTTGTGAAGTTATTAAACATCAGAACAAGCACACACTCGTTCATGCCCATGGAGCACACTGTCTCAACGCATTGGCTTTTTAAGATCTTATGATGAATAAATATTGTTGCACTAGCAAAGCAGCTTGTTGAACAGCTGCTAAGATTCTCTCTTCAGGTGAGCGCTTCTCTCTGCCTCCCTCTTTCTTTCTGGCACAGTGAGGAAACTCGGATTGCTCTGAGTGCCGAAGGAAAACACATTGGCAGGTATTCAAGGATGTTTTTTTTTTTTTTTAACCCCAAATTTATTTATTTATTTGAGGAGGCTGTCCTTAAATTAGCAATTATGGTTTAATTAGCTGGCAATTATCTGTAGGACCTCATTATTGTGATAAACGCCAGAGTGCTAAGTCTGTTTCTAGGTAGCAGAGTGGCAGACCAGGTGGCAGAGGGAAAGGCACATAAAATTAAAGACCACCCCCCAGCCTTGAAATAACAGAGCCAGAGATAAAGCAAATGCTTATTAGGATTCATTTGAACATAGTAAGTCGTTAATTTTGCTGTTAAGTCACACTATTTGAGCTATCATTGGTAATAGGAGTTGGATAGTTGCTGTATACTTGGTGGACTCCTCAAGGGTCTTTGGTTTAATCTTGAGCTCTAATTTGTGCTGCATTTTGCACGCTTCGCCAGCTCTATGGCTTTTTTCTTCGGGTTCTTTGGGTTCCTCCTGCTGTCCAAAATTCTCTACATGCAATTGAGTGTGTGTGTGTGTGTGTGTGTGTGTGTGTGTGTGTGTGTGTGTGTGTGTGTGTGTGTGTGTGTGTGTGTGTGTGTGTGTGTGTGTATGGTGCACTGCAATGGATTTGTATGAATTCGCTCCCCTTGTGCTCTGTGTTACCATGATTAAGTTAAAAAAAAAAACATTGAAAAGCTTACTGAAAAAGAATGCAAGAGTTTAATGCAAGCGTTCCAACTACAGTATGTGAAAGATGTCGTTTCTTCTGAGCATATTTGAGGCTAAAGTATAAGGCTTTGCCTTTCTGAAAAACAATACATTACATAGCAAATGTATGTGGACACTTGACCTGCCAGTGGGCTTTTTATTCCCAAACTGCTAGAAGCACACATTTGTATAGAATGGCTTTGTATAGCGTAGCATTAAACCTTTCCCTTCACTGGAACCAAGAAACCCAAACCTGCACAAAGTGAGGTCCATGAAGACATGGTTTGCCAGTGTTCATGTGGAAGAATTCGAGTGTCCTGCACAGAGCCCTGACTTCAATCTTACTGAAAACATTAGAGATGAACTGAAACACTGAACGTGCCCCAGGCCTTAGAACGCAACAACAGTACATGACCTCAATAATGCCCTTGTGGCTGAACGAGCAAATTGTCACAGCCAGGCTCCAAAATCCAAAATGTCATGGAAAGCCTTTCCATCGAGAGTGAAGGTTATTATAACAGCAAAGAGGAATGAATCTGGAATGGAATGTGCATATGGACTTGTGGGTTTGATGGACAGCTTCCCAAAAACCATTGGTCATATAGTATAGTTTCCGGTAACAATTCGATTTCTCAGTCACATGACGTACTGAGATGATTCCATCATATTAGATGGATGTTGTTCAAACAGAAGGCTTGGTAAACTTGCATGACTTTTAGCTATGAAGGTAACTATATATTAGAAGATTAGACTATATTCTCAAATATATCTAACATTTTCAGTGCTTGTGTATGCAACTTATTATTAGAAAAGCAATACTGGCCATATTTCCTCCAAATGTTTATGCAGGGGGGGGGCTTATCCTAGGAACAAGGGACACGAGGTAGGAATATGTTCTGGGTGGGATGGCTGTTTATTTCATTGTACAGACCACCCACACATTCACACTTAAGTAATTTAAAATACCCAATGCATCTGTTTCTGGGATGTTGGAGGAGCCGAGAGAAGCAGTATGAAGACCATGTGCCTGCTTTTAAAGGAACACTGGTAAATGCTTTTGCATAGCCATGTAGGTCAGTCACGAAAACTGATCAAAGATTTAAACAGTATGTATTTGGCACATGGCACACTTGTGCACTAGTAGCACAATAATCATTAGGCATCTTGACTCCTACTGTATATAGTCTGCAGTTCTAATGACCCATTATAAACGTTCTTCTTTCTCCCCAGTAAACGCATTTAACATGACGTGACACGACTTGGCTGGATTTCTCAAATGAACACGAGGGGCACAAAGCGTTTAAATACATAACACAGACCTGAGCGTGCTCTTTTTTCCCCCTCCATAAACCTCGGAATAATAGGGTGAAAGAAGTATTAGTGAAGATAAAACAAAACACATCTGTGGGTTTCACAGCTTTTTCCGGCAATAAAATCGAATAAAAGTGGCCTGGATCTGTGGGAAATCCACCGCACAGTAAACAGAACATGAGCGCTAAACAGTTGCTGAGCAAGAGATCGAGACGACTGTATGTTACATCAGAAAGGATGCAGACGATTCTTTCGACTCCTGATCTTACTGAGAAATTCAATGTTGTTGTTGTGTTTTTTTTATTTTTATTTTATGTAACAGCTAAAACTATTTATAATAAATATTGGTAAATGATAGGTTCTTTTTTGTAAATATGTAATGAACCAGCTGTGGAGTTGTTCTCTGGTTAAAATTCAGCAGTGATGTAGACAGTCAGTGTCAGCGGGTCAGGACATTTTAAAGAAAGCCGACTGCAATTTTTTATTTTCAAACAGAATCAGTAGCTGAAAAAAGTGCAGAGGTGTTCAATGTGTGTGCTGTGAGAGAAAGAGATGGAGAATATGTGCAAGAAGTAATATTTACTGTCTCTCTTCTCTCTCACACACACACACACACACACACACACACACACACACACACACACACACACACACACACACACACACACTGAGGCAGAGACAAGCACCTAGTGTGCATGCTTTTCTCCTTACTGTCTGTACATTACAGTGTCCTCAGAGTCCTCAGGAGAGGAGGGGTAGAGAGCTCTTTTGCTTCCCTCTCATAAATGTCTTGTATTTCTGTTATTGATCGTTTTTGTCTAGGGTATTGACTGGTTTGCAAGGGCAGTCTGAGTATAATAGAAAAATTACACTCCTTTGTCCTTTCACAAAAGATGTTGCAGTATGCTGCTGTGTCCCCTTGTGGCCATGGACGTCTTGCAGGATGCAGGCTCCTTTTTTGCTGAGAGGGAGAGGGAAAGGGAGGGAGAGGGAGTTCTGGCTTTTGTAGTGTCAACAGATACATAAATCAAAAAAATCTAAATGCTTTCGATTTGCTATTTGACCCTAATTTTCACAGGTTCTTAAACACAGAAGATTAGTTATTTAGTTTTCTCAGGTACTCAGTGTTGGACAAATGCATTATTTGTTGCATAATAATACAGTTTAATAAATGCCTTATAATACATTAGTAGTTATTATCTTTCGTCGACTTGTTTTATATTTTTGTCAAATTGGGAGACCTGTTTACTATCCATTGTGCATTAAAGCTATTATTGTCTCTTCTATTTGAATATAAATTTGATAGAGATAGAATTGAGTGATACCAACAAAACCCCAAATAGATCAAATGGAATTATAGTAAGGCTTTGAGAGTCATTCACTGGTCACTAGAAGTACAGATTTATCAGTTTTAACCATGATTGAGCAAATGTATTCACTTGTAAACAAAGCAAAAATGTTCTGTTACATCATTTTTATTAACTATGTCAATCCACCGCCATTTCAATCCTTTTAGTAAAATCTACCACCATCTGCCCTTCCACATTCCTCTCCTTAAAACCATACCTCCTCATCCCCTCTGTTCCCTACACCAACATGCCCATTAAAGTCTGCCCCAATCGTTCATTCCTAGGTACACCTTCCTCCCACCATTTCTCTTTCCATCCAGACCATGAAAGAACAGTTTAAACCCCACCTTCAATGTTCCTGGCCTTACTCCCTTTCCACTTGGTCTCCTGAACACACAACATATCAGCTACCTCTCTCCCTTTACCAGTCATAGTACCAACCCGAACCTCCACTGTCCTTCACTGCTCCTTCCTTCTCTCCTTCTCCTCCTTCGGCCAACAGTAGCCCAATTTCCAATGGTAGCCTGTTGGCTAACGATACCTGTGGCAGTAGTTGGTAACCCGGTCCTGTACGGAATTCAGGATTGTAATCCGCATATTTGATTTGGCGCATGAGTGTATGTTTATAGTCAACATTCATTCATTAAATACACTGTGTGATTGTTCATTAGGCTTTGTCTATTTCGCTGTGGGATGTATTGTATCTGTGTAAAGCTGCTTTGAGACGATGTTCATTGTTAAAAGCACTATACAAATAAAAATGATTTGAATTGGATTATTGTTATGCAACTTCAAATCAAACTAAGCTGCAGGTTTTGCTGTAAAAAAAAAAAAAAAAAAAAGAACATCAAGCTTTGGCTATAAACCTGGATCTTTCTACGTGTATTTTAAGTCAAAATTCATCTTTACTATACCTTCCCATGTAACAAGCCATAATATTTAACCCCTTGTATTGTGTTTGTGTGTATGTTTCAGGTGATGGTTTTTGTCCATGCTCGTAACTCCACTGTGCGCACAGCCATGACCATGATTGAGATGGCCAAGAACCGAGGAGAGTCGTTATTCTTCCAGCCGGATCATGGACCCGATTACGGCAACTGCGAAAAGCAGGTACGCGGCACTACCGATCTTTTCTTCACTGTAAAATTACAGTGGAAGTGTGTGTGGTATGTGTGTGTACATTTCAAAAGGGAAAAGTTGCGAAAATGTCGACCACAACTTGCGTTTTCGAGAAGGTAAACAATATTCTCTTGTGATAGTCGACTGTTCTGAGTATACAGCGGTCAGGCACTAGATAAGTGTGTGTTTAATTTGTAACAGCCTCCCTTTGGCAGTGGCTCGGGCGCACTCGCTTTTCTCTCTTCCCTGCGCGGAATCGGCGGCGAACTCGCCCCGGTGATTCTGCGGAGCTTTGACCGTGGAGGAAAAGAGCGAAAGTTATTTATGAACACTTATTCATGAGCTCCAGTGCAGAGGAAAGGAAGAGAAATTGAGGTCAGTCACCTTCGCGAGCTCCACTCCTCAGGGGGGTGAGCGGTAAACAGTCTGAGGGAGGCCAAGTGGTCGCGGCCTCGTCGGAAATGAAGCCTGAAGACGCAGTGCTAAACTTTTCCCATACCGCTACATTAGAGAGTGAGCAGAGACAATTAGAAATCTGCTGAGGGCACAGCCTTCAGCTCAGGTGTAGAGGCCAGCTGCTTAGTCTAACAGAAAACCCCACCTACTGGCAGCGAGATCAGGCACCGTGCACCACTTCAGCTGCCGTGTGCCAGGCTTTCTGCACAAGTGCTCTGCTTATTCAGAGTTAATCAACAAGGCTTTAGACCAGACAGCTTATGCATTCATTATTGACCGCCTTACCAAGAAACCTCTCTGCCTGTTGGTCTTACAGCGACTCTGTGATCTCTGTGCACTCTTTCTTCTGTTCAAAAAGATTTTTTTTTTTTTACTTCCTCGATAAAAATTTTATATTTCTTGACTTCATAAGTCGCTCCAATTATTCTCAAAACCCATCTATTGTGAAAGATCTGTTCTTTCTAAGTGACTGTGATAAGTGTGATGTGGCCTGGTGCTGGGTTTCATTTCGAAACATTTCTTATTTGTAATCTGAGTGAACAGAGAAGGCTGAGGCTGCAGTTGTTTTTTTTGTTTTGTTTTTTTTTTCTTCCCTGCATCACTTCCCCGGTCAGCAAATTTTGGATTTAGACGGGATCTCATTACTCTCGATCGAGGACAATAGCGACACTCCGAACCAGCTTGCATTCGGCAAGCGTGTATCTGTGCAGACCTCATACGGGGTTCTGTTTGGTCTGTTGAAAGCGCAAAATCTTAGCGAAAGATTCTGCGAAATGGAGTTCAGCGCTGAAAATTGTCTTGATGTTCTCACTTGTGAGCATTAAAGGATTTGTCAAAAGTGTCTAAAAGCAGCTAGTGTTTTCTCTTCAGTACAGAACATACTGTTCAATAAAACCACAAGTAAAATGGGACTTCTATCTTCAGTTTCTCCCATCTGTCATCTTGCCGTTGTGCTCCATCAGAAGGGAAGACATGTGGGTCTGGTGTTTAGGAGTGGCAGCTGTGAGAAGGTTGAATCGTGTGTTTGTGTGTGTGTGTGTGTGTGTGTGTGTGTGTGTGTGTGTGTGTGTGTGTGTGTGTGTGTGTGTGTGTGTGTGTGTGTGTGTGTGTGTGTGTGTGTGTGTGTGTGTGTGTGTGTGTGTGTGTGTTAAGAGCAGCGTTTGTCCCCTCCAGCACTAGATGGGTTTGGGTGGTAGCAGAGAGAAAGAGAGAGAAAGATGCTGTGCAGTAGAGAGTGAGCTCTGGCTTCATTAGGATCTGTCCGCGGAGGCGCAGGCAGAAGCGGCCCATGATGGATTAGACTCATCCTGACTGCACGCAGGCCGAGGGGATCAATAAGCAGCTGGAGAGGCAGCTCCTTGCTTCTGTTCTCCTCTCTTCAGGTTAATGGTGCTCACTGGACAAACATGACAAACCTAAACACACCTCCATCCAGGTCCAGCCTGGAGTCTGGGCGTGTGTTTGTCTAAGAGCAAATTATTTGCGAGAGTGTGCTCACTTGTATGTGCGCTTGTGTGTGTGTGTCTAGTAGCTCTTCGTGTTTGAGAACCATATGACGTCTGTGAATGTGATTTGAGTTTAATTCACATAAACTCAATTATGTGAGTTATGAAAGAACTTGAAACCTTTAGTTAAAATAAGCAAGTATATATTTCTAGATTTTATTTATATTCAAGAGAAAATTGTAACCGAAGCACATTGCCTTTTTTCTAATATACAGTTGAGAGTTCAGGAACTCTTAAGTGGTCATTCATGACTCAAATACGAGGATGGAAATGCCAATGAAAATGACCGTATCCACCGCAATAATCTGAAATGAATGTATTCATTAGGATTTCAACAACCGCAGCTGTAGGGGAGGAATAGCTCAATGATTATGATGTTGGCCATCTAACTGGAAGGTCACGAGTTCAAATTCCAGCACTACCAAGATGCCACTGCTGGGCCCTTGAGCAAGGCCCTTAACCTCTCACCTGCTCCGTTGTATAAATGAGTACCGTAATTTCCGGACTATAAAGCGCACCCATATATATAAGCCGCACCCAATGAATTTGACACAGATTTATTTTGAACATAAATTAGCCCCACCTGTCTATAAGCCGCAGGTGTCTACACTGAAACTAATGAACTTTTCACAGGCTTTAACGAAAGACAGTGTCTGTAACACGGTGTAACGGGTGAAATATGTTGTGGCTCCTTTATGAGCATTGCGGCATTTTAGGAATAGCCTGCCGCCGCATTTTTTCCGGTATTACTGCATGTGTGCAAGACCGAGGAATATGTCCTTATTAATTTCCGATGCTCATTTTTCTTTGACTAACCCGTAACGATGTTGGCAAGAAAAATAAAAAAGCACGAGTTTTGGAAACCTGTCTGTGCTTTTATGATTTCTGTTGCAACTGGAGTTAGCGAGCTCTCCCTTCACCCAGACTCAACAGTAGCCAACCAAGAAAGTCATTGTTCACTGTCTTCCTGCTTCCTTTCACAACTATTTCTCTTGAGAGTTTATCTTTTGGCATCGTCGTGCGTTTAAAAAGTTTTTTCTTCCGATGCCGTGCAGCTCAGAACACAGGTGAGGTGCGTTTTTTTTTTTTTTTCGTTTCAGTTCGGCAATTTCATTGGTCTAATGTTATGTCGCTCAGTTTTTTTGGTATGCAGTTTGTGAAACCGGGATAAATTTATCCACTTTGGATAAATGGCATCAGATACCCAAATGTATTGAAGAGGATTACCTGGAGGTGTATTTTGCTCTCAGACTCTCTTCTAAGAATCATGGTTAGAGAGTTTGGAGCATTCTGAAGGCACCGAAACTACAATTAGATGCCACTTCTATGACACTAACTGTTCAATTGGTATACCAAAAGACCTACAACTCCAAACATATGCACCCAGAGTTTGCTGGATGCTGCTGGAACTTCTAAACCAAGTCTCTATGGTCACATGAGACAAAAGTCTCATTAGTTTTTTTGTAAACAAATACTGAAGGTGGCTTTTGTGTTGAAATGAAAGATGAAGAGATCCTTACTGTAAGGGGGGGGGATCTGCAAGCATGTGGGGCAGGTTTTCATCCAAAAGTCTTGTTAGGAGACAGCAAATGTACATCTGGCTGCTTCTGGCAAGGAGCACAAAATGAAGCTTTTAACTCCTCACATAAAGCTCACAGAAAACCTGTGGAGTGAGCTGAAGAAGTCTACAAGAGACGACTGGGGAGAATCGTTGAGGAGTCTCAGATTTGTTGCAGCTCGTTCTATAGTTCTATAGTTATGTTGGCAAAAAAAATCGCAATGAATGATTGTTCCACATGTCATGCTTTGTTTTTGGCTGTTTGTGTTTTTTTGTGGTAAATATCTTTCAATTAAAGGTAAAATTTTTTGAGTTTTCATTAAGATAACTAACCACGAAAGCACTTTTTTTTTCCACCTTTTAAAACCAGTTTTACCAATTTGTTAATGATTATGGTGGTGTGTGTACAGTATATATGTGTTTTTTATCGCTAAGATCGGGGATGGATAAACACTAAGAGGTGGGGTTGGTTCTCTCTCAGGAGAGTTTGTCGCACACTAACTTTATATTTAAATTTCCCAACATAAGGCAGAGTGATGCATTTAATAACCTTTACCTTGATCCCAGAGGCTTTGCCAAGATAAATGCTTCTTTCAGTGTCTTCTCTAATCCGCTTTCTATTTATATGAGCCAGGTATAAATAAACGCAATGCATCTCGTCGCTCTCATTTCTGCTCCCGAACACAGAGATGGAGCAGCGAGGGTATTCTTTACATACAACAAGCATGACCAACTTCAGGATTCTTTCAGAAGCTATCGAAAATGTGTTTTCTTTTTTTTGTTTTTGTTCGATGCTTATGTCATGCCATACTTCCGGAAAACTTTCATTTTTGTTTGCGAGACCAGACTGAAAGTGAGCTCGGTTGATTGTGTTTTACGAGTTGTTTTCGGGTGTGGGCTTGGACGTGTTGCACTTTTCATGCCACACCGGTTTGCACCAGTCTCATAAAGGTTGAGACGGATTAAACACTTTCCTCGGCTCGCGTCCCCGGCCTGCGCTGGCCTCAATCACACGGGCGCGCCTATCTCGGCAGCACTCATTTTCTGATATTCCACCGCTTGTTTGCCTATGAAAATTTCCCCCGCATTAATATTTATCTGTTTTTAATCCTCCGTATGCCTGCGCAGTACAAACATAAGGTCAATTATATAATTTGGCCTCTTTTCTTTCTTTTTTTTTTTCTTTCACTTTAAAAGTTAGGAGTGAGCGCCCTACATATCTCCCTCGCGCCGTTCATTCATTTGCTCCGTCACTTAGCTTGAAGAGGCTGTCAATCAGGCTTAAATATCTTAATGCACTCACTTGAATAAGTGATAGTGGGAAATAGCGGTAATAATGGCGGTTTATCACACCGCTGTCTATACAGAGCACTTTCTGTTAAATAGCAAAAGTTTCTAATTGAGTGGGGATGTGCATGGGCGTTTAAGTGCATTTCGAAACGAGGCATGTGTGCGCGCGTGGCAGAGAGATTGAGAGATGGCATAACAGAGAGGAGAGAGAGGGGAAGCGTATGCTGTAGACAAATATATAACGAAAATATATAAATGACATGCAACCCAAAGCCCTTATATTGTAAATAGTCTGATTAATAAGTTTATATAAGTATTCCTCTCCACAGAGGATTAAAGAAGCTTCTCTTCAGGCGGTATCTAGGACAGCCCTTGTTTGTATTATTTGTGTTGTCTACACTGGCATTTATTGTGTACACACGTTCGTTGGGTTTGAATTAGGATTGTTACAGTGTCATGGTTAGTTAAAGTGTATGATCAGTCACCTCGCTGCTGACATTTTCAAAATGCTGATTAAAATGCCTCTCTCTCTCTCTCTCTCTCTCTCTCTCTCTCTCTCTCTCTCTCTCTATCTATCTATCTATCTATCTATCTATCTATCTATCTATCTATCTATCTATCTATCTATCTATCTATCTATCTATCTATCTATCGGTTTGTTTTTTTCTTTACACCAGCATTTCCCATTCCATTGTATGTCCACATCCCCCCCATCCTACTAGACTCATCCTACATCATACTATAGCAATCTATCCTAAAAAGCCTTTGGTGTCTGTGCAGTCCACTACCCCTTTAAACACGCTGCATTGCTACCTCTGCTGCACTTCTAGCATGTTTTTATCCTTTTTTATCGTTATCATACTCAAGGTCTCTCAGTGCCGGTCCCAAGCCCGGATAAATGGGGAGGGTTGCGTTATGAAGGGCATCCAGCGTAAAACATGTGCCAAATCAAACGTGCGGAGGATCCGCTGTGGCGACCCCTAACGGGAGAAGCCGAAAGAAAGTTTTATCGTTATCATACTCAACAGCTATAAAAGGCACTGATGAACATGACCTTGCTGATCAGAACTAAGCAGTCAATCTCTTTTTCATCTCAGAATGCTGAAATGACCAATAGAGTTTAGGAAAAAGATGTGGAAAAAAATCTTTTAAGAAATAACAATATGGAGAACACATTGCCACAATCTTTTTCTCCACAGCCACCTTCTTCTAAGACGCCCGAATCCACTATGCATTTTTGCATGCCGTGTAACCGATTAGAGAAAAAAAGACTTTTTGCCCTCTTCTGCATACATGAGCTCATAGGTGTACCTGATTGGCTACTGCTGCTCTGCTGGAAAGACACCATACAAATCAAATGCATTTAAAAACACTCACACGCCCTTATTTTCAAATTGTGTTTAATGTTAGTAATTAGACCCCTCTAGTACTTGAACAAACCAGCATCCCTGCTGCTTCTCCAATTGCTGTATATCATTGGTTTATATCAGGATAAATTCATCTACGGAACTGCAAACGATGAAAGAAATGTGAATGCATACGTCATCCCCCATGCACCCCCCAACCCCACAATGCCGGACATGACTCTATACAGGATTCTGAGAACGAGCCATTTGAAGGACTTGAGTCTATAAATAGAAATGATGGATGGGAATTCCAGACCGAGTCTCTGCCACAACTCCTACCCCATTTATTCTGCTTAGCACACAGCGACCTATTATCGCTAACGCGCTGCATATGCCACGACGCTGCTCAAGTCGAGAGTGCAGCTGCGGTTATGTAGCGAGACAGTAAAAGAGTCGTGGCTGATGTTTGTAACTTTACCGTAGCCCGCGGTTACAGGCTTTGCGTAGAACATTGAATCTTCTGTACGAGAACAGACCACGTTTTGTTGCAGGTAAAAATCACCCCATTACACAAATTTCCTCTGTGCTGCACAAGCTTCCTGCTCCCCCTTGAGCTGTTTGGAATCACTAAAGCCTGTTTAAGGGACCTTGTACTGGCTAGAAGAGGTGTGTAGGTTACAATAGAAATGCATCCTACAGCAGGGTCATTGATCCGGTGACAGGGGGAGGCGAGTCTGCGCTGCGTGTTGTGGGCACGAAGCTGACAAGACGGGCTAAAATTGGGATAGGGCTGAACAAAAAACGTGCCCTGAATTTGCCCCTCTCTCAGGGACCTGGCTGATCTGGCAACCATGACCACAACCCCGTTCAAAGACAGACTGTGTTTCCTGCCTGTTCTACAGTAGCCTTCCAGATCCCTAATTCAGTAGCCGCCTTCCTGGAGTAAAGCCCTGGCTTTCAGCCCTCTGCCCCAGTCATGTCTCTCAGCACTCCCTCACTCGCTTTCCTTTTCGTTTGTCCAAAGATGGAAGACAGGAGACATCTAGTGTTCGGGAACTGTGTCTGCACCCAGATTCGCTCTGAAGGTTATATGCAAAGCTGTAGTAGGCAACAATTGAACAGCTGTAGCTGTATTCGTGTTTTTTTTTGTTTGTTTTTTTGTTTTTTCTGTCTTTGTGTGCTTATCAGGTAGTAAAAACTCGATTCTTGCAGTGAGACAGGCTTTGGGGTGAGACTGATGGTTAGACGATGCAGTAGTGACTCATATTCCCTATTGGACGGAGATGGGCTTTTTGAGGCAGCATCCTGTCGCGGTCGTTTTTTTATTTGCAGTAATGAATATGCGTTGATGTAGATGAAAGCCTGGTGTCTGAGCTGGACTGCTCGGGTGGAGTTCTGATGGAGATTTTTTAATGGATGGATGAGATGGCAGGCGCCGCCGGCAGACCGAGAGTTTTCCTCTGTGATGCTCGAGTCGCTCTGTAGTCAAACACGCTTGTCAGCTTCCGTCCGTCCGCTCAGCCCCCCCGCCGTCCGAGACTCGTCTGCAGTACAGGCTTTAGCTCATTAATTTATATTGCCTGGAGTTTTTTTACATCTATTTTTACATCGCCACCTGAGGTGGTCTTTATCAGCTGCTGTCGAGGTGAGCTACGTTCTTGTCTGTTTGCAGCTTCCAAAGACCAAAGCATGACCCTAGCAGAGTGAAACGGTGCATTGAATGTGCACACACATCCAGAAATAAACTCCTCGCAGACTCCAACTGCTTACCTTGTTTAGGTTTTTTTTTTTTTTTTTTTTTGTCAGACTGCCAAGACTCAAGCTTTATTAAAAGTTTTATTATATAAAAGCCTTTATGTATGCATTCACCAGTTACTTTAACAAGAGCACCTGTACACTTACACTTATCCAATCAGCCAATCATTTGGCAGCAGCACAATGCAGAAGATTATGCACGTACAGGTCGGTGCTTTTCTTCTCACTGTGGATGAAGTTACATATTTTCTTTTGCATTGTGCTGCTGCCACTTGATTCGCTGATTTTGATAACTGCATGAATGTGCAGGTTTACAGAGCTCCTAATACACTGTACAGTGAGTAGTTCCTCAAATGATGCAATGGCATAAAAAAAAAAACTACTATATTATTATATTTAGCTATTATGCAATTCCTACACAGCCTCAGCTGGTACTGTTGAAGTCAAGACAGCCATTGTCAAGTCCAATACAAGTCTAAGACCAGGACTAGCCAAGAGTAAGTGTTTAAGAGGTCAAGGCCAAGTCAAGACTGAGTCCAAATGAGAACAAGGCAGAGTCAAGATCAATGCCAGATACCATTAAACGTCTCTAAATTAGTATAATATAAGTTGCACACTGACTTGATATACATTATATGGACAAAAGTATTGGGAAACCTAATTTTTTCACCCATGAGTGGTTCTTACTCAAACTGCTTACACAAAGTTGAAAGCACACAGTTGTTTGAGATGTGTTTGGAGGCAGTAGCTTTCAATTTGAACTAGGAGACCCAAATCCATCACTGTACGCAATACGAGACATGGTTTACATGGGTTGGAGAGGAAGATCTTGAGTAGCTTCTATAGAGCTCTGACATCAACTCTATTGAACATCTTTGGGAGGAATTGGAGTGCTGTCTGCACCCCGGGCCTCCTCACGCTACATTAGTACCTGACTTTTACTAACACCCTTGTGGTTGCATGAACTAAAATCTACGGCAGCGCGTTCCAATATCCAGTGGAACATCTAAGCGGAGATTAATTATAACAGCAATCGAGGACTAAATGTGGAATGGGATGTTCAAAAAGTGCATACAAATCTTATGGTCACGTCTTTTTTTTTTTTTTGTGCACTGCAGATTGAAACAAAAATGTAACCTCAAGGTACGAATAAATGCTTAGATCATTAAAATCAGAATTGCGTTGCCGCTGAAGGTTTGTGTTGATGCCTGAGTGAGAGCGCGAGCGGGAATGTTAGCGTGTTTGAGTGGCAGCCCTTCATGCTCACCCACTCCTCTCATGCAATAGTAATGACTCTGTCAAACCATCAGTAGAAATATTATGACTATCAGCAGTCCCCAAACCAGTGCTGAGCTGCTTTCTCTCTGCTAATTTAAGAATGAGATGAGTTCTTTGGTGTGTGAATTTCCTTTTTCCTGAGTAATTAGAAGTCAGAAGGATGCTGCTGAAGAAGGCCGTTGTGATGCAGGCTGCAGCCCGATGATGATGCTGAACACCAGACATGCTCGGTGTCTTTGTAGTGTCCCTTTGCAGTGGTACTGGGTGTCTTTTCTGCTCTATTCTGTGGAACAGGTAATCAGCGGTGTCTGCTGTGGACTGCTCTGCCCCGGCATACCGCATAGGGAGATGATCTCTCTACAGCAAGCCGTAATCAGGCTTGATCGCAGAGCTGATGCGCTGCCACCTCGAATCCAGCATGTGAAGAGAGGAGGCTGTCCCTGCCTGGCTTCAACCGAGGATCCCATAACATAGCCTTAATGCTCTCTGACATCTCAAAGTAAACCTTATCTTAAGCATTTCAATTAGAGCGCGCAGGCCCTGCCTTCTGCCCCCGCGCATACCAGTTGGCTGTTTACAAAACAGACAGTCAGATAGATGGCAATAATAATTAAAATGTAATTGGAAATGTTATGTTCTCGTATGAGCATTATGGTAATGTACGGTAATAGAGCACTTAATAACCATAGTCATGGCACGAAACGCGTTTAGAGCAAGGCTATTCATCTTTGTGTAGCCTTCTCATTTTTTATCGAAAAGTGTTGAACATACAACGGTTTAAAAGGTCAAAAAATGTATAAGGCACAAATAATAGCTAATGACAAAATGAACAAGAATGAATCGTAAACAAAATTCATTAAAGCAGGATTAAACAATGTCCCAAGACTAAGAATAGGCCAGAGCTCACAGGTATGCCTCAGGTTCTCCGCAAACAATCTTCTAGGGTTTAGGTGCGACATATGAACATACTCTCTAGGCTTGAGATTTGGATCTCCGCTGAGCGAAGTCCTCAGGATAGGTCACGCAAAGGGCATATTATCGCCTTGTTTTTATTTTCCAACGCCCATTCGGCCTCTCCTTCAGGGTAGCTGATTCATGCTGTGTCTGACTGTGGCGCATACAAGATATTCACATTATATTTATAACTTTAGGGAGCGTTCACGTCAGTTCCAATATGACTCGGGTTGGATAGGGCTAGACAAACAAATATCCATGAATCCAATCCTGTTTTACTGACCGGTTTTAATCAATATTCCAAACACGGCTGACGGTCTCCGCTAGAAAGCTGTCACACGGAGGAATCTCAGCAGCAAAGCTTTAATTAATGATTTGAAACTACGGCTTCCGTTGCAGTAGATAATAGTTAGCGGTACACCAAGAAATTCCTATAGTGAGTGTTGGCTGTGTAAAATAAATATATACAGGATACACTGTACAAGGGAGACCTTTTCAGTAAGCGAATAAATGAGCAGGAATTAAATTGAAAAAGAATAGTGTTTTTTTTGTTGTTGTTGCTGTACTGTTTTGTTGTTCTCACCACTCTCTAGAGTATTGTAGCCCGGGATCCATTTGTTCTAGCATGAGCTCCAGCATGCAGATGTGTTTTTCATAGAGACTACAAAGCATTGATTGAGTGGATAAATGCTGGAAATGTAAAAGTAAATGCACTTAGGGTTGTTTTTAGTAGGCCAGCCTCTACCATGTGTACTCTGCACTCACCCCTTACTTAATCCTTGGTTAGTACTTTTTTTTTTTTTTGTGCTCTCAGAACAGCCTCAGTACTTTTTAACATGGCTTGCACAAGGTGTTCGAAACATTCATTTGCGATCGCCCATGTCGCTATGATTACTTCACATGCCAAATTCATTAGCAACAGTAAGAGTAGAAATGGAGATTCATCAGGCCTGACAGAGTTTTCTGATCATCGCTGAGTTTGGAGAGCATGCTCATGACAGAAATAGAACTCGAAGTGGTCTTCTGCAACCTCGATGTGTTGTGTATGCCTAGATACTTTTCTGTTCAGTGTGGTTGTAGAGAGTAGAGCCCTACGCTGGACTGTTTAATCCCGCTCTCGCTGAATTTCCGACCGATTCTGTCACAGCTTATAGATCGTATAAAAACTTACACAAATGTCAGGGCTACAATTAATTGACAGCATTCGGCTTACCACGGGGTAGCCAAGTGGCAGGGGTAGCTTGGTAGCTTGTTGCTGGGATTTGAACTCATGACCTTCCGATGCAAGGTCCAAAGCCTTAACCACTGAGCTACCAATAGGTTGCTCGCATTCACTGGATGTCTTTCAATCCTACACTATTTCATGGAAACCATAGACTTTTAAGCCTAAAATGTAACCGGTCTCAACACCCATGCAATGATTCAGTGAGATCACTTTTGTTTCCATATTCCGGTGTGGTTTAAGTGGCGATCTTGACCTGTATATGCAAAACTGTTTGCAATTTCTTACTGCTTCATGATTGGCAAGTTGAATAATTGTATGAATGAGGAGGTGAATGTGAGTGTTTGTCTGCTTTTAGGGCATAAAACTGACTTTGTTTTGGATTGTTTTTGCATTGTAACGGCATCCCCACATCCGAAATGAGGGCATGCAGCTGGAGCTTGGCTTTCTCGAGCTGGAATTGGCCTGGTGTTTTTGTGCCCATTGGCTATGTTTTTCTCTGCAGTGCTTTGGCTGTGTCTAAGGCCAACTGAAAGCAGAGTGAAGCACTCTCATTATGCTGTAGGAGGGAGACCGGGGATAAAGATACAGGCATTTAAACAGGTCCTGAGAGACCAACTTGTTACAAAACAAAAGGTCCAACAAGTATGCAACAGACGTAAACGGGAATCCGTAACCAGGATAAACATCTTGTGACGGAGCAATTAATAAAGGAACTTAAAACAGAAGCAACAATCAGTGTTCTGCCAGCGGTAAGAGTTTAAAGCAGAGATAATAGTGTAAATGGCACCCGGATCCTTTCATTAAAAAAAAAGCAGAAATAAAATGCGCGACTCACCAAAGGCAAGGAGCAGCTTATTACAGGCAGCTTTTTGATTGAAGGTGGATCAGCACATTGATTATCAGGAAGGAACATATCCTTGCGGAATTGGGAATAGTCCTCATTAAAGGACATGGAGGAGAAACTCTTAAAGCAACACGGCACACAAAAAAGACACCCACTAGGTGCATAAATGCACACGCGAGTGCAGCGAGATTGCCTTCTGATAGGTCTGTGTTAGTTGGTATTCCGCGTGTGATCTGAAGAAGAAGGAGAGAGATATTTTGTCTGCAGTGTTTTTTTTTTTTTTGTTTTTTTCTCCCTCCTCTGAAAGCCAATGGGGCCTGGTTGCCATTGACCTCAATTTAGAGTGAGGCAGATAGAGATAAAACCTTTTGATGGGGAGGCCATTACTGTCAGCAGAGGTCACGACTCGTGCTGCCAGTCAACACAACACACATCTCAATCACCTCACTGATTAATGCATCCTGTGTACGGGAGCATGTTCATGGTATCGGTGCACATGGACCTGCTACAAGCAACGTTGCTGATGTGACTAATGGATGTGGAAATGTACCTTGGGCATCCCACAAACACCTGTTAGAAAAATCATTCAACAACATACTATTAGGGCTTAATATCAGGATTTGTCTAAATCAGAAGGTATTCGAATAAACAGCTACCGTGACGTGACAGAGGTTATAATGACTTTAGCATTAATGATAACTTCGAATTTCTTTTTGTTTGGTAGTGAGAATAACATTTGCCTACTTGTGAATAGATTTAATGCCATTTCTTGCACGTTAAATTATGAAATATGTTTTAATATGTTCCCTGGTTGTAATATACACAAATGCATAGCCAGTGCACTACACGTGGATAAATCTATATAAAACTCCACAGGTACAGCGCTCACGGAATAAGCAGATGAGGGAGATGTTTCCAGATGGATTTGGGATTCACCACGCTGGGATGCTGAGGCAGGACCGAACGCTCATGGAGAACATGTTCTCCAGAGGCTACTTAAAGGTCCTGGTGTGCACAGCCACTTTAGCCTGGGGTGTCAACTTGCCCGCTCATGCAGTCATCATTAAGGTAGGAAATATCGCCGAATATGCCTGAAATATATATTTTTTTTAAATCCCGGTAGCACTTTTTCTCTTTCTCTGATGAGATTGTACATGCTTCCTTGCGCTATAGGGTACTCAGATCTACGATGCAAAGAGGGGTACTATGGTGGATCTGGGCATCTTGGATGTGATGCAGATTTTTGGACGTGCTGGCCGTCCTCAGTTTGATAAGTATGGAGAGGGCAGCATTATCACCACCCACGACAAGCTGAGCCACTACCTCACCCTCCTCACACAACAGAACCCCATCGAGAGTCAGTTCCATGCCAGCCTGGCTGATAACCTCAATGCCGAGGTACATACCTAATCACTCGATTTCCCCAAAACAAACAGGAGGGTGGTCGGGGGGGGGGATTTATGTATTTATTTATTTTTCTTATCAGTGGTGGAAATCATAATCCGTTTTCATCCTTATCAAAGCGGTTATTATTGAGGCTCTTAGAACACAATTAAATCATGTGTATAATATAATATAATCTACAATGGGCTCTGTAGATTTTAAGAGTCTGGAGGGGTCCATTTGTTGTTCCCTTATCCTCCCACACGGTGGCAGCATCTTCTAATAACAATAAAACGATCTACGAACTAGAAGTATCAGAAATGTCCACAAGGTGGTGCAATCGAATAATAAGTTACAGCTCTTTGCCATTTCTTTTCACCAAAGAGATGAGGTGTATAAAACCACTCTGTGTGGCACTGGCTGATGTGCGTTGCATTTCGATGTGTTTATACCATATCTTATGCATCTTCTGTTTACCCAACCTATCAGATCGCTTTGGGAACTGTGACCAACGTTGAAGAAGCTGTCAAGTGGTTGAGCTACACCTACCTCTATGTACGAATGAGAGCCAATCCGCTTGTTTACGGCATCAACCACAAGGCCTACCAGGTACACAGTAGTACACCTCGCATTCATCTGGCTCTAGCTCAGGGTTTTTTTTCTCTACTCTTTATATTTCAGTTCTCACCAGTACAATGATGGTGCTGTAGTTCTCACTCGAATCCCTCTTGGTAATAAACACTAAACTCTTTTATAGATGGATCCAGGGCTGGAACTCTACAGGAAAGAGCTAGTAGTAGAAGCCGGGCGGAAGCTGGATAAAGCTCGGATGATCCGTTTTGATGAGAGGACTGGCTATTTTGCTTCTACAGACCTTGGTAGAACAGCCAGCCACTTCTACATAAAATACAACACCATTGAGGTATTGTGCTAAAAAGGTTCTGTTTCTCCTTCCTTACCTTGTGTTCAGATTAGCAGCCTACGGGTTGCTGATTGTGGTTTGTTTCTCACGAACATGTAGCAACTTTTACTGCGGTTCATGGCTATGAACTGAACGACTTATTCATGTCTGGTATGAAATACACTCAGCACAGGCACCAGCGCTCTCTGCCATTGCCTTCCTGAGCATTTCCAGTTGTAATGTTCTGCAATAACTAAATTCATTCAATTGATTAAAGCAGCGTACATAGAAATTGTTCAGTGGTATAATGAATGTTCTGTGAGGAAAGGAGTGCATTCACATATAATTAAGCCATTATAAAGGGTCCCAAATACTTTAGAACTTCCCGGTTAATGCTCAGGCGAATTTATTTTCCATTTTTTGAGATTGTTAGGTCACTGAGCGATGATGATGATAGTTGTTTCGGTGACTTCTAGTTATAGTGTCGCTTGTCTCGGTCAT
Organism: Silurus aristotelis; assembly: GCF_946808225.1. Lineage (NCBI taxonomy): Eukaryota > Metazoa > Chordata > Actinopteri > Siluriformes > Siluridae > Silurus > Silurus aristotelis. The sequence goes on from NC_139574.1 coordinate 20,287,802, forward strand.
TTATTGCGAGGTTTTGTATCACAGATGTAAGAGGAAGCAAAGTTTCGAGTTTGGTCTTTAAATTCGATGTAGTATTCATTTATTCAATAATAAATGGACTTTTACTGAATCGTTACTGCTTCATTGCTTGACGCACGATTGCTTTGTTTGCTTGCTTGTGTTAATGTCGTGTTTTAGTTTTAAAAGGAATTGTTGCGTGAACGAATCTCATTCTCATTATAGCAGTGTTTTTTTTGTTTTTGTTTTTCCCCCGCTGCATTTCCTGCATCAAAGAGCTGCATGCTACTCATTTAACAAGGCACAAGTATAGATGGTAGTCCTTACAAATGCACATTTGTATACCCGAACTACACTTAAAATGCACTTTAAACAGGCACGAAGCTGTTGAGAAAAAAAAAAAAAACTCATTCAGATGCTTGGCCTTGTTGTCGTAAATAGATGCTGCATACACAGTCATGCTCACAAACTCATGGCCAATTTTTGGACTATCTAAGACGCTCAGTGTAATACAGTATACCAGGAGTTAGATTGTTGAATGTTTGAGGAGTTTATATGGAATTGTACCCAGCAGATTTTTTTTTTTTTCTTTTCAAAAGTGTTTTTGAAGGGTTTTTTTTCCGTTTTGAAGTAGATTTAAAGAGCATTTGGGGCCTACATCATGGTAACAATCAGGCAGGATGTATTTATGATTTGACATTTTTGTCACCTGTAAGAATTGATACCATGCATTGTTAAGAATCACGTATCGATCTAAAAATATGTCTTAACAATATGTCCACAGACGTTTAATGATCTGTTCAACGCTCAAAAAACAGAAGCCGACATTCTGAGTATCGTCTCTAAAGCAGAGGAGTTTGAACAGGTTAAGGTAAGAGAGCGCATTGCATTGAGGGATTTGATCCTCTGAAATATAGTGTTTACTCACACCTTATGTTCCTTCATGTGAAAGTGTGTGAAGCGTCACGGCTAACTGGCTTGTGCCGCGTGCAGGTACGAGACGAGGAACTGGAGGAACTGGACCAGTTGTTGTGTTCCTTTTGTGAGCTACCGGCGGCTGGAGGAGTGGAGAATGGCTACGGCAAGATCAACATACTGCTGCAGACCTACATCGGGCGCGGCGAGGTGGAAAGCTTCTCCCTCATCTCTGACCTGTCGTATGTGGCCCAGGTAACTAACAGACGTGCCCAGAGATGAGGGAAGTGTATCAAGCTTCCCTGAGATTTCTGCCAAGCTAAACATATTAATGAGCTTTTTATTTAGATCTTTTATTGGGAGCCCAGGTTTCATCCTTGGAAACAATATTTTGTATGAATATCTTTGTGTGAACACCGGAGCTGGGATAAGTAGATCTGATTAAAAACACAGGATTGTCCATGTAATAATGTGTTACAGTTGCAGGGGATAAGTGGATTTCCTGTTTAAAATTGCTCCTAGGTGTGAAATAGCATATGCATGAGTGTGTGAACGGTGCGCTGGGAAAGACCAGGGTGTTCCCTCCTTGCGTTGATGAAGGAATAATGAAGAAAGTCAGTTCACCATAAAAGACAGGGGTTTTACTTTTTTTCTGTATTGTGAAAGCAACCTACTGGTATTTTTTACAAATATTCATAAAACTATAACTATCCAATATTCATCCAGTTACAGGCTGTAATTATGTTTATAAACTGTTCTGACAGTTATTGACAGGGTATAAGTCAGTGTCATGATGCAGCGTTCGAGTAAAGTGTTACTGAACTTTTCAGTGTGACTGACAGTTACTGAGCGCCAGGTGAAAGCAACACCTCGTTCCTGTAGCTTGTCTTTTAGCTGCTTGGTTACATCAGCTGTTTTGTGATTTATTGTGATTTCACAGCACAGTGTGTTGCTTAATTGCTGATGCAATTGCATGCTGCCCAGTATAACGGTGTTCACTGTTACAAGATCAGACCACAGCATGCTGGCGATGGAAACAAGTTGTCTAATGCCGGTGTTCTATTTAAAGCAGGCTTTGTTGAAAGGTCTGGGTACACAGGCTATCCACAGTGCCGTCTGTTTGTTTTTTTAGTTCAATTATAGCTATCAGTTTAGAAGATTACTTTTAGGCCTGAACTGTCCATACCAAAAAAAAAGAAAAACACATTGAGGTATAAGTCTTTGGTCATAATTCTATGTCAGATATCTAAGATGGCATATGACAGGCATGTTTGAAATTTCCCGAAAAAAAGTTAACAGATTATGTTCACAATTAAAATCTTTTCGACATCGTTGCTTCTATGCAACTGCTTGGACAATTGCAAGCATTCGCCCTATGTAAAGTCCTCTATGGTAAGGCCTTTGTGTGTAGCATGTCTGCTTCCCATTCTGTCTTCACATCCTCTGCTGAAGCCATCTCTCCAGCTCTTCTCTAACTGGTTCCATGTGGCCGAATAGTTGAGATAGTTCAAGCAAATTCCCTCTTTGCTCCTAATTCGGCTGATTTCAGATCAACGGCCCGGGGTTCCTGCAAAGACCGTCACTGTTGGCTAAAACATATATAATTTTAAATCCAGGTCCTCCCTGGTGATTCTGCCTGCGATTGCGCCCACATCCACATGGGCAAGAGATAACGTTGGTGGGGGCTGGGGGAGCCCTTTGGGTTTTCTTTTCTTTTCTTTTTTTTTGGGGGGGATACAATAGCTTTTAAATGTGATTTAAGGTTCAGCATTAATAGACATTTTAATTATTTAACACACACACACACACACACACACATATATATATATATATATATATATATATATATATATATATATATATATATATATACACACACACACACACACACACACACACACACACACACACACACACAGCCTTGACTTTTTGACCTGATTTTAATAGCTGTTCAATGAAACAGTATTTGAACTCATGCTGTTGAATTACAGTACCTTCCCGTGTTGGCCCTCATTTCATAAAATGTAAATGCTTGTAGCAGTGTTTCCAGAATGGTCTTGCCAATAATTGCTAGTTAATCAGGTACAGTAAATCAGCTTTATATATTATTAGCAGTCTGTGTTGTTTGGGGTTTTTTTTTGTTTGTTTTTTTATATAACTTTTCCCTGTGGTTAAGTGCTTTCAAGTGAAAGGTTTGGACACAAATAAATACTAATGAAAAAATATGGAGGCTTTAAAAACCAAAAACCAAATTAAAATTCTGGTATGATCAGAATTTTGTAGAAATTCAGATACAACAGGTGTTGAACAATGGGGGAACAATTAGGTTACTGAAAGACAATTAGACCATTCCAGGCTTTTGTGTGAGTTTTTAATGATCTTATTATTTAAGCGAATGCTCAAAACCTTTTTTTTTTTTTTTTTTTTTTTTTTGCGTAAGCAGAGGTTTGTTGGCAGACGAACATCTGGACCACCAGCTCACGTGCCCACCCACACTTATGCAACAGCTGGCCTGGCCTGTCGATCAAAGCAAAGTTTAATCGGAATTAATCAGAAATATTAAATCCTTGTTCAGTCACACTGTACGCATCATTTATAAATCTCCTCCTATAATCAGTATGAACTTTATATACCGTGGCTCATCTCAATTATCAATTTGACATAAGTGCTTGTGAGTTTGCTCGTGAGACCTCAAGTTTAATGAAAAAGTCTCGAACGCGATCATTTGACCTCTTCATACAGCAGTCCGTTTATAAAAGCTGCCCGATGTAATAAAACTGTCTTTTTGTTGTTGTTGCTGTGTTCAGAATGCTGCACGTATCATGAGGGCCCTGTTTGAGATCGCTCTGAGGAAACGCTGGCCAGCCATGACCAACAGGTTGCTCAGTCTATGTAAGGTCATCGATAAGCGTCTGTGGGGATGGGCACACCCCCTGCGTCAGTTCCCCACGCTGCCTCCAACTGTACTCTCCAGGCTGGAGGAGAAGAACCTCACCGTGGACAAGCTGAAAGATATGCGCAAAGATGAGATAGGTGAGTAGGCTCAACGGTTTTCTGCGATCAGGGTGCACTTGGGAATTCATCACACATTTCTTTTTTTTCCTCCTGATATCAAAGTTGTTTTCGGACACAGGTGCAGTCTAAGACACCTTGAAAGACGCTTCACTTGAAAACGTTGCTCTGGGAATCACTTCAAGTGAACTCTGGTTAGGCCGGCACCATGTGTGAAAGTGATTTGCTCCCAGGGCTGGGCATCGAATTGCGCTCAAATTGTCGCTTGATTTTCTGTTTCACAGCGTTGGAGAAAACCCAAAGCCTTGTGAAAGCATACGTATATGCAGGGGTGGGGGGGGGGAATAATCAAACATCCAACTCAAATGATTCGCAAAACACTCTTTAAGTTCTCTAAGCCAGTGAGTGAAGTGTTTACCAGTGTGAAATTAATGGGGAAAATCCCCAAACACACACATACTGTAAATGTGTTACAGACCTTTAGTTACAAAATCATGTTTTCACGCAAATTCATCTTCTTATAAAATTGCGCTCAGTCTGCTGTTCAGGAGGCATTTGTTTGTGTGAAACTACCCTTAAACATGTGATTGTTCATTTCTGACCTGCGCCGTTTCAAATAAATGTCATTCTAAAGCCTAACAGGACGACCTAAAGAGCTGCTGTGTTTCTGACTGCAGGTCACATGTTACACCATGTGAATATTGGCCTGAAAGTGAAGCAGTGTGTCCATCAGATTCCTGCCATGCTGATGGAAGCTACCATTCAGCCGATCACGCGGACCGTCCTGCGCGTGCGCCTCACTATCACCCCCGACTTCAGGTGGAATGACCAGGTAACTATAGCAACCGTGGCCCAGACGGAAAAAGGGGCTGTTTTTTTGGCGTGTGTACTCTGTTGCACGAAGTTGCAGGTAGAAAATGTTGAAACATTTTAAGCATTACTGGAAATGGCATGCAGGTATGAATGTGCACGCACACACACACATGCACGCACATGCACACACACACACACACACACACACACACAGTGGCTTTGGGAAGCTTAAAAGATGCCTAATCTGTCTGTTCCTCTCATATGTGTAAGATCACAGGGGCTTGAATAGCTGAAACCTGCTGCCATTGTTCTGTGGAGTGGGAAAGGAGGGGGAGGGTGAGAGGGAGGTAGTGAGCCACAGATGGACCCTGTGTGTCCTTCTTGTGTAGCAGTCTCACTCACTCCTCCATCTTATAAAAGCTTTCTTCAGCTCGATGACCAGCATCTGGGCCGTGCTTCAATCCCCTTTTCTGATGCCTCCCTCCTCACAGCCGCAGCACACAGGCACGATGGCCAATTCAAAGATTTGTTTTAGCCAAATTATGTTCACATGGTTATAGGTTCTTTTTGGTCAACTTCTATTGAATTACGAGTCTCAGAATTACGAGTGGGCAGTATAGGCAATATACTGATAATCGATAAAATCACAAGAATTCTTCAAAACCAAATAGAACATAGTTCAACAAAAGACTGCTGTGACATTTTATCACAAACCTGATGAATGTTCCAGGAGATTAGAAGGCAGCATGACCGAGTGTGCTTGTGCGAATAGTTTTTTTTCTTATATAGTAACTATTAGGTAGGAATTTGTAGTCAAAGCTTCACGTAACCTAAGGCTAATAACATGCATTCGGAAAAGGGCACATAGTCTGTGGTAGAGCTTCTGTAGAAATAAGTATTTATGTTTATGTGGAGGGAGGGAGGGAGGGAGGGAGGGAGGGAGGGAGGGATGGATGGATGGATGGAAGGAACTTAATTGTCATTGCAAAATACAGGTTCACAGCAACGAAGTGCAGTTTAGCATCTACCAGAAGTGCAAATAGTAGCAAGTGTGCAAATTGAACAGTGCAGATAAATATGTAAGCATGCAGTGGGTGCACTTCTCATATTTCCGCAACCATTTTTTTCTTTTTATATCTTCTCAAAGGACAATACTACAGAAATTAAACTTGGATATATTTTAGAGTAGACAATGTGCAGTTTGTAAAGCAGTACAGATTTACTGTCCTCTGAAAATAACTCAACATACAGCCATTATTGTGTAAATAACCATCAACATTAGTGACTACACCCTAAGTTAGCATGTAAAAATTGTGTCCAAAGTATCAATATTTTGTGTGAGCACCAGTGTTTTTGAGCACTGCATTAATTCATTCACCAGAGCTGCACAGGTTGTTGCTGGGATCCTCTTCCACTCCTCCACAACGGCATCACGGAGCTGCTGGATGTTAGACACATGTCGCTTTTCCACCTTCTGCTTGAGGATGCCCCACAGGTGCACAATAGGGTTCAGGTCTGGAGACATACTTGGCCACTCCATCACCTTCACCTTCAGCTTCCTCAGCAAGGCAGTTGTCATCTTGGTGGTGTGTGGTTCGGGTCGTTTTTTTAAAGTTGGAAAACTGCCATTTGGCCCAGTTTCTGAATGGAGGGCCTCATGTTCTGCTTCAGAATGTCACAGTACATGTTGTAATACATATTTTCCTCAAAGATCTGCAGCTCCCAGTACCAGAAACACTCATGCAGCCCCACACCATGATGCTGCCACCACCATGCTTGAGTGTAGGCAAGACACAATTTTCTTGGTACTCCTTACCAGGGCGTTGCCACACATGCTGGACACCATCTGAGCCAAACAAGTTTATCTTAGTCTCATCAGACCACAGGACATGGTTCCAGTAATTCATGCTCTTAGACAGCGTGTCTTCAGCACACTGTTTGCAGGCTTTCTTGTGAGCCAGCTTAAGAAGAGGCTTGCTTCGTGGATGATGGCCAAGAGAACCGACAGTGTTATTGCAGTGTGAGGCGTACGGTCTGAGCATTGACAAGTGGACCTTCCGCTTCTGCAACCTCTAAAGCAATGCTGGCAGCACTCATGCTTCTGTTTTTTTGACGGACCCTTTCGAGGCCTGTTTTAAGTGGAACCTGTCTTGGAAAACCTCTATATGACCCTGTACACTGCACTGTAACTCAGTTTCTGAGTTACTGATCTTCTTATAGCCTCGGCCATCTTTGTGAAGAACAATAATTGTAATTCTCAAATCTTAAGAGAGTTCTTTGTCATAAGGTGCCATGTTGAACATCCAGTGGTCAGTATGGAGAAATTGTACAGGAAACACAAAATTGTACCTGCTTTAATGCAAGATACATATATTTTTATGGTCCTGTCAAGCAGACAAGAACATGAACATGATGAATAGAACATTCATTTCTATGTTCTATTCTATTACATTCATTACTATGTTCTATTGTAGTCTTTGCACGGTTACAACTGTTGCGCGCGGGCGCGCACGCGCACACACACACACACACACACACACACACACACACACACACACAGTACAACTGTTATCATTTAGGGTGTACTTTTGTCAGCAGCTATTTAGACAATAATGGCTGTATGTTGAGTTATTTTCAGAGGACAGTAAATCTGTACTGCTATACAAACTGCACATTGTCTAAAATATATTTCATTTCTATGGTATTGTCCCTTGAGAAGATACTAAAATAGTTGCAGAAATGTGAGGGGTGAGATAATGTGTGTGTGTGTGTGTGTGTGTGTGTGTGTGTGTGTGTGTGTGTGTGTGTGTGTGTGTGTGTGTGTGTGTGTGTGTGTGTAAAAAGCTGTCTTATTTGTCTTATTAGCTTCAAAATAGGGAGAAAAAAGTTTCCCAACATTAAATATTTTTAAAAAAAAAGTATAATATAATTCAGGGCTCCATGTTGTCACTGAATGTTTGCCTATAAGAAAACACCAGTCATGTATTGTTGCATATCGTATACTGGGACATTACTGGGGCTTACTTTTTGCTTCATTACCTTCTTTCATTTTAACTTTTTTAACAGTCTACACATTTGCTTAGTTTTCTCTCCCTTCTGTGATGGCATATTAATCAGACACGGCTGATGGGTGACACGGCTGTCATAATGTTAGCTCAGTATTGCAAAAGCAACTCGAAAGGAACAGCATGTTCATGTGAACTGTCCGTGTGGCACGCCTGAACTCTCTGCTCTCGGCCGACTCCAGACATATGTGCGAATCCCGCTGCAGCAAGTCTGTTGCTTTTGAAAACAAACACACTTCATTAAGTAGCAGCTGCTTAGGACTTCACTTCACTTCTCCTGCGAGTTCAGAGTCTCCTGAGTCTTTTTCACGCTCGCAAAAACTTTCCATCTGACCCTGTTCAGACCTCCTAATAGTGCTGTCATAGATCTTCTTTATTTTTCCCCTCTTAATTTCCACCCTGAGAATACAGTCCAATAACTTGGAAGTGGATTTGTGTCATGATTTTAAACTCCTTTGACATGTTCCAAGCGAGCATATGCACACTGTTAGCACTGTCCATCTTTCACGCGAGCGCTCGCTCCGAGTCAGACTGCTAAAAAAAAAATTGGGGCCGAAAATGTTCAGATTAAGCAATCCCGGATCTGTCTAATCAATCACCGCAGCTGAACCCTATGCCACGGCTATACCTGCTTATTTTTTACATGACTTACACTGTCTCAGTGCAGCAACTGATAGAAAGGCCCAGGAGAGGATTAAGACCAGATTAGTGCTGAGCTTTAGCCCAGCCCCAGCTGGAATAGGAGGCTTTTGTAGCACCATCGAGAAAAGGATGACTGAATCGGGAAGATGAACGCTTGTGTCTGATTAGTGGTGCAATCTTGGCTCTTGGGAGAGTTGTAACAGAACACCCCAAGCTTAGCGGTGATCCCAGTGCAAACGTACACACAGCAGCTCTGCAAACCTCTTCAGACACAAAGCGCTCCGTTCGCTGCGTGCACTCGGGGGTTTCTTTGCCGAGCGTTTTTGCAGACGCTTGTAATTCTTCCCAAATGGATGGACGTCATCCACAAACTCATTACAACATTATGTAGTTGTACAATAGTGTTTTCACTCAGCTCTCATTAGCGAACAACTGCCCCGTGGGTTCCGCTAAGAGAGACGGCACACACGGCCACGCTAACTCTTTCTGCAGATACGTCCATGGCTCCTGGTGTAACAAAGAATGCGGTCATATCGCTGACTTCTTTCCAAAGCTAATGTCCTTCCTCATGGTTATGTGTCCGTCCCTCAGGTGCACGGCTCAGTTGGAGAGCCATGGTGGCTGTGGGTGGAGGACCCCGTCAACGACCACATTTATCATTCAGAGTACTTCCTCCTTCAGAAGAAACAGGTAGGCATTCATTATGTCATCTACATTCATAATTTTTTAAGATTTTGATCCAAAGTAAGTTGCACTTAAACCAATCAGGTGAGACACTTCTGGCCAGGTTTAAATCTCATCTGGATTTTCTAGATGTGTATCTCCTATGAACAGCTGCTATAGTCATAAAGAATGTTCCATGCCTATTCTAAGCCTCTTAGTCTCACAACATTATTTACAAATAGAGCTGTTTCTTTTTTTGCCAATCTACCAATTTACACTACATGATCTTCACCAATGATGGAGGGGGACACGAGACCGGATGTTCTAAAGCACATGCTGTATTTGTGTGTGCACAGCATGAATTAACTCCGAGCTAAATAAGTGCTTTATTGTCCATTTCTGTTAATGGATACATTCATATTTTTCATATCACTTCCTGAACTTGGACAAACGAGGAAATTACCCCAAGTTCCTGAGTTTGAATTTCGAGTTTCGTTTCTTCAGCTTTTCCTAGTCGGAGTTCAGGAATTAAAAAATTTTGATAGATCTTGATCTAGTAGGACTGACCCTTTTATACTTCTCTTAAAAATTGCTGACTCGGTTTAATCTATCAGAAAATAAAAACCCACACCATATTATGTTTTAATGTAGTTATTTCACATATAACTCTGTTCTGGAGTAAGCCTCAAAGCACCCCGGTGTGGTTTATCAGAAGGAGAAACAAAAGTCATCATAGGAATTAACATTTTATTCAAGTTTTTCGTAAAGCACTTTTTACATTTAAACTTTTACAGTAATATATATATATATATATATATATATATATATATATATATATATATATATATATATATATATATATATATATATATATATATATATATATATACAGTGAGGAAAAAAAGTATTTGAACACCCTGCTATTTTGCAAGTTCTCCCACTTAGAAATCATGAAGGGGTCTGAAATTGTCATCGTAGGTGCATGTCCACTGTGAGAGACATAATCTAAAAAAAAAAACCAGAAATCACAATATATGATTTTTAAACTATTTATTTGTATGATACAGCTGCAAATAAGTATTTGAACACCTGTCTATCAGATAGAATTCTGACCCTCAAAGACCTGTTAGTCTGCCTTTAAAATGGCCACCTCCACTACATTTATTATCCTAAATTAGATGCACCTGTTTGAGGTCGTTAGCTGCATAAAGACACCTGTCCACCCCATACAATCAGTAAGAATCCAACTACTAACATGGCCAAGACCAAAGAGCTGTCCAAATACACTAGAGACACAATTGTACACCTCCACAAGGCTGGAAAGGGCTACGGGGAAATTGCCAAGCAGCTTGGTGAAAAAAGGTCCACTGTTGGAGCAATCATTAGAAAATGGAAGAAGCTTAACATGACTGTCAATCTCCCTCGGACTGGGGCTACATGCAAGATCTCACCTCGTGGGGTCCCAATGATCCTAAGGAAGGTGAGAAATCAGCCCAGAATTACACGGGAGGAGCTGGTCAATGACCTGAAAAGAGCTGGGACCACCGTTTCCAAGGTGACTGTTGGTAATACACTAAGACGTCATGGTATGAAATCATGCATGGCACGGAAGGTTCCCCTGCTTAAACCAGCACATGTCCAGGCACATCTTAAGTTTAAGAATGACCATTTGGATGATCCAGAGGAATCATGGGAGAAAGTCATGTGGTCAGATGAGACCAAAATAGAACTTTTGGGTCATAATTCCTCTAAACGTGTTTGGAGGAAGAAGAATGATAAGTACCATCCCAAGAACACCATCCCTACTGTGAAGCATGGGGGTGGTAGCATCATGCTTTGGGAGTGTTTTTCTGCACATGGGACAGGGCGACTGCACTGTATTGAGGAGAGGATGACCGGGGCCATGTATTGCGAGATTTTGGGTAACAACCTCCTTCCCTCAGTTAGAGCATTGAAGATGGGTCGAGGCTGTGTCTTCCAACATGACAATGACCCGAAGCACACAGCCAGGATAACCAAGGAGTGGCTCTGTAAGAAGCATATCAAGGTTCTGGCATGGCCTAGCCAGTCTCCAGACCTAAACCCAATAGAGAATCTTTGGCGGGAGCTCAAACTTCGTGTTTCTCAGCGACAGGTCAGAAACCTGACTGATCTAGAGAAGATCTGTGTGGAGGAGTGGGCCAAAATCCCTCCTGCAGTGTGTGCAAACCTGGTGAAAAACTACAGGAAACGTTTGACCTCTGTAATTGCAAACAAAGGTTACTGTACCAAATATAAACATTGACTTTCTCAGGTGTTCAAATACTTATTTGCAGCTGTATCATACAAATAAATAGTTTAAAAATCATATATTGTAATTTCTGGATTTTTTTTTTAGATTATGTCTCTCACAGTGGACATGCACCTACAATGACAATTTCAGACCCCTCCATGATTTCTAAGTGGGAGAACTTGCAAAATAGCAGCGTGTTCAAATACTTATTTTCCTCACTGTATATATATATATAATCAATTGAGGATATACATTTTAATCCTTATTAAAATCTCCACTGATCAGGCCAGAGACTCGGATAAAAAAAGAAAACATTTGAGACAAAATGAGGAAGAAACTTTGAGAGGAATTCTCACTGATACAGACTTGAGTGCCAAACTGGTTGTGGTTGTGTATCAATTGCAGTCCACAGCCATCTTCATGGTTCCTTAATGGAAACATCCACTATTATCTCATGTATCTTTGGGATGTCCATGTGGGCTATCCACCTTCCAAGAGAAGAGATCTCAAAGGAGGGCATCAGGATGGATCAGGCAGGTCAGAAGAGAGGGAATGGGTCAGAATTATTGGTATCTAAGGAGTAGCATGTGGAGGGAGGGAGGGAGGGAGGGAGAGAGAGAGAGAGAGAGAGAGAGAGAGAGAGAGAGAGAGAGAGAGAGAGAGAGAGAGAGAGAGAGAGAGAGAGAGAGAGAGAGAGAGAGAGAGAGAGAGAGAGAGAGAGAGAGAGAGAAAATTTGGTATCTTTATTGTTAGATAGTAGTTCAGAACAGTGTATATTGTAGCAGAGTACATACAGGAATTCCAGCAAGATTAGCACTGTCAGCATTATTAGAAAAGAGCCCAGAATCCGAGGTGAAAAGTATCGAATATCATTTACTCATGTTACTGTAACTGAGTAGTTTATTTGTGTACTTCTACTTAATAGTTTTTAAAATCTGTAATTGTTCTTTTACAGAAGCATGTTTTGTTTTGCTACAATAATAATGATAAAAGCAAAGGTTTTCACTGTGGGGACACTGTGTCTTTATAAGTACAATTTGACTGTATTATTTGTGTCCCCTTCAAAAATTGCTCATGAGAAAGTTTTTATTTATTTATTTATTTATTTATTTATTTATTTATTTATTTATTTATTTATTATGTTCTTTTTATTAAAAGCAACCACTTTGAGATTTATATTCCCTTGTCCTTTTTGAACTACACTAGAATCCCCCACAGCACCTCTGCTGTTAAAAAAACAATTTTTTACATATACCATTTATTTTAATTTACTTGAGTAGATTTTTGTAACTTTACTTGTACTTAAGTAAAATTTCATTGGGTAGAATATTTTTTATTATTATTACCACCTCTGGCCAAAATTTAACACAGACATTAAGGTACCCTTGGACATAAAGTGGCCAGCCATTCTCCAGTAATATTCTCTCACCTCAAAGATGTGACCCACATTCTCAGACCTAAAGTCTTTACACATACAGTCCTCATTTCTATCTCTTTTTGTCCCTCAGGTACTGAGTGGGGAGCCTCAGCAGGTGGTGTTCACCATCCCAATCTTTGAGCCCATGCCGTCACAGTACTACATCCGTGCTGTTTCAGACCGTTGGCTGGGTTCTGAGGCCGTGTGCATAATCAACTTTCAGCACCTTATTCTACCTGAAAGACATCCCCCACACACAGGTGTGTATCATATAGGAGCAAAGATAATATAAACTGTACATTTGTATGCTCACCAACATTAGTCTTTATATTTATCACTAATGTTTTTTCTTCATCTCCTGTGCAATGGTCTGAACAGAACTTCTGGACCTACAGCCACTGCCTGTGACAGCGTTAGGCAACAGGGAGTATGAGAGTCTATATAAGTTCACCCATTACAATCCCATTCAGACGCAAATCTTCCACACACTCTACCACACCGACACCAACGTGCTGCTCGGAGCACCAACTGGCTCAGGAAAAACCATCGCCGCGGAGATGGCTATCTTCCGCGTTTTCAACAAGTATCCTGATGCTAAGGTGTGTGTTTCTGGGTTCTGTTTGTTCTGTCCGTGTTTGTGAGCATGTCAGCCTCGGGGTTATGTGCATTGTTGGTTAAAGTTGTGAAACTTTCTGGTTAAAAAATATGTCGCCAAGATATAGTTTCACACCGAACATATAAACGGGATCTTTCATTTAAAGCAGTGGTGTACAAACTACACAAACCATGTAGTTAAGTTAAAGTAGAGATACACTTGGTAAAATACTCCAGTAAAAGTGCTCCCTTTAAACTTTTACTCGAGTATGAGTACAAAAGAAGTTGCCTTCAAATGTGCTTAAGAATCTAAAGTAATATGATTTATTATGGCTATAATTTTCCTATTAAGGCTGCAACTAATTTAGATAATTGATTAATCTACCCCCCCCCCCTTGAAAATTGTATAAGCTGTTTTGCTTTACATTATCTGTATATTATAGCTATACAGAACCCTATACAATATGCAAAAGCCACATATTGAATTTCCAAACAATATTAAAATATCTATAATTTTGATATTTTAAAGCTTCTAGTGGCTGCTTATTGAGGAGTGCATGCAGGATTTCTCCTTTAAACCAATTCACTCATGCTGTGATGTTTCTTTCTGTAAAAAAAAAATGTTGTGTATTGTTTTTGTTTATTTAATGATAATTGCACATGGCAAGTTGACAACTGTGCTTTAAAAAAATATACAGACATTTTTATATCATTAAATGTGTATACATTTAGTATAATGATTAAATGATATCTGCATAAATCAAATATGCAAACATTGAAAAAAAGCATTTGAACGCATCCTAAATAATCGATAGCGGCATTCCTTGACAACGAATTTCATTATCGATTATTATCGATTTTATCATTTTTGTCTAAAGGCTCTTTGCTTAATCATCCCAGTTTATGTGAAAAGACTCTGTTACTCTTAGCACAGCAATCTATTAATAGAGTAATATTAATGAGTTAAACACTTATTGATATTGATTAAAATGATCAATGCTCAAAACATTATTTTTAACTACTTAAAGAAAAAAAAGTAACTCTGACTGAAATACTAAATGCTGAATCAGCATTTACAACATTTGGAGCGATTTTTTCATGACAACAAAAACCTTTTACTATTTCACTTATTTCCTAATTAGATTTTCAAAATCTATGCTTTGGTTTCAAAGTGAGAAAAATGTTAATAAAGTGGATGTGCAAATATCATTATCTCATGTATACTATATATCATTATACATGTACAGAAATTTGTCCATTTTTACATAATCCAATTTATCATACTGCTGTGTTTTTCTAGGCGGTGTACATTGCTCCTCTGAAAGCACTGGTCAGGGAGAGGATTGAAGACTGGAAAGTTAGGATAGAGGAGAAGCTTGGCAAAAAGTGAGTTATGAGATAGCAATCTACACCAGCATGCCTGATCATTCTCTTCTTAATTTGTCTTTTCTGTGGTTTTTATTTATTTATTTGTTTTTTGTTTTTATCTTTGTCCCCCTCTCTCTTGCTCGCTCTAGGGTGGTAGAGCTGACTGGTGATGTGACTCCAGACATGCGGGCCATAGCGCAGGCTGATTTGATTGTCACCACTCCAGAGAAGTGGGATGGAGTCAGTCGCAGCTGGCAGAATCGCAGCTATGTTCAGAAAGTGGCCATTCTTATTATTGATGAAATCCACCTACTCGGTAAATACACACAGAGCCGATTGCTTTCTTCTTCATAGCTTTTAGAATGTAATAAAAATCTGTTTCTCGATCCATAGAAAAATCCTTTTTTTTTGTGAATTTTATTTAGGACACTTTTGAGCTTGATTTAGTACGGGTACTTTTCAAAATCACACAGCTATATTATTTTTTTTTAAGTTTTTCACTTGTACGTTCTGTTTTTGCATAGGGGAAGACAGAGGACCTGTTCTGGAGGTCATTGTATCGAGGACAAACTTTATCTCGTCTCACACCTCCAAGACTGTCCGAGTGGTCGGGCTCTCCACAGCACTCGCTAATGCCCGAGACCTGGCAGATTGGCTGGGCATCGGACAGGTGAGCTCTTTAGTGCAAGTCGCATTCGTTTATTTCTTTTGTTTAATTTGTTGATGATGTGGCTGTAGGAAAAAGCCTGAAAGTGTTTCCGTTTATGAGAAAACAGTCTGTACGGTTTATAGTTTTCGACTGACAGGGCAACTACATATTGTTAAGATTACAGCCGTAGTGGGTGTTCGCAACATTTCAGTGTTCAAACAGTTGTTCTTGTCTGGCTTACATCACAAACTGTGTGTGCAAGCAGGAGCATGTTTAATTTAATGTATCAGGACTCCGGGTGAGCCAGGGCAGGCAGCAGTAGTTATGTAAACGCTGTTTGACAGTTAGTGCCAGGAAGGGGGCAAAGGCTCTCTATAAATCTGCCTGCTGCTGTTTGGACTGGGTCACAACATTACCTGACCAATCCATTATCCAGCCCTTTAAATATGTGCACACACGCACCCAGGCCTGTGCCACTTGTGGGAGAGCAGGGCTCTGGGACAGGAGACAATGACAAGCTGTAATTACCCAGATGGGCCACATGGTCCGGCACACAGCCAGCTGCTCACTCGATCTCTCATCCTTTCTCTCTTTTTCTTTGTCCCTCTGTCACTCTCTCAGGTGGGATTGTTTAATTTCAGACCGTCGGTTCGTCCAGTCCCATTGGAGGTACACATACAAGGTTTCCCTGGGCAGCACTACTGTCCTCGTATGGCCAGCATGAATAAACCCACCTTTCAAGGTACAGTTCAACGGTCTATCTAACTGCCACACACTAACAGTATCAGAGTTAGGGCTCCTTAGTCAATCAGCAGAGAAGTAATCACCCTAGGAGATCGCAAGTTTGAATCTTGATAATGCCAGGAGTGTTTGTCACACACTGAATCTAAGCAGTCAAGAGTGTCTGCAAGCTCATGTATGCAAAAGAAGCTCAAAAAGAGCAGCTGTTGCTCTCTCGCATGTCTTGGAGGACTCCTAGGAGTCAACCTTCCTAGGTTGGTAAATGTTGTATGACAGGAGAGCTAGCGGGTGGGTGGGAAATTGTCTGATGGCCAAATTGGGAATAAAATGGAGGAAAAAGCAGTATCAGCTTTATTTCTAATCACTGTTACCATGATGTAATGTACCACACAGACTCATCCTTTCCACTATAAATTTGTCCTCTTTAGCCATCCGCAGCCATTCCCCTGCCAAGCCTGTCCTGATATTCGTGTCATCTCGACGGCAGACGCGTCTCACTGCACTCGACCTGATCGCCTTTTTGGCTACGGAGGATGACCCAAAGCAGTGGTTACACCAGGATGAGAGAGAGGTCAGAATGATGTGTAGTACTAAACTAAACTGGGACTGTTCTTAAAGCAAATACTTTACCATATGAGCTGCACTGTGTTCCGTAATTAAACATTCTGCAAAGGTAAATTACACATTGCATATCACTGAAAAGCCTTACCCCAGCCTCTCAGGTCTTTTTACTTAACTTTTTTCATCACATAATGTCTTCCTCTGCTTACTAACCCATTATTTCTCCATCCCTGATCTCCTGAGGGCTGATATGATGGAAGTTCCTTGTGTTTTCCTAAAGCTGTGGTTTTACTGTGATTACATAGTCAGCTCAGACCGACATTAGCTGGGAAAAGCTGGAGTCCTCTCCGAGTAGATTTCTTGTGCATACGCTTGGACCTGCTCGAGATGTGAGCAAACAGCTTTTTTGGGCCTCTGAGTATCAATGTTTTCTAATATTGCCAGAGCACACATTTCTAGACCTGTTGGAAAACGTTGCTCTGGTCTGCTAACAATCAGCCTCTCACAGTCAAAACAAGGAAGCAACCTATTCCATGTGTTCTCTTTAATACGCTCCATCAAGTCCATTAACATCCTCGCCAACTCTTCTATACCGTTTACGTGTGTTGTCCTATTAGTGTGTTTAAAGTTACAGCATACACTCTAAAATGAGTATAATGCGTGAATGGTTGTAAGCAGTCTTGATGGATGTTTTGTTAGTCACCCCTACCTTGTGACTTATCCGTGAGGGTGTAGTGAGAGAGACAGTAACCACAGAACAGCTGCTGTCTGGATAGTTGATGGTGATTTGTGGGTGTTGCAGTAACCAGGTACCAAAGGTATTTAAACAGTTACACAATTTTAACAATAATATCAATTCAATTCAGTTTGATTTGTTTAGCACTTTTCACAATAGACATGGTCCCAAACCAGCTTTATGGAAATAAATAATTACGAATATAAATGGCAATGTAATAAATTAGGCCCTATAAGTGTACCCGTATTGAGCAAGCCAGTGGCAGCAGTGGCAATGGAAAAACTCCCCGAGATGGCACGAGGAGGAAACCTTGAGAGAAACCAGATTTAGAAGGAAACTCGTCCTTGTCTGTGTGACACCAATTGTCTATTCCTTATAGTTTCATTAATTATGGACCTTTGATGCAAAGCTGTTTGTCAATTTGCAGTCCTAAGCTTTTTTTTTCGCGGTTTATATTAACGTATTGTCCCGAATATAAGACGACCCCTTTTCAAAGTGTACCTTTTGGAAAAATGCTTTTTGAAGACCACCTTTTGTCTTTTATAAAGAAAATGCTTCAATTTAAAAATGCTTTTCACACGGCATATCATATATTACCCGCAGCAAATCTGGATTTAATTATCCTAGGCTGTCCATCTCATTGTGAATAAACATGCCCATACCCATGCCTGGAGTATCCCATCGCAGAGCAGGACTTACCACAGGCTACGTAATGGCACACGCCAGTCAATTTTTAAGATCGGCCGCTTTTAGGACTGCGGTAAACTTTTCTTTGAATAACGGTATTAGCATTTCTAAGACTGTCTTTGTGGGCTCGCCATCTCCAGACATTACATTCTAAAATGCTGTTTTCCTTGGCTGATTGACAGATGTTAGATAACTCTAACATATAAATAAGCATTTATCACCATGAGTTTAAAATTTGCATCATAAGCTCGCCTCAGATGCCGGTTTACTTGGCTTTTACTTTGAACCGCTATGTTCTGGACAGTTTACCTGTGTTTGGCGCCACCTATTTTAGCAGGAGTACGGTTTTATTGACAATAGTCTAGAGCTCGAATATAAGACGACATCAT
Organism: Silurus aristotelis; assembly: GCF_946808225.1. NCBI lineage: Eukaryota > Metazoa > Chordata > Actinopteri > Siluriformes > Siluridae > Silurus > Silurus aristotelis. The sequence goes on from NC_139574.1 coordinate 20,306,323, forward strand.
TTATTGACATGCTTTTCCAATAAAAAATATCGTCTTATATCCGGGACAATACGGTAATTTATACTGTTTCTGTTCATTACAGTCGGATCTATCTTTGACTTTGTACGCAATCACATTTGTCCCTGTACACCACCACAATAGTAAGAAATCAATCAAGATATTGTTGAGGTGTAGACCAGGGGTCCCCAACCACCAGGCCTTGAACCGGTCATCTGGTACCAGATCGCACCGAAAGAATACAACCTTTTTCTTTACTTTTTTTTATTATTTATTTATTTCCATTTTATTGACTTTGGCATCCTGCAGGGTGTGTTTATTTTTTCTTCTTCAAAATGTCCTCTTCCGCCTATGCCAATTTCCCGCACTTTTTTTAGTCACCGTTTTTTCTATGCATAAATTAAGCTCGCATTGATTCCGCGTTAGTTGTTACAATTTCATTATATATTTAATTCTTAAATTAATAAATAAATCATACAATTTGCAAAACTGTAATTTAATATGCACACTATTGTGTTCAGTTATGTGCACGACTTCCCTGGATACTGTGGGAGACAACAAAAGTGGATGATCAACAAATGTTTTCCTTGGAGAAATATATGGAGAAGAAAGGGATCGCTCATAATCCAATGCTTTCCACACCATCTGTTAATCATGGTGGAATGCCATAAGCATCTAAAGCTGCCAGTAGGACTTATGGTTATTTTTTTTTTATTAATGTGACTGCTATTAGATGTAGAAGGATAAATTGTGGAAGTGGATAGAGCTCTGGTTTCTGCTCAAATTCAACTGATAGGACAACTGATAATGGCTCAGAACATGCTGTGAAAGCAACCCAAGACCTTTGTATGGCCGACAAATGAAATGCTCTTATATGGCTGAGTTAGTCACCTGACCTCAAACTAACTGATGCTTTTCACTTAGTGAAGACAAAACTGAGAGCAGAAATACCCACAAACAAACAGCCACTCAATTCAGCTGGAGTAAAGACTTGACAAAGTATCTCCAGGGAGGATAGTCAGCATGTCAGGAGACGTCTATGGGTTCTAGTCTTCAGGTAATCACTGACTGCAAAGGATTTGCATTTAAGTTTTAAAATGAATCCTTCTATTTATAGTTATTAGTTTGTCCAATTCATTTTGAACCTGTAAAAACAAAAGGAAGGACTGTGCAGATAAAATGGTTATACATATATAGTTAATCCAAGGATTTTTGTTCAATCTTTGTTCAAGTCACACTACTTCATTTTAATTTGATTGTGATGGTGTAGAGACAAATTTATGAAACTGAGTCTGGCCAAATACATATGGACTGTAGGTCAGTGACACTGCAGTGCTGAGAATATGGTCAACATATGTTGCCTGTTTAGCAGTGGTTCTGTGGCGCTTCCATTGACGAACAGCATCAGAGACGGGGTAACGCTGCATAGCAACCAGTCAGGTGCTTATATGTGTAAAATAGCTGTACCTGCTAAGTAGCAGTACTTAATTAACTGTTGTTTAAACATTTCTTCGTGTTTACCTGCGTAATTCATCAGTATAACTAGGATGTATTTAAGCCATATGGCAAACAAGGATTTTCCCCATTTCTTTGTTTGTATTGAATTATTTCAATGACTTTAATTCAGTGGTGGTGTTTTTTTTTTTTCTTTTCTTGTGAATTATATGAATTTTTTTTTGTCAAACAACAAAATGACAAACTGGCGGATTAAGTACAGTTTTAGGTTACGTCTCTGTGTGAGATATTGCAGCAATTACGAGGGTGGTATGCTCCCAACTGTGTGTGTCTCTATTCTCTTAACTCCTACAGTGTAAAAAATGAGCTACGCTATAAAGCTTTTTTATGAGTACAATTCCGTTTCCTTTGCTTTTAACAGCTCAGGCAGGAATAGAATGCAGCGATGTTTAACCATATTAGCAGATATTTTCCTTGAATGTGAGGAATATCTTTCAAGGTCTGAGGAAGGTCAGAGTAGCACATGTAAGAACGGACACAACCGGCAATCGTTGGTTTCGGATACGACCGAATAAATATAACGGTGGTTGAGCAAAGAATAAACGGGGAAATATCGGACTGAGTGAATATGCGCGAACTGCGTTGTCAAATACATAAAGACATCAAAATCAGGATATCTATAGTAAGGCAAAAAAGCCTCAGCCAAGAAGCAGCACGCTGCCTGAGCTGCATGTGTGTGTGTTCCAGTGATATATGCTGCACCCTGCTGCGGCAGCTCTGCACTGGGCCGTATAGCGGCTGGAGATCCTGCTGTTTGAGTGACAGGCGGCTGGCGCGAGCTGTCTGTCTCCCAGCAGGGGTCTCCCTGCCTCTTCCTCTACCGGCTCACCCATTATCCTTCCATCCATCCATCCATCTCACTCTTTTCCACTGTTCTTCACATCTTCTATCTTATCGGATACTCAGCTTTTATGCTTTTAAGTTTTAGATTAAGGTATGTAATAAGGATTTACGGAAGCTGCTTTTCTCGCTTTGTAATCTTTTCTCTACCTCGTAACGCAGTGCCCTATCAAAGTGCGAGGTCTCATGAATTATTCATGAGACCTGTAGGTAGAGGCTGAGTAACATAATCGCAGAGGTTAACTGGTCATACCATCACCTTGAGACAGAATGAACACATTTACAGGGAATCGGAACATTGTAAAGGCCCCAAGGACCGAATGCACAAGAGATGTTTGGCAATTGGATGTATATTAACATTTCCTCGACTTGGAGAATTTGCATATGTGCAGAGCAGAACTAGCAGTAAATGTCGATCAATAAATAAAATAAATAAATAAATAGAAAAGCTTTGACGAATCGATTAGGAATGTGATGATAGATAATGAAAGTCCTACTTTATAGGCCGCTCTTTTCAAAACCCTTTATTCTCTTGCCTTCCTAAAGACGTTTTAAGGTTTATTATGATTACGAGCCTCAAGCAAGGTAATATGAATTATGTTATTTATCTGATGCGATAAACATCTTTTCCTTTGGTTCAGATGACGGATGTAATTGCCACAGTGAGGGAGTCTAACCTCAAGCTGACCCTCGCATTTGGCATCGGTTTGCATCACGCTGGTCTGCACGAGAGAGACAGGAAGACTGTGGAAGAGCTGTTCGTCAACTGCAAGATTCAGGTACTTCCACACGGCACCACTGTTATTTTTACCAGTCGGGTGCCAATGTGAATAAATAAATCCACAAATGCCTATGAGCTCCAAAACCTTTACCGCTGAGAAAAAAAAAAAAGACCAATTTATAAGAACAAAATATCCGTAACAACTTTGACAGATGTTGGTTTATGAAACGTTTGTGTAATGTTGTAACTCTGTTTTTAAGGTGTTAATCGCCACTAGTACTTTGGCCTGGGGTGTGAATTTCCCAGCCCATTTGGTGATTGTGAAAGGCACGGAATACTTTGATGGGAAAACACACCGTTATGTGGATTACCCAATTACAGGTAAAAACATCTCCAGGTTGTGTATGCCCGTGTTACTGCCTACACGCAGATGTTCAGGACCTCCTGTGTGTGTCATTGCTTCTGCAGATGTTCTACAGATGATGGGGAGGGCAGGTAGACCTCAGTTTGATGACGAGGGCAAAGCGGTCATCCTTGTACATGACATCAAAAAAGATTTCTACAAGAAGTTCCTCTACGAGCCCTTCCCTGTCGAGTCCAGGTGAGTGTGGAGCATTTTTATATTGTCTAATAATCACTGAGAAAATCTCCTTTGATGATGTTGTATGTGATCATCGTGGTGTAGCCTGCTTGGCGTTCTGGCTGATCATTTGAATGCAGAGATAGCTGCAGGAACTATTGCTTCCAAGCAGGATGCCATGGATTACATCACCTGGACGTACTTCTTCCGCCGACTCGTCATGAACCCCAGGTGTGTTCTGATTTAGTCCATTTCTCTGTCACGTGATTGATTTCTATCATTATATTTGCTGTTTAAATTATATGAAATACAGTGTAAACTATAGAACGGCTTGTCCTTGTAATTGTGTGATGAGCACATATTTGAATTAGCATTTAAATTTAGTTTAGAGTGAATTCTTCTTCCTGCACGTGGAGACAGGTACAGTAGTAATGATATCCAGCTAGTGAATGTGTATGCACTCACTAAGCATAGTATTAGCAACACCATGCAACTTCATTTGCTGTTCAGTATGGGCTGTGGATTCTTGAAACATTGCACTGCTTTCATATGATTGGTTGATTAGATACTTGCATAGGTATAAATGTGTTTGTAATAAAGCATGCGGTAAGTATAGCAAGTCAAGTCAAACATACACATTTTTGTTCAGTAAACAGTAAAATGAAATGACGGGATCCTCCATGACCAGGTGCTACGTTAAAACAACATAACTTACACTAGACAGCACAAAACATAAGCGTAAGCACAAAAGCAGAGCTATACACAGAGCTACAAGCGCAAACAACGTAACACAGTAAAATAAGTAGATTGGAGAGGTGGCAGCTTAGTGATTAAGGCATTGGACTTTGGATCCCAAGGTCATGAGTTCAAATCTCAGCCACACCAAGCCTCAACTCCTGGGCCCCTGAGCAAGGCCCTTAACCCCAAAGCTGCTCATTTATATAAATGAGATCAATGAAAATTGCTCAAAGGGCGAATGCCATAATTGTAAAATGTAAGTATAGTATAGTTCTGACTGGTATAATAGAGCTCAGTGTGGAACAAAGTGCAAAGGCATCATCCATATAATAATAAATACAGTTTGTGTAAACATTTGTTGGTCAAACTGTCTCAGAGATTTTTAAATGGCTGTCTGTGGTATAGTCTTAATGCCGCTCGTTCCCATGTTAGTCAATGGGAAAGGACCCAGACACATTTGAAGTCAAATCTTCACAAATGATTATTGGTGCTTAAAAGATTTGGATGTGACATTCGAGTTTTATGAACACTTTCCAACATGCACATAAAGCCTTGTCCTGTTGCTCGTTTTGTTTAACTGTACAATTTTCTCTAGCAAACCAGTGTGAAAAACATGGAAAAAACAAGGAAGCAATTCTTCAGCTAAATTTCATATTTTTGGAGAGCACTTATGTAGTAGTAAACTTTACTACATATTTAAAATTATGCAGAGCAGTGATTTCTTTGTGTGTATAGTAGTATAGTGCATAGTATAGTGTGTTAGTTGAGTGTAATAGATTTTCCGCTAGTATATATGAATGTACTTCTGAATTATTCTGATTAAATTGAATGAATACTTTCTATATGTATCAATCATTAACCATGTACTCGCCACTTGCGACTCAAAAGACCCTGGCTCCGACCCATGTTGATGGTGGCATGTTGTCTGCTGTGT
>NC_139574.1:20314147-20549147 GCF_946808225.1 Silurus aristotelis
GTCGGTGCGCCTTTAAAGCTGCAATTTGAATCGGTCACCTTGACACCAGCCATTGCTCATCAGCAATGATTCAGTGGCACAGACAGAGCGGCATGCTCTCTCTTTCTGGGCGGGAGAGGTGTGGGCCCCCAGGGGTGTCATAAAGAGTGCCGCTTAGCGTCCCAACACCATCAGGGGCCACATGTCCATAATGATAATGGCAATAGCTTAATCACATCAAGTCATGTTCACAGCCAGCCACATGCTGAATGCTGCCTATTACTCATTCATTTGCTGCACATCCCTTGTACTAAGTCTGTGGACAAGAAGAGAAATGATCATTTATATATATATATATATATATATATATATATATATATATATATATATATATATATATATATATATATATATATATATATATATATATATATATAAGAGAGAGAGAGAGAGAGAGAGAGAGAGAGAGAGAGAGAGAGAGAGAGAGAGAGAGAGAGAGAAAGAAAATATATATATATATGTGCGTGTGTGTGTCTTCAGTGAAAAGTCTAATGTCTGGATTGCAGTCTGACCTTTTTTTTCTTTTCTTTCCTTTTTGTTTTATCTTGTCATGCAAGATATTTTACAATGCTGATTGGCTAAATAGCCCAAGCTGTGCTGCAAGTAAAGCCAAACATTTTTAGGTGGATATTGTTCATCCAAGAATCAATGTTTTTTTTTTTTTTTTTTTTTTTTTTTATCAGACAATATCATTGTGATAAAACTATTAGACCGACATCAGTCAAAGTATATGTGCTTCAGGACAAAATATTTCATGGTAATCATCATTCTAACTTTAATAGCCTTAAAACCATAGTGTGTCTTTGTACAATATCTAAACTGGAGCCAGTAATTTTCCCTCATTATAAGTTCCTATAATGCATCATATTTGACCAGACAAGGCAATACAGTTGTCATAGTCTGATTGATTGTACAGTACTTAATTATAATAATTAATAATGATTGGTCATTCAAATTGTTTGGTCCTCTTTCAGTGTATTATATCATATTGTACATGCATAACTCATTTTACACTGTTACATACTGGAGGGGGGAAAAAAACAAAGTTTGCCAAGTACATGTTTCTTTCATTTACTTTCTGACTTACTGACTCCTGCGCGCGCACACACACACACACACACACACACACACACACACACACACACACACACACACACACACACACACACACTTAGATGTTTTTTGTAAATTAACGCGCATTGTTGTATGCAGTTCTGCTGGCTCATGTGGTAGCTTTCACATGCTAAGCAAAACATGGAAGTGATTTCAGCTTCACTCTGTCTGCCAGCCTGCATCCTGTAAGCTGCTAGTTATTTCACTGTAGGAGAAAATGTAGAAGTTATGTTTCACTAAGGACAAGTTGTAATCAAATTACATCGCCATGATGTTTATTGACCTAGAAATCACTACACTGTCAAAGCAGATCATGCGTATAAGTATAGGTAAATATTTATATTCTATCCAACAATGTTTGTGGACTCTAAAATGTTCCCAATAAGAGTTATTTGAATAGGAAGTCATGCAGTAGGCATGGCAGAACATCTATAGGAGAGACAGTAAGAAGCAAGTAATTGCAATTTATTTTTTCCTTTTATTCATTTAATTAGTTTGTCTGCTGCTTGCAGTTTTTTAGCAGTTAAAAGTGTTGAATTTCTTTGCCTATGAACATTAACATTATCTAAAGGATAACTGACTTTGAAAGAAGGTGAAGATTTCTTTCATATTTTCAGTAAAGTTTATTCTAAGAAAAGATTTACTCATAACCATTTTAACTCATCTTTACCACGGGTGCCAATAATTCTGGATCTAAATGTGTACATCCTTTCTTTTATGCTTAGCTACTACAATTTGGGTGACACCAGCCATGAGACTATAAACAAGTACCTGTCCAATCTGGTGGAGAGAAGCCTCAGAGATCTGGAAAGTTCTTACTGTATGGAAATACAAGAGGTATGTGTGCTTAGTATATTAAAGTAATAATTAGTGGAATACATAACTCAAATTTGCTAATAATGAATAAAAGCTATTGGAAACCAGCTAACATGATTTCATTTATGTAGTACGTGATCTACTACCTCTTCTTCATCATTAGCAACTTAGGATGTACCAGTAGCTTTTTTGTCCCCCTCTCTATTCCATTTATTAGTGATTTGAAATCACATTCATAGTTTCTTATAGGTTTTGAAGTGTATTCATTTGTGTTTTGACATTTTGGTTGATTTTCAAAGACAGATTTTAAACATCAAAGTAGTCAAAGCAGTATATATGTAATGTGTAAAATAAGCCTAACAATGAAATGAACTAAATAAAAAGTGTTAATTGAATTATATAGCGAGAGAGCAATAGAGTGACAGACTAGAGACGCTTCGGATACTCAAATGTTTTTTTTAAAGGAAGAGTGGGGAACCTGCCGCTTCTCAGGTTAACCCTATAGGTTAATCATAGCTGATGTTTGGGTTCGGTAATAAACCTGTGTTTCGTGTGCAGGATGAGTGCACCATCGATCCTCTCACGTATGGTCGCATCGCCTCGTATTATTACCTGAAGCATCAGACTGTTCGCATGTTCAAGGAGAGATTGAAGCCAGAGCTTCCCATCAAGGAGCTGTTGTCCATTCTTACTGTGAGTACACGTACACACATTCACACACACTCAGAGCATATGGAGAAAGAGATAACCACCCATATATCCAGTTCATATAACCTTGTTTCTCCACTGTATCAGTCTTCAGCCAACTAAATATATCTATTCAGAGCACCAAATCTTTATTAGTTTGAAATAGGTCCAGTGGTTTAAGTAGAGAAATTAAAAATTTTTACATGGTAAAAAAAATTAATAATAATAATTAGTATTACATGAAATGTCTCAAGGAAGAACTGTTTTACCCGAAATTCCAACGAATTGTGTATGGGAGCTAAAAGAATTGATTATGACAGTATCTCTTTATTGTGCGTAGATGCTGAAATATTTGACTTGAAAAAACATTCTCTTATTAGGTGGATGATTTTACAGTGTTTTCTTTTTTGTTTGTTTTTTTTGTTTTTTTCAAATATGATTTTTCTCTGAATGTGTCACAGATTTATATATATATATATATATATATATATATATATATATATATATATATATATATATATATATATATATATATACACACAAAAATCCCTCCTTTATAATTTATATAAATCTAATCTCTGTTCAAATATGGAAGTGGCTCAAAGCATATATCCGATTTCTGGTCATGTGACATGAGGAAGAATGGTCATTTCTTCTTATGACTTTCACCCAGGAAACATAACTCTATCATCCATTGTCAGCAATGCAGAAAAACAAGCGGTGACTGTATTCAGTGGAAGGAAAAAGAAAATGTAAGCAAAACTAGAAGGCAGCTAATGTAAACGGAGCAGTAAAAAACAATTGCACACGAAATCGATGTGCTCATGCAGGGAGCTTCGGGGCACAGGTGCATTCAAATTAAAACCACATATAAGTCACTTATATCTGAACCAGACCGTGTTCGAGCAAAAAAAAAGACAAATAACGATTGCACAAAGAGGGCTATGGTGTGAACGTAGTCTAAGACGGAAAACCGCTGTATGTTTAATAGAAAATAAAAAAATGAACAATCATCTTGCAGGCTGCAAGTCCTAATTAAGACTCTGTTGTCTATAGCGATTGATGTTCTTTCTAAAAAAGTGGTCTATTACTTAAAATCTTAATTTTAAGACGAAACAAACTGATTACCCCGGTGCTTATGACTGTCGCAGTGCTCTATATGCAACAGCATACACTCATCATAGAACAAATTACTGTACAATTGTACTGTACTGTCCCAGTCCCAGTCTCAGTCTGTCAGCCCAACACAGCAACATTGAGGATTGTGAGCACAGCCAACAGACACACAGACACAGTTGCAGCTCTCCAGGGTAGTGGAACAATTAGCGCCTCTTTACTTTCACTCTATTAGAGGGCCGATTTCGTATCCTCTGTTCTCTCGGGGCTCGCCAACTCCGACCTCCTCCTTTCTACCAATAGCCGACATAATTGGGACATAAAGCTTTTTTACACTTCACTGGTGACCAGTGACATCACATCTGTTTCCTTTCTTGCACCCACGCTCACACTCACGCACGCTGTGTAGTCAGAGTCCTGTTGCAAGCGAATGCAGACAGCAGGCAGGCAAGCTGCCGAAGCTTTTTAACAAATTACACCATTCTGTTGCTTTTATTTTATGGCGGTTTTTACATCGATTACCTGAATATTAAAGAGTTGTGGGGGGGGTTTCTTCTGTGTTCGTCGTGGTAGCCTCTTACATAATAAATTCTGAATTATTGGTCCCAAAAGGTTAATTAGATTTTTTACAGCATCTGCACAAAGCATCAAAGAAGAATCAGAATAAACCGGAGAGCAGTTACACATTAAATAGCAATAAAACTGGAAGCCAGATACAAAGCAAGATGTTAAACGCAGTGCCTAGAGACCTGTTTTAGGGTCTTTTTTTTGTCAACTAATTATGAAGTCTCTGTTATCTCTAAAGCTATAAGTTCATATGGTGGTGCCTTTGTAATGGGATTTCTTCCTGGTTTAACTTAGTGGTCTTTTGAAAAACATTTTAATGAACTCATTAATGCAGGTCTTTGCTTTGCTTTTTTTTAAACCATGAATTATTATAATTGCAGAATTATCTTTGGTCTATTTATTATAGCTTTTCATTCCTGAACTTTTCACCATTGTAACTATTCTAAAAAGAAAAAATAACCGACCACATGGCGATGCCTTGCAGAACCCCAGAACTGACTGAAACCCGGTCTTACAGACTTTGTTTTATCAACACGACTTGGCTAATTTGAATTTAATTCAGTTTTGGAGTGTGATTTTATTATTATTGTACTTGAGTCTAGGAATAGTTTTAGAAAATTTGTTCTAGTGTAATCCTACTGTATTTCTGTTTCTGTAAGTCAATATTATTTCTTGACAAAAAAAAAATAGTGTTTTAAGAAATCACTTAAAACTAGAAATTTACACTCTACCCATTCTTTTTATTTTATATTCATGCACTTTAATACGCTCTTACATCTGATATCACTTGATTATACTGATGAAATTTAACAAATGTGGTGTGTGTTATATTTTGCTGTGTTTTTTAAATTACATATCACGTTTTTATTGAACAATTTCAACCACTATCAAAGAACTGTGCATGGAGAAATAATCTCGAATATAATTCAACTCAAAAATAGACTGAATTTCCAATTCTATCACTGTCCGTAAACTGATTTCTTGACTTTTGCATGCAATGTCTATTCATAAAAAACGAACAGAATGAGTTTGGACACTACTGCTTTCACATAAGTATTTACAGTGAATGTATGTACATTTTTTGTGTGAGTTTTTTGACAATATAAATAATATTTTCACAACTGTTTTACCCACTGCTGAACTCACGAGAGTTGATTAAAGCCGATTAGCAGCATTAAGTGCAGTGTGTGAGGTTGGTGTTAATGAGCTGGTATAGTAGCTGTTGCAGTGCCATGAGCAGTAAGACACTGTTTATGGCAGTTACTGTGTGCATGTTCTCCAGTGACAGTGGGAGTGCACATGTTGCAGTGCTAATTGTGGGCTGGGTTACACACAGAGGTCCCAATCTTCCTATTAATGTGCACACTGCTTTATTATCCTTTAACATGTCTCAGTGTTTAAGTCCCCACAGATTGGCTAACAAAAGCATGACATGAGGCGGACTGGACCCCTGCCAACCCCCTACTCCTCCCCAGCCTGAGGTTCAATACCCTCAAATCACTCCCCCTGTCAGGAACACAAAAACCCCCTTTCCCTTCAATGGCCTCTAATTACTGTGGCGTGGTCATAATGAGGCACCCAGTCGAGTGCTTTCTTCTACCCATTCTCTATTTTGTTCTCTCTTTCTCCCTCCCCTTTTCTCACTTCCTGCTATTAAATCGTATGTTTCACTCCTCTAAATATCATTGAACGCTTGTAGAGTTGAATGATGCACTCAAAATGTCGTCTCCAAAAGACTAGTCAGACTAGCACTCGTTCTGTTGGGGATGTCAAAAGAATCTGCACTTTGGTGAAGAATCAAAAGCACTCAGTCAGCTTCTCTAAAGTGCCGTGCCCGCGTTCTGCGTGTGTAAATGTCAGCTGAGATGGAGAATAGCGTACGAGAGTTTGGCGTCAGCGCTTCTGTTTACAGATCAGCTGCCGTCTTTTATCCTCTGTAGGCCTGTGTGCTGACTCGGTGAACTCAGAAATAATAAATCATACACTGACTGATATGCTCTTTTGTTCTGTGAGTTTATTCCCCGGTATTTCTCACTTTTCTGGCTCAGAGGTGTTTAAGCGAAGTGCTGTAGAACTGATGGATAGAAGTGGGGGAAAGCACAGAGATGTGACTAATATGCTCACTGCCTCATCTTGCAAGTGTATGTTGAAAACGCGGACAAGAATAGTCTTACACAAGATCCTGTGCCTTTGCATATATGCTTTACTGCAGTCATGAGGCACACCGTACCCATGCCGAGTTACAACCTGGTTTGCAAAAAGAAAAAAAACGATCCAAAAAGAATTCAACAAATCAACATATGTTTAATGTCAGACCTTTCAAGTATTCTTTATGTTTCTACTTGTATTCAGATAGAACAGTAGATAGAACTTTTATTATATCAAAGTTCGTATTTAATTTTGCACTTGATATTTGAAACTAATGGAAAAAGTTTAAATGGGACCAACACGTGTCATATAACAGCCACCAGAACGTTAGAATTACTTTCTTTCTTGAGTGAGACGACATTTACGTATCACTCCATTCGAGCGTCGGACTGTGTATATTTAATTAACAATACTTTTCGTGTGAAAAAGTGATAAAAAAAATCGTATAGAGAATTGTTTTTATAGAGTTGTAGAGTATGTTGAAATAATGAATATATTCTATTTTTATTAATTATAAAGTGAAGTAAAATGTTAGTGGCGTCCGTTTAATCGCGTCTTTTTTGTTCATCGCTGGCGGTTTTGGAACGTTACAATCGCGATTAACTGGGGATTATTGTACTCCAATGTGATCATTAAAAACTAAACTATTAGCTAAAAGCATGTCTCACTTGTTCACTAAATTTAACTCATGCATTCAGTGCGAACTAAAGAAGCGAAATTCAGACAGCAAACATTTGTCCAACATAATAGTTTAAAAGTTTTTTATTTATTGGTGGATTTGGAGCATGCGGTTGCTCACTGGGATTCAGTCAGTAAATGATCAGCAGTTTCTAAGTTCAAGTTTAGTAGTTTGTAAGTAGATCAGCAGTTTGTGAGTTCAAGGACCATCAAACTCTCACATGGGTTCTTAGCAAAACTCTTACTCTTTTCTGCTCCAGGTGTAGCAAAAATTTAATTGTACTGTTTTGCATAAAAATTATACATATTTTTTGCTTTATATATTTATTCATCGTAATTTAACTTGTTTTTTTATAGCTTTTATCGTTTTTTTTTATTATTATTACCAAAGATCTTGCTGTACAGCATTTTTAACCCAAAGGTATCTATGTAGAAACTGTAAGTGGAAAATCTTGCTTTTAGTGTTTGATATAAAAGCATTGGCAGCACTTACATGGTAAATGCAGAGGGAATGAATACAGTTGATGCTACTCTTCCCATCAACACAGTCCTCTATTTTTCAGCCCAGGGCTTTATCCAAAATGGTAGCGATCATATCTTTTTAAGCTGTCCCCCATACACAAAGTCTTTTTAATGACAGATGAGGAAATTTTCACTAAGAGTCTCCAAATAACCTCAGACCTCTCTGCATTGTGTTCAGGATGCAGAGGAATATGCTGAACTGCCAGTGCGCCATAACGAAGATCAGCTGAACAGCGAGCTAGCCCAGCGGCTTCCTCTGCCAGTCAACCCGCACTCGTACGACAGCGCTCACACCAAAACCAACCTGCTGTTGCAGGCCCACTTCAGCCGTGCTCAGCTGCCCTGCAGCGATTATGGCACGGACACCAAAACCGTTCTGGACAACGCCATCCGCATCTGTCAGGTAAGTGCATGTGTGTGTTGTTGATCTATGTGCATCAGATCTGCTTTCCATTGTTGCTAGGCCTTCATGTTCTCTTGGCGTACACTGCATTAGAGTGGAGGCCATCCAAACCCTATACATTTTACTACTGCCTCCCTTTCCATCATCTGGGGGGGTTTTCATTGCCATCAAAGCGATTTGCTTGTCTTCATACATCATAAAATCAATGCTAAGGCCTGTGCATGGTACAGTTGAGCACATTTCCATGTGTCGGTGAAGACCTCTCGGATGTTCCATATGGAAACAAAAAAAGGAAATTCATCCCTTCCAATGTGACAACTGAGAACTGACCTAAGGCTCAGTTTAATGCAGACTTCAGGCTTTGCCCTGTTACACCATTGTGTGAACTGCACTCAACAATCACTGCAAAGTCGGCTGTATATACAGTCCAATCCATGAAGCATATGTTTCAAAACATTTTGTTCATATCCCACTCAACTCATTCTTCCTTGCACAGACAAAATCCTATTATGTCTTGCGAGGTTCAAATAGTCCTCCAACACTAAAGGCTTGATTTTATTTAGGATGATATCTAAGATATATATATATATATATAATTTTCCTGTGATTACTTTGTGTGTGTTCAAGTTTGTTGTTAGGGCAGCAGTTATTCATGTGACTGGTTCATGACGTTGTTAGTATGCCTGGGTCCGAAGGCCTATAAATACAGTGTGAGCACGGACACTTACAGCACCTTAGAGACAGCAGAGCGTTTAACGTCCCTCCACAGATCAAACGCATTAAAAACAACAGTGCAGCTCGTTTCCTTCTGCCGCGAAACGCGAACGTCACCGAACAGAAAGTGACGTTCTTTTTTTGCTCTTACACATGAAGGTATCCTCACACTAGATGAGTCTGTTGTCATTCGATGGGCTTTTTACATTTTTCTTTACCTTCATGCCATGAAAGACTCGCTTATGTTTCCATCATGCAAAAACCCCAATAAAATCTTAGAACATCAGACATGCAGCAAACAAGCTCTTTGAACGCTACAGTGAGCCAGGAGCGTAATGACAGAGGTGTGGAGATGATTTATTGCCACATGGTTGTCGGGTTTCTGGCTGCATCATTAAAGCACCCGAAGCTGGCTTAGATAACCTGTCGTTGATTGTTCATGCCTGATGGCATGCCTGTGGATCTGTTTGCGATTGGCCATGCCTGCTCTGAGGATGAGCGCTGTGCTGATTGTTCACGCTGGCCGCCTGGCTTTGGGAATGGATCTGTCTGTGGATCTGTAAGCCATTGTCCATGCCTGTGGATGCTTGATTCTCTACAGTGTGTGTGTGTGTGCTGTGTCTGTGTGTGTGTGTGTGTGTGTGTGTGTGTGTGTGTGTGTGTGTGTGTGTGTGTGTGTGTGTGCGCGCGCGCGCACGTGTGTGGGAGTGATTGGCCATGCTTGTCCATGTGGTTACTTTTTCAGGTTCCTGCTGTGCCAGGTTGTAGCTCCTCTGCCAGCAGCTGGCTGTCTTCTCAGCATGTATCCAAAGCTAGCCTTTCCTAGCAAACAGCTGAGCTAACTATAGAGTGCTGTCTGAGGATTAATCAGCAGAGTCCACTAGGCTGTTCGGCCAACTTCATATCAGCAAGCCTTAATTCAAAGTCTTGATTCGCATCCACTCCATTTGTTGAGATTATCGTGATTCATCAGAGAGACGTTGGTATTCACGAGAGCTGCTCAGTGCAAACTGTAAAGTATTTACATGATCCTTTTACATCAGACGTATTAAAGAATAACTCATCGATATATATCTCGACTTTGAGCATTATTGTGGAAGGGCATCTGTTGATATAGATTTTTCTTTCGACTCGTCTTCCTTATTTCCCGACCCACAGACACATAATCACACTCACACGGTCTTGGATTAGGGATGGCTTTAAGAATATCTCTGATGGTTAGATAAATAATTCCTGTCATCTCTGTGCTAATGAGGTCCTTTATAGCTGTGCTCGTGCTCCGAGCGCAGGAAAGGCTACAGATTTCTTGCCGTTTTCTCCAGCGGCATCGGAGAGCAATTTTAGTAGACGGGTTAAACGAGACGCGGCTCTCGTGTGATCGTCTTTCCTCGCCCGTTTGTTTTTTACGATCCCACTCCCTCAGCCTTTCTCCATCCCTCCTTCACAGGGGCTCAGCTGACATCAGCTCTGTTGCTGTCCTCAGTTTGCTCAAGCAGCTACTATGAAATGTTAATCACAACTTTAATTCGTACCGCATTAGCATTTTGATTAACTCGCTAGGCTTGCCGCTGCACTCAAGGTGCTTTTTAGTCATAGTTACCGAGGAAATGACTTTTTGATTAATTAAGTTTGTTAGCGCAGCTGAGCTCAGCAAACTTTAACCTTACGTTGAAGAGAAGAGCAGCAGACTTGGAGGAGAAAGACTTGGTTTTTAGCAGTTCCATAAAGAATTTCTACATTTTTAACAGTGTGAATGAAACCTGTATATGCTTAAGAGATATTTACACGAATTTAATATAAAAAATAAATACGTGCATGTTCAAATGTCCGAGTTACTTTATAGCTATCTTAATTGTGCTGTAACCACCGAGTGTGATGCCTGACAGTTTTTTGGGGGTTTTTTCTTTTCATTTCCTCAGGCGATGTTGGACGTTGTGGCGAACGAAGGCTGGCTGGTGTCTGCTCTGAGCATCTGCAATCTAGTGCAGATGATTGTTCAGGCTAGATGGCTTCATGACTCCTCTCTGCTTACCCTTCCTCATTTAGAACAGCAGCACCTCTACCTCTTCAGGTGTGTAGACTACGGCTCAAAGTTCAGACATTCTCAATGCCCTGATTCCACACATGACTGTCATGTGTTTAACACAAAGCAGCTTCATACAAATCCAGATATAGGTTTAGGTCCTAAGTTTAGGCTACGGGGAAGGAAAACTCCCTGAGACGATGCAGAAGAAACCCTGACAGGAACCTCAAAATAGAACACCCTCTTCCAAATCACACTGGATTGTGCTGGTTATAATTCATAACATAACAGCTATTATCTATTCTATTATAGCTATTATCTTCTACCACTATGTACAGTATAAAACAGTACCAATGGTGCTGAAAATATTGTTTATAAAAATAAATAAATAAATAAATAAATATAATATAGTTATATTGTTATGCACTATTCAGCATATTGTGAGTAAGAGTGCTGAGACAGATCAAGAGGACAGGACAGTCTTTATGTTCATTCTCTTCATTTAATTATATATTTTGAACCAGTTTATACATTCTTTTGAAAATATCACAGCCAAATATGTTAATGATTTACGTGTAGTAACTTAGTAGTAGTAGTACTTACTGTTTTGCTTTACTATACTTCCTGTAACTGCATCTTGTATAAATGGTAGCTTATTTCATAAACCAAAAAAAAAAAAAAAAAGGGTTCTGTTCTTAAATTCCTGTCTGACTATATAAATAATTCCTGAATGTGGGAATTTAGCATTCCTCACAGTGTTGTCTGCATCCTGCTCATGTCTGAGAGAAGCGGACACTGTCAGCAGTGTCCTGAGAGGGGTGCCTCTCACCTGTGGTGCTTTGATTATAGCTCAGTCACATGGTGTCATGCCTAATCCATCAACCACCTCTGTTCAAACTCTGCAAACACCATTAGCATTGCTTATCTGCCGGCACCGTCCGCTGGACGGCCTCCAACACGGCCCCGGTGCACCTTTTCTCTGTCACACGCGCAAAGCTGTGGTTGGCACAGGATTTTCTTTCGCCCATATAATTCATTTCAGCGTGGTTACATCCCGTCGTGAAGTGTAATTTGGTTGAAAGACAATAAAAATGGTAAGAAGAGGATCAGGAAAGGCTGAACGTCCCACCATGGCGAGACAGCAGGGAAAGTTCAGCTCAACCATCGTAATGGGCATGAAGGTGGTTACATAGCTGTCTTTTGATCTTTTTTTTTTTTTTCCTCCTCGCTGTTTACAACAGGAAATCGAGCTCCAAAGGTGGGAAGGGTGGAAGCAAAGGTTATCAAGGCCCAATCGAAGGGCTTCCTGAGCTCATAGCTGCCTGTGATGGAAGAGAGGAGATCTTTAGAGCCATGGTGAAGGACGAGCTTGAGTCCCAACACAGCGCTCAGGTAACACACGCATTACAGAACAGAAGTATGTAGACGTTTAGAAAAGTGCAGCACTGCGATGATTTTATCGGCAGTAAAATGAAGGACAGTGTCTTAAGAGATTGTAGGATTTTGACAAAGTGTGCCTCTTGTAATGCTGAGAATAATTGAATGAATGCAGTGTAGTCCTAGATGATTGTGCCTTGCGCACACATCACCGTGTGCGCATACACACATACACACATACACACACACAAACATGTGATTTGCAGAAAGCAGCAGACGGTCACGGTGGTCTCAGGTAGCACCAGGATCCCCAATTACCTCCCAAATGAGAGGGTTTAGCGCTCCAATCTAAGTGCTAATTGTGACGGTAATGAGAGCGTCCGGGCAGAGCGGCGAGCCCAGCGCCCATTCCCCATCAGTATTCCAGCCACCCCCCACCTTCCACAACACACCCCCTAGCAGCCTCGGCCCTGCTAATTAAATAAGCACATGCGCCGCCGCGTTCTCGTCTCATTCGCTGAGGAAATGTAATCCTCGCATAAATAGCTTTGGCAGGGTGAATCTGTGCTGTTTTCCCCCCTTTCATGGCTCTAATACTCACCGAGCTGCAGCAGCCGAGCTCTGTCATTCTCTATCAGTCTGTCACTCACACGTGCACGCACTGCACATGTTCTTAATATTTTATTATACCGCTCCGTCCTCGTGTCGGTGCTAGCGTAAGCACAGCCTAGCTGACAAGGATGTGATATATTTTGAAATTTTGTTTAGCGTGCGCTCATTATCATGCACATGGATATGAATTAGAGGTTGTCTCTCTTTTTATTTTTGCTTTTATCCTTCCTTTTTCCACTGTTAACTAGTTCATGTGTCTCTGTCGGCCTTCATTCCGATTCTGGAAAAACTCACTAAAGAGTAAAACATAAGGGGGCATGCTTTTATATATATATAAAAAATAATAATCCACACGTCATTATTAGTGGTGTAATAAAAGACAGTCACATGGCAGAGTTTCTGGTGCTCGCCTAAAGTGGATTATTTTCTCATTACATATTGCATAGTGCTTTACTCCTCTTATGCCACAGCAGTCTTCCAGTGCTTTCAGTTAACAAAATTGTATTTGTTTTTATACATATATAGTTGCTTTCGGTCTTAAGTAACATCCTGTTATTCTTCACGTAATAGAATCAGAATCATCTTTATTGCCAAGTATTATAGGTTGCATGTACAAGGAATTTCTCAAGGTGGGCCGGTGTTACAAAAATATGAAAAACTAGGAAAAGAAAGTCATAAAAAAAAAAAAAAAAAAAAAATGAAGACACAAAATTTTTAAAGGGTATGTAAGAGTGAGGCAGTGAAAATAATAATATTTCCCACAGAAGTCCAGAGCTGCTGGGTTGCGATCTAATAGTCTTTGTTGATTGCGTTAATGTGCTGCATGAGATATTGCAGTCGTTCTTTCACCGGCGTCACTTTTTTCACTCTTTTCTAAAAATAAAAGAAAGAAAGAAAATCACTTGTAATGTGACTGAGAGTCTGGAAAACATATAAACTTTTCTGGAGATTTTCCTTGTAGCTGAAATATTCTTATTGGCCATTTACAAAGCACCGAATCCCAAGAGTTCTTTCATGAATTTAAAAAAAACGTCCTTAGAGATCATTGGTTGATTCACCATATCAACAATTACACATTTTACAGCTGTTATTTATTAATGACAATGTAAATCTTTTTTTTTTTTTTTTTTTTTTTTTTTTTAAGTCTCTGCAGGATTTTATAGAAATGAGAGCTGCTTTTATAGAACCCTGATCAGCACCTTCTGGCCAATCCGATTTGAGCATTTAAGAGCTCCGTAGTGTAAACTTCCTCGTCCTCAACAATCTCTTTTTTCTGATTCCTCTTCATCAGGTGTGGTCTTTTCTAAGTCATTTGCCTGTGCTTGAGGTCAGTTTGAGTGTGAAGGGCTGCTGGGAGGGCTCTGAGGAACAGACTGAGCGTGCTCTGTCCGCCAGTGTCACCAACATCAGGGAGAAGAGCAGCTTTCTGTCCGTGCACGCTGACCAGGAATATGTGCTCCAAGTGTCGCTGCAGCGTCTCAATGCAGGCCGGCAAAGAGTGAGAATATACACACACACACACACAATAATAAATATATGGCAATTGCCATATATGTAAATAAATATATGGCAATGTGCCAAAATTATGGTCATCAATACTCATTTTAAGCATCTATTGAACTCCTTATAATATGCTTATCATATTCATAACAAATAGTGATATGAGGCTCTTTTATCAGTGTGGGATTCGTTCATAGATGCCACTCTATCTGTTAGGAAAGATTTAGGGAAATGATTTCCTGAAATAAGTGTAAACCCTGATTGGATTGCTTTTTGGCTGTTTAATTATTGAATGACTCTCTGAAGCTGTTTGCCTGACTGAGTTTTGCGACTGCTCACAGAGGAAGCAGGACAGCAAGGCGCAGGCTCCACGGTTCCCCAAGCCCAAAGACGAGGGCTGGTTCCTGGTGCTGGGTGAGGTAGACAAGAAGGAGCTTCTGGCCATCAAACGACTGGGATACGTCCGCAACCGGAGCGTGACATCAGTGGCCTTCTACACTCCTGAACAGACCGGGAAGTAAGTGAAACTCGCATATCCTCAGTGGTTGTCGGATCCGAGAGCATGTTAGTATAATGTTCCTCTGTGTGCCGCAGGTGTATCTACACACTCTACCTGATGAGCGACAGTTACCTGGGCTTGGATCAGCAGTATGACATCCACCTGAATGTGATTCCTGCCAACATCTCCGCCCAGGTTACCACAGAGGTCACTGACAGAATGAGCGACATGAACTTAAAGTGACCTTTTTCCACTACACAGAGAGACACACACACGCTTGTGTCCGTGTCTCTGGTCTCTGTGCGGGTGATGGTGGTACAGCTGAAGACAGGACAGTTTGCTCCTGAAGAGAGATCAGCACAATTAGGACATGGTGATCAAAGTGGCTTTGAAAGAGACATGTATAAGTAATTAGATCTAATAATAATAATGTTAAACATTGGAGCACATGATGGAATTAGGATGCTTGATTAATTAATCGGTGCGTGTAAGCCACAATTGTACATGTGATGTGTGAAGCTCCGACACTGGAAGGAACTTGCTTGTGCGGGAGGTTAGGAATTCTGTGCAGGTGTGTGCAACATGCTCCTCTGGGAAGACTGTCCCATCTGGTTTCTGAAATTCTCTCTCTCTCTCTCTCTCTCTCTCTCTCTCTCACACACTCTTTCTTTTCCTCTTTCACTCTCTCACCCCCCACCTGTCTTCAACACTCTGCATTGGAAAGCCTCAGGGACATACAGGTGCCAATTTTTTTTACATTTAGGCCAATTTACAGTAATTCCTGGAACAAAATCATTTATTACAAAAAACATTGGGTTTAAGAACTTGCATGTGTTTGTTTTGTGTTTTGTTGCTTCACAACTCAGCCACCAACCCCAACTCATACACTCTACATTCTTTCCTTTTTTTTTTTTTTTCTGGATGATGTCTGCCCCTTGAATACATTGTTTGCCTTCAGGAGAAATAAAAGGATGTGATTGCAGATGAATGTGTTTAATGGTCTTCTTTTGACTTATTCTCTGTTGCATTTCAAAATAACACACCGAGCAGATGTTCATATGGTTTTACTTTCTTACTTTTCCTCTCTTCCCCCCATGCATTGACAATTTATTTTTTGTTATTTGTGCATGGGTTTGTTGGAATGTTGACGTTAAGTGGACAGAACGTGTTTATTATACACAATTAAAAACGTCCCTGTTCTTCTCCTGCTCCGTTTTGCAACAGGTTTGAACTTTTATTTTTTCTTTATATCATTTCTATTTTATCACATTTCACACACACAATTTGAATATCTTGTTCAGTGCTGCTTTGTTTTGAAAATACAGTATCATACTGCAATACTTTATTTGTAATAAAATAAAAGAAATAACATTGGGAGTATAAACTTGGAACTTTAAGTGTGTGTGTGTGTGTGTGTGTGTGTGTGTGTGTGTGTGTGTGTGTGTGTGTGTGATGCAGCCATTCTGTTCAGGTGCTATGTGCTGCTGTGTGATTAGTGCGCCACGCTGACCAGTTTCTCAGAGCAGCACCATGGCGTGTGCGCGCGCGCGTGCGCGTTCGGGTCACACGTGCACCTGAATATGTTGATTAATCTTGCATTTCATCGTTAAGCATAATAATAACAATAAACAGGAAATAATAAAGAGACATGCCTAATGTAATGAAGGACATTTTTTTGGGAACTGTAATTGGAATTAATGCGCTAAATCTTTCCAGGTGTGTGTAAGTGAGCTGTGTTTTATGTTTATTTGAAATTAAAATGTTACGCCTTTGGATTGTGTGTTTTGGTGTCTGGCGGTAATGAATGCAGATGCAACTGTCTCGCTGCCGGTAATTAAAGCATTTAAGTCCAAAAACGCGCTTGAAAACTATCACCAACATATCTCTCTCTCTCTCTCTCTCTCTCTCTCAACGGTGATATGTTTCGCATCTCTTGTGAACACCTTCATATTTTGGACTAGTTTCGCCTGTTCTCTTTCTCCGCCGGCGCCGTTTAATTAGCGGTAAATTCGGGCTTTAGGAAAAGGTGAGAGCGGCGCGGTGCGCTTCGTGCTCAGCGCGCTTCCGCCCTCATTTAGTCCGCGCGCTCCCTGCAGGTGATTTCCTATTAAAGGAGCCATCCGTATCGAAACAGCACAAAGAGCGCGGGGTGAGGAGGAGAGGAAGCTCCAATTTATTCACATAATCACTGCTTCAGAGCTGCCTCCTCAAATACGCCTATTGATGACATGAGGAGAATGCACAAATTAAATACTCCTTTATCTAACTCTTATTCTTTTAGAAGCATTTATCAAGATGTAATATATAGTTTTCATTTTAGGGGCATTTAATTCAAACTATAATACACTCCATTTATAAAGAGTATATATTATGACCAAGATTATAATGTATCATTGTATAATGTGTTATAGTCTTTTTCTCAAAATAATATAATATAATATAATAATAAATTATAAAAATTATATATATATATATATATATATATATATATATAGAGAGAGAGAGAGAGAGAGAGAGAGAGAGAGAGTGTTTAATTAGATATATATATATAGAGAGAGAGAGAGAGAGTTTAATTAGATATATATATATATATATATATAAAGAAATAAATTAAATTCTGTAATTTAATAAAACAGAAATAACGTATCAGTTTTTTAACGGTTCATTAAGTAACATTGCTTGTTTGTACATTTATTTATTACATTTCAGCCATGTTAATCACTGTTTTTAATTATTATATTTGTATGTATATATATATATATATATATATATATATATATATATATATATATATATATATATATAAACATTCCTATGAGTTTTTCAAGACGAGAAATTTTATTTGTAAATTAAGAATGATTGAATTGATTTTTTTTAATGAATAGCCTATAAAAAAGGTTTAAATAAAATAAAATAAAAAAATTTTATATTAGTAGCAGTAGCTTTATTTCAATATTTGCGTCATTCACAATTTTCACTAGTAGATTTGTTCATCTGTGTAGTAAACATATATTAATAATAGGAAAGTCTATTCGTGAAACTATGAGTAGAATATAAATATAAACTGGGTCCTGCACGAGTTAATATTAGTATAATGTCCTACATGTTATTCTGCACACCCAGATTTTGGTTCCTAGATGTTCCATGTTATTATGTGTGAGGGTCAGAGGTTACCATGTCTACCAAATCCTGCTTTCACTTCAGCCGTCTATATGCGTCTGTCCAATCGACGCGCAGGCTCGAGCTCGAGCTGGCCAATCAGAGCGGGGGCGGCAGCAGGATCACAATGAGGGCGGGGCGTCCTGAGACTCAACTACAGAGTTTGGAATAGCGCATGGCAGCAAAGTAACACTCGCATCCCTCCAGCCGAAATCTGTGGATAAAATTCCCGCAGTGTTTTTAAATGTATTATTATTTTCTCCTGCATTTGCTGTGGAGTTTCCGGCTGTAACACTGAATCTGGATATTTCATGTTGTGGAATGGTACAACCTGGACCGAGAAAAAAAAACATCAAAGTTTGCCTTGTGATGCGAAGGTGAATAGGAATGCTTTACTTTCTCTGTAAATTGTGTGTGTGTGTGTGTGTGTGTGTGTGTGTGTGTGTGTGTGTGTGTGTGTGTGTGTGTGTGTGTTGTATTGTTTCAGTGGTTGTCCACTTTAACTGTCTAAATAATGTGTCACCGTGAGGTTAATCGGTAACAACCACTTCAAGCTCACTAACCCTTCACTCTCACTGTCCAGGTGGATTCACAGAGGTTCTGCTTCTTCTTGACTTCAATAATGCACATTAAATATTTATATCTGAAAATATCTACACAATTTTACTAGCAGATTTTAATTGTAACGCTGTGATTGGTTTGTTTCAGGGACGTGCGGCGTTCATTCTGGATGCTTTCCTTCTGGTTATTCCTGTATGAAGAAGTGTTTGGCCCCAGTGGATTTGGCGCTGAATGAAGAACCTGAAGCTGTTCAATGCGGATAAACCTAAAAAAACACAAAGCTCCCGCTCACTGTTAGATATGAAGTCTCAGTGTTTGCTGCTTTGTGAGACCCTTTAAAGTCGGTAGGCATCGGGTTTTTTTTTCGGGAAACATTGAGGAATGTGTGCGAC
The DNA here is from genome assembly GCF_946808225.1 of Silurus aristotelis. Classification (NCBI taxonomy): domain Eukaryota; kingdom Metazoa; phylum Chordata; class Actinopteri; order Siluriformes; family Siluridae; genus Silurus; species Silurus aristotelis. Next base: position 20,333,074 of record NC_139574.1, read on the forward strand.
TGACGCACTTCATGTGAGAAAGGCGAGCTCTAGACTCCATGTCCAGCTGATCTGGTGATGCTCCTGCTCCTGCTTCTGCTCCTGCTTCTGCTCCTGCTCCGCTGAACCGAAGGCTTTGTGTGTCTGCGTGAGTGTGATTAGTTTTTTTTGTTGTTGTTGTTTTTTTGCTCTTGGTTCTTGGGAGTGCGATCCAAACACTGGCGGCGTGTCGAGCACCGTGCAGCTTTAAAAATAATGAAAGAGAAGTCGAAAAATGCGGCCCGGACTCGGCGGGAGAAGGAGAACAGTGAGTTTTATGAACTGGCCAAACTGCTGCCGCTTCCCTCTGCCATCACATCACAGCTCGATAAAGCGTCCATCATCCGCCTGACCACCAGCTACCTGAAAATGAGACTGGTGTTTCCTGAAGGTGAGACTGTCATCAAGATCATCATCAAACTTCATCTTAAACTCTTTCCGCAGATTTAATATCATACTACACTTGATTATTATTATTATTATTATTATTATTATTATTATTATTATTATTATTATTATTATTATTATTATTATTATTATTATTATTATTGATATTTAATTTCTTTATATTTATTATTATTTGTTATTCGTTTTCTAAATGTATTTTTACTATTTCGAATGAAAAGAAATGTGCAGATTATATCTATACAATTTCAATATCTAAAATATATATTCGGGTTTTCTTTAACCTAATATATAGCCTGTAAATATCAATTCTTATAAACTTGGTGTGCGTTAACTGTATTATTGTATTCCTGTTTCGATCCCAAAAGATATTTTCTATTAGTTAAAAAAATTATTATTATTTGATCCAATTTTAGATATATAAATATATTACGTTGGTTGCTTTATAAAATTTGTATACTTTTTATGTTTTTATATATATATATATATATATATATATATATATATATATATATATATATATATATATATATATATATATATATATATATATATATAGCAGCGCCACGTTTTTGCCCAACAATTTGACGGACAGAAGATTTCCTTTTTTTTTTTCTTTTTTTTTTTCTTTTTTTTCTTCTCAAATGTATTATGATGATTAAGATAAATATTAATGTTGTTAATAATAATAATAATAATTATTATATTAATAACAATAATAATAATGATAAGGATACTGCTAATTAATAATAATAATAATAATAACAACAATAATAATAATAATAATAATAATAATAATAATAATAAGGATACTACTACACAATAATAATAATAATAATAATAATAATAATAATAATAATAAGGATACTACTACACAATAATAATAATAATAATAATAATAATAATAATAATAATAATAATAATAATGAGGATACTACTACACAATAATAATTATAATAATAATAATAATAATAATAATAATAATAATAATAATAATAATGAGGATACTACTACACAATAATAATAATAATAATAATAATAATAATAATAATAATAATAATAATAATAATTTCCTTTATAGTTAATGTTGTGAGTTTAAACAAGTGGCTGATCTTGTAGGTTTTGTATGTATAGAGATTGAGTGTTTTCAGAGGCAAACAGGCGTGTAGCTGCTGAAGGGGATTAGTCTGTCCTCTCTCTCTCTCTCTGTGTCTCTCTCTCTCTCTCTCTCTGTGTCTCTGTGTCTCTCTCTCTCTCTCTCTCTCTCTCTCTCTGTGTCTCTCTCTCTCTCTCTCTCTCTCTCTCTCTCTCTCTCTCTCTCTCTCTCTCTCTCTGTCTCTGTCTCTCTCTCTCTCTCTCTCTCTCTCTCTCTCTCTCTCTCTCTCTCTCTCTTTGGGCCGTGAGTGAACGAGTGCCGCGCCAATTAGCGCTGATCTTCTCCAGCACACGCCGCTGTGCATCACACGCCCAGCCCCAGACTCCGGCTTTCTCGCTGTACACCTCACACCTGTGTAGTGCACTGGCCGTGAGGATGTTCACGCGTGGCGGAGAAGCTCGAGTCAGTCCCTCACGGCGCTCCTGCTTTCCAGGAGTCGCGTATCAAAGTGAAATTTAGGTGTGAGGCGGCTTTTGATCGTGGCTCTGGTGGGGAAATGTCGAGACTCACCGTTTCACCCTTCATACTTCCACATGCGCCTGGACCTGGAGCGATCATTTAGCATGCACACACAACTTCAAATAAACTGATCAAGTGGAAATCTCCTTTCATGTTCATAGCAACCATAAGCCATTAAGCTCAAAAATCTCGTCAGGAGGATTTGAGCAGAGATTTGATCAAAATATTCATCGTGCAATTTATTCCCTGCCTGCTTCAGGTGCATTTTAAATATCTGCGAGATCTTTCGTGAATGAGTCAAGAATCTAAATTCAACTCTTCACTGTGCGCGTGTGTTAAACCATTTCCCTGTTATGAAGCCAGGCTCTGATATCTTTAATAGAACAAACCTGTTTTTGTGTTAGATCATAAATATGAACATGAGACACTGGTGATGATTAGACAGAGGTAAAGAGTTTTTAAGCTATTTTAAGCTATGCTGTCCGGCCTTTCATTCACACTAGAGCTCCACACTAGCACAGTGAGCTAGAAACAGATTTCAGAAGCAGATGTGCTCCGGCCAGCGTTTTCTTGCCATCATCATCATCATCATCATCATCATCATCATCATCATCATCATCCTCTTCCTCCTCGTGGCGCTTTGCGCTGTGTGCACGCGCAGCTCGGGGTCAGGGTAATGACACACTGCGAGTAGTCTGAGCCCTGAGCTGCAGTGTTGTGCGATGTCGCAGAACATAAAATTTTATCTGAATACTAACAAAGGTGAGAGTGTTCTTGTGAGAGCGCGTTATTTACGGCCCTGGCGTGCGAATGGTAACCTTTTCTAACTTTCCCCTGATGTCCAACGAAAACAAACGAAACAACAGGCAATAAATACCGTTTCCATTTGTACGTTTTTTTTTCTTTTATTAAAAACAAATGGAGAAACAATAGCAATAATAATAATAATAATAATAATAATAATAATAATAATAATAATAATAATAATAACAATAACAATAATGATAATGATAATGATAATAATAATAATAAAATAATAATAATAATAAAATAATAATATTTAATAATAATAAAAAAATAATATTTAGATTACATTATTTCTGTTAATAATTATTTAGTAATAACATGAATGTTATATGTTTAGATGCCGTTTAGTTTAGTTTTATCTTGTATTATTATTATTATTATTATTATTATTATTATTATTATTATTATCATTAGTAGTAGTAGTAGTAGTATATTCTCTTTGCGTGAAATATATAAATACATTTTTATTAATATAGATAAGTATATTTGTGTCTTATATTAATACATTTTATTATCATATATAAATTATTATTATTATTATTATTATTATTATCATTATCATTATTATTATTATTGTTGTTGTTGTTGTTGTTGTTGTTGTTGTTATTATTATTAATATTATTGTGGTTGTGATTGTGGTTTTTATTCATGTGAAAAACACAGACATCTAGTCTACTCTCTCTATTTGTAATGAGATTTATTCTGCCGGTTTGCTCAGGTTAGTAGGGGATTTGGACTCTGTTGGAAAGTCTCCAGTCGGGTCTGTAATGTTGGAAAGATGGAGGTGATTTTTTCGCACTGCACGCAGTTGAAAGGCTTCTTGTGGAGCGCTTCACAGGATTTACTCTTTATCAGCACAAACGAGCGCTTTTGTTTGAAAGCCGCTTAGTTCAGTACAAACGCCTTCCAGCCGCCCAGCACACACATCTCATTACTGCTGCCTAACAAACTTCATTTTGTAATGATCTTAAACTGTAGATTAGGTTTTTTTTCCCCCGTTTCCCCTGCGGTAGGTCAAGTGCAACAAAACCCCTTCAAAGCTCTGGCGCATTAAATGTACGCTATCACTAACCCAGATTTCCACCAATGTCCAACACTTCATTTATTAATTTTTAGATCTGTATTTGAGAAAATAATCTACACACCTTCCAGTTCAACCCAAAAAAACCAGCACGTGATTTCCCCAAAACAGTCTGATTTTCGTGTTTATCATGTCTTCAACATTCTTATTAGCCTGTATTAAACTGTCAGTGTAAAGCAGACATGTTGCTGTGAACACACACACGAGTTGGAGTGGTGTATAAACGCGAGCAGTGCTGGAGATTTCAGGAGACACACAGTTAGAAGTGAATGAGGATGTGCAGGCCGTCTGTGTTTGAGTTGTGCTTCAGCAATGATTTGATTGTTTCTGTTGTGTAAACCCGAAGTGTATATTTGGTTAATATTAAAATGGGAATCGGAGCTTTGCTGTGATCCTTGTTTGTTTTCGCAGATTTGCATTTCAATAGGGGATTGCGGCAGGGCTGAGAGCAGACTGCACCTCCGCACTGCTCTTAGCAATGCTCTTAGCAATGCTCTGTCCATCCCACTACATCTTTACTGCCTTTACTACATCCTTTCTACACAATTCAAACGCATAATAATAATAATAATAATCATCATCATCATCATCATCATCATAATAATATTAATAATAATCATAATCATAATAATAATCATAATCATAATAATAATCATAATAGTAATAGTAATTTGAATGCACTGCTTGTTCTCTGTATTTGTATGAAATGTAATGTATTTTTGTGCAGGTTTGGGGGAATCATGGGGCCACGTGAGCAGAGCCAGTTCTCTGGACAACGTGGGCCGTGAGCTCGGATCCCATTTACTACAGGTAGTACTACATTTCATCATTTCATACTACTACTACTACTAGTAATAATCATTTATTAATTTTCCTAAATTATTATTATTATATTAATATTTATTATATAGCCTAGGAATTTTGGTTGTTGAAAATTAGCTGCTATATTTTGTTAAGCACATAATTGGTGTGAGTTTGTGTTTTTTCTTTCTTTCTTTTCTTTTTTTCTTTTCTTTTCTTTAGTTTTATTTCGGTTTATCAGTCATGTTCTGTATGAGAGAAAACACAAACATCCACCTTGTAAATGCGCGAATTCACCTTTTATGGGGTTTTTTTTCGCCTTAGGAATTTTAAATATTAAATAGTGCAACAGAAAAAGCGTGTATTTTCACTATCTATCTATCTATCTATCTATCTATCTATCTATCTATCTATCTATCTATCTATCTATCTATCTATCTATCTATCTATCTATCTATCTATCTATCTATCTATTAATCTAATCTAATCTAATCTAATCTTATCTATCTATCGATGCAAATTGTGTTTATTTTTCAGACTTTGGACGGGTTTATTTTCGTGGTCGCACCGGATGGAAAGATCATGTACATTTCTGAGACTGCGTCTGTGCACTTAGGCCTGTCCCAGGTAAAGTGCATGCCACCATTCTTTTCTCTATACATTATTCCTGCGGGTTTTTTTTTAGTGTGTGAGCCACGTGGCTCCCTGCTGTGTGTGAATGCGTGTTTGAGCAGGATGACAGAGGTTCATTTTAACAGGTAGAGCTGACGGGGAACAGTATTTATGAGTACATCCATCCCGCTGATCATGATGAGATGACCGCAGTGCTCACCGCGCACCAGCCTTACCATTCTCACTTCGTGCAGGGTACACACACACACACACACACACACACACACACACACACACACACACTGCCTAACTCATACACACGTTCACGCTGCACAAGCATGTGTACCCTCTAATGTGGGCCTTTTGTCTCTCGTCTTTTTATATTTAGAATATGAAATGGAGCGCTCTTTCTTTTTGAGAATGAAATGCGTCCTGGCCAAAAGAAACGCGGGTCTGACATGCGGCGGGTATAAGGTTTGCTGATTTCTTTTCAACTGTTAAACCTTTTTGCAACAGAGTATTTAAAATATAAATGCAGTTTTCTTGATTTAAACGGATGTTTTTAATTGTTTTTATTTATTTAATTTTTATAAAATTATAAAATTATTTTATTTTTTGTATATATTTTTTTGTGAATTAAAAAGGAGATATCTCCGCACCGAACTTCTTTCTTTCTTTCTTTCTTTCTTTCTTTCTTTCTTTCTTTCTTTCTTTCTTTCTTTCTTTCTTTCTTTCTTTCTTTCTTTCTTTCTCTAACAGTACAGAACACATAACATTTATTATATATATATATATATATATATATATATATATATATATATATATATATATATATATATATATATATATATATATATATATATATAAACTTAAGAATTTGTGAATGTTTTTTGCATACATCTATCTTTTTTAATATTTGTTCTAATTCCAGTGCCTATTTTCTTTTTTTTCCTTCAATTTCATGAAGGTGATTCATTGCAGTGGCTATCTAAAAATCCGACAGTACAGCTTAGACATGTCTCTGTTTGACGGCTGCTACCAGAACGTGGGTCTGGTGGCTGTGGGTCACTCATTACCCCCCAGTGCAGTGACTGAAATCAAGCTCCACAGCAACATGTTCATGTTCAGAGCCAGTCTCGACATGAAGCTCATCTTCCTCGACTCCAGGTAGTTCGCATCCTCAGCCCATGATGAAAGGATGTTGCACATTTGTATATTTATACTGCAGCAAATGTATGTACTGTATGTATATGTGTGTATATGAGTGAGTGTGTGTGTTTGTGTGTTTGTGTATGAAGCTTTGTATATGTTCCAACATGAACACGCACGTGCACCTGTTATTTTGTACAACATGCATGTTTGCATGTTAGGCTTATATTTGTACAAATTCGCATTGTGTGTCTGTGTGTAAGTGTGTGTGAGTGGGTCTGTGTGTGCGCAGGTGTTTGTGTGCTCATTGGCAATGTAATTATTCTCCTCCATGTTGGTTTGCCAGGGTGGCAGAGCTTACTGGCTACGAGCCACAGGATTTAATAGAGAAGACTCTTTACCATCACGTCCACAGCTGTGACACCTTTCACCTACGCTGTGCACACCACTTGTGTGAGTTAGCTTTGTTTTTGCTCATTCCTCTAGTTACCTTCCTCCCTCTGACATGGCCAGTCACACTGTAGCCACAGGAATAATCACAACACTATTACGCACGATAAACACAGCACTCCACTCTTCACTGTATGGGTTATTAATATATTAATACCTTACATCTATACAGCACAACGAGGGACATAAATAAATTATAAACCAATACATTGAATTTAATTAAAACGCACTTATGACCTGAATGTCAGTTTAGCAATCATATTTTACAATTAATTAATTTTAAGACAACATACTTCAGATTCGATTAATAAAAAAAATCTAACTAGAAAAAAAAAAGATAGCCGACATGAAAAGAAGCATCATAATGGAGTTAACAGTGTTTTCTTTTCCTCCTAATTGTAAAAAATGAATCTTTAATAAAGTTTATATTACACAGAGATGAGCACAATCTTGTATGTATATAATAATAATACAGGTTCTTATATGTATATTAAATTAACATGACTGCAGAAAAAGCAGCAAATTACTGCGGGTTAGATGTAGAGAATGAATACGTGGTGAAGGGGACGTGGGGGAAATAGAGTTTGGGGTTAGAGATTGGGGGGCAGTATTTTATGATTTTTAGTGCACAATTTATAACAAAAAATGTTTCAGGAATGTTTTTGTTTTTCTTATTAACAGATAATTGAACATCCAAATCCCTTTGATCTGAGATCTGTTCTCTGTTTTCTTTGTCTGCAGTGTTGGTGAAGGGTCAGGTCACTACAAAGTATTACAGGTTTTTGGCTAAGGAAGGAGGCTGGGTGTGGGTGCAGAGCTATGCAACCATTGTACATAACAGCAGATCCTCCAGACCTCACTGTATTGTCAGTGTCAACTATGTCCTCACGTGAGTATGCTTTTTTGTTATTCATTCCTTTCTTATCTCTTTCCATCACACAAACAATTAAGGGTGACATCTACCAGCTTGTGTGGCCTGAAACCTATTTATAAAGTAATTGAAGAGGTTGTACTAGAAGCTTCATTATAAACATGTCAATCAGGTTGACGTTCATATAATACACCTTCAATTTGATGGTAATATAGTTCACTACTTAGGCAGTGATCAAAATTCAGTGGGGAAAAACAAGCATAGTTTCAGTTGAAATATAATGATTTGTAATCTGCTGTTAATGTGTAATAAACGACCGAAAGATATAGAGTAGTTTGTTTTGTTACATTAGGCTCTGTGATATACATGTTATGCATAATATTTAACTGATTTCATTCAAATATAATTAGGAATATAATTATGTTAAATAAACCTGACAGCTTTACGTTGCTGCTACAGCAATCCAGGACATGGCTACTTTACTGCTGCTCAACTGTATGACTAGCAACAATAATGCTGTGTACAAATAACCTCAATCTCATAGCCGAATAAATAGGAAAGAGAATGTAAAACATAGATATCATTTGAAAATATTTATCAAATACACATGTTGCACATGCTAATCACTACACCTGCTTAGTTTAGAAGGTCAAAATACCTTAAAATATTCTGGAATATAATAATACCACAATAAAACAAAATCAAAGCCTGTGCACATTTTAGTTGGTCTTTCCTCAACATGCCTGAATCCAGTAATGCAGTAATTATCATGCATTACTTCAACATGAAATAAAATCTAAGGAAAGGTTTTTTTTTTGTTGTTTAAGGTTTCTTTGAGTTTATTTATTTGATAAGCCTAGTTCTTTACTAGCCTGTTCTCACAGCTAACTCCTACAATTACACCCATGTATGGTGAAAGCGATGCTGACCCCAGTAACCCCAGACGTGCTCTTGCTTCTGCTCAGCTAATCGCACTGTGCACCGCTCTGAAACATGTCTGTGGCTTAAAAAAATTGCACAGCGTGCACCTGTCGAGTACCGTAAATGGGCACTTCCGTTTTGTCCATGTCATTCTGCTTGTGCAACCTTTCCTGCTCATGGTGGCGTGAGAAGCAGAAATTAGTATGCAGCGGCACGTTTATACGCATCTGAGAAGGTGCGCTGGTCTTTACCCTGGAGGTTAGTGCTGTTGTTGTGTGAAAGGAAAGAGGATTACTACACTGGCATATAAACCATTTTAAAATACATGAGCTGTAATGAGTCAGGATGCAATTGTGGACAAATTACATACATATTTGTTTAATGCTGGTACATTTATCAATACTCAATGTTTTGTGATGTGATGAACTTTATTTTACAATTTAAATGATAGCAAATATGCTATAATTCACTATGAATGCAGCTCTTATATTATAAGCTGATAGCAAACAGTTGGAATGACCATTGGTCATGAGTGCTACTACGTGTCTATCAGGTGGGAAGTTTGTGTGAAAACAGCATTCTCAACTGTGACTCTTCATGGCAAGAATTATATGGTTGGCTGATTCAAGCCTGATTTATTTGTCATGCATTCGGATGCATTATCACTATTTCCCTGGAACTCTCTGTAAAAAATGAAGCGACTCTGGCTAAGAAGCCATCCGTCATGTTGGGGCTGTTAGTGAGGGCTACACAGATGAGTGAAATAAGATTCTGTGTCTTTGCAGTTCCAGAACATCCTGTGGAAGCAGTGCCAGTGCCTGACATCTATGCCTTAGCTCTCATTTAGCCTGCCTGTTGCAGATGTGAATGATTCAGCTCCATAAAAGCCTCCATTAAGCAAAAGAGGTGCTAGGCGCTCATGCTAATGTGAAGCTGGGAGCAGCTTCATGCAGCTCCCCGAGCTCAAAGTCATAAAAAGAAGTGTTTATGAGCCTTAATTAATAGGCTGTAAAGATGATGAGTGTTTATAGCGCACAGCTTGTTAAGTGTGTTGCTAAGAGTTCTGTTTCTCCCTGTGATGGCAGGCATGTGTTTGATCCCCAGTTCAATGCTCTTACATCTGAAGCAGGTGAATTTAGGTGCAGAGGCCTGCTCATGTTTGACCCTGCACTCTGTGTGTGTGTGTGTGTGTGTGTGTGTGTGTGTGTGTGTGTGTGTGTGTGTGTGTGTGTGTGTGTGTGTGTGTGTGTGTTGTCTCATAATTACAAAAGCAAATCTTTGTTCAAAGAAGAAGCAGGTGAATGTGTCTGGCTTCTTATCCTAGCTGTGATCAGAATATCTGTTTGTTCACTGCAGTACGGAGTGTAAAGGTGTACGTGTGTATTTGTGCATGTATTCAAGCTATTTTTTGGTCATTTGTGAGGACCAAAAAAACCCCTCAACATTAAAAAAAAATTTTAATCTGTAAAACTACAAATATAAAATAATAATTTGGTTTTTCTTTCTTTCTTTCTTTTTTTTTTTTTTTATCTCTTTTTAATTTAAAGGCCTGTATTTTTGTTTGTACATTAATAATTATGCCATTTGAAGTTCTTAATAACACTTAAACAGCTCTTTAGTTTAAAAAGCTCTTTAACCCGATTTTGTCTATTTTTATTTAGATCACTAAAAGAGCTTTTAGTTAAGGTTATATTAAATATAAATAATGAATTATTCATCAATAATTAATGATATAATTATGTCAGTGGAAAGTCTTCAGAAAGATAGTAAGACGTGTGTGTGTTTTTGCTTATTTTTTCTTTTGTCTTCAACCTATAACATTAGATATAGATTCATATCCCAGTGACTCTGACTCAGATTAAGATCCATCAATAAGAATGCATAAGTGTCTGTCTATATATGTGCTTTTGAATGACTTGATCTTTGACTGATCTGTGCTCTGGACTCTCCAGGCAGTTTTTTTGGTTTGAAAGTTGAATCTTCAGAGGGAAGAAAAATCTATAACACACTTTGCTCAGAAATCAATTTCCATTTCTTAGTTATGCCTCATGCAGGATCTGCGTATGAGCTTGGTTTAGCCAGACATAGCTCTTAATCTCACTGCGTATTTGAACGAAGACGCTTCCCCTCTGTCGTTTGTTTGTAAAAGCCTTGCTCCAATCTGCAGGAGAAACAATGGTTTCCAACTGTACCTCTTGCTTTCTTACGCATGCACTCTGTTTCTCTCCAGCACATGCATAAACACTTTCACACCGAGCGCTTCTAAATGAGCAACTGCGTCCTTAATTACCTAACAGATGTTAGCTTGCATTTAAAGCATTGGGAGAGTTGAAATAAAAAAGCCCTAGTACACAAACACACCAGAGACGCACTTATACAAACAGCCTCACACCACTCCGCTAGAGAGCTTGTCTTTGTGTAATGAAAGTATTGATTTTAAGCCTGCTGAGTGCAATACCTGTTGGATTTCAGCTGCAACTTCAGCTTTAGAATTTTCTCAACAGTGAAACTGAATACAAAGGTCTACAGCTGTCCTTAGACCAAGCGGCATCCAACAAACCTTCATTCACCTACAGCAGCCCCTCCAACCCAGTCAGTGACAGCAGGAAGGCGAGTAAAAGCAGGGCTTCCCGCACCAAACCCAAAACACGCCTCTCGCCATACCCACAAGTGAGTTGTTTTGCATTCAATCAATCCTCTCCTATTGAACATGTATGCATGGTCAAAAAGGTATATCCAGAGACGGTGGATAATGGATATGTGTGTGCATGTTTTTTGTGCAGTACCCAAACTTCCACACTGAGCGCTCTGAGTCTGATCAGGACAGCAGCCCATGGGGTGGGAGTCCTCTGACTGATTCTGCCTCCCCACAGCTATTAGAGCAATCTGAAAGCATGGATATGTCCTGCGTGTACCGCCAGTTCCCAGAGACTCGCCCATTGTGCTACAGCCTGCCGCTGTCTGAGGAGCATCACGCATCCAGTGATCACCAAGGTCACGGTCATTCGCAGGCTTGCGAGCGTGGCCGCTGTGAGGCTGGCAGATACTTTCTGGGTACTCCACAAACTGGCCGTGAGGCATGGTGGGGTGCCGCCCGCTCACTCTTGCCTCTCACCAAGTCCCCACCTGAAAATGGAGATGGGTATGAGTGTGCGATGCCCCATATCACCTCCATCCACAGCCTACATGGTGAGTCTTACTATGAGTATTTAAGAACTGTGACTATACATAAAGAATGACAAGCTGTAGTCACAGTAACAACTCAAGGTGGATATGATTGGAGACTCCTGGTCTAACAGTTTGCATCTGGTCGATGTCTTTGACTCTTGTTTGCAGTGAGAGGCCACTGGGATGAAGACAGCACGGTCAGCTCTCCAGATGCTGGCTCAGCCAGTGACTCAGGGGACCGGTATCGACTCGAACACTTCCGCTCAAGTCCGCAGGAGCCAAGCAAGATTGAGACACTAATCCGGGCCACGCAGCAGATGATAAAAGAAGAAGAGAGCCGGCTGCAGTTGAGAAAGAGTGGTACTGAACCAAATCTAGGGCCTGCTAACGGTCTACCGAAGAGCACCAGCTCCTGCTTCAGTAACGAGTTTGGCCAGTCAGCGCCGCAGGGAGTTGTATGTCGGGGTTCATCTCAGGTGATCAGCCCCGCCCCCAGCCCCACTCCTCTGTCTCGCCTTAGTAGCCCCAGCTCTGAGCGTTTGGCCAAAGCCAAAGACTTCCTGCAAACTGAGCTTTCGTCTCCACAGCAGCAACAGCAGCAACAGATGGGCCTTGTGGGTTCCTGCGCCGTCTCTCCCACCCCTGCCCTCTACCCCTCTCATCCACGCCAGTATCTGGACAAACACACTGCTTACTCACTCAGTGGCTACGCACTGGAGCACCTCTATGAGGCGGACAGCTTCAGAGGATATGCGCTAGGCTGCGCAAGCTCCTCCCACTACGACATGACCTCTCACCTGCGCATGCAAGCCGAGCAAACCACCAGCCATAAAGGGACCTCCGTTATAATCTCCAACGGCAGCTGACACTCAGACACTGACTATATCTCCCAAAAGAGACAAAACACTCAATAGTCCTGTAGTTATCTGTTCTGAGATCTCTTCTCTTTATATTTGCATTGCTTAGAAGGATTCTAGAGTATTCTCAGCATTAAGGTAACTCAATTCTTGCATTTAAAGTACCAACGATTCAGAGGAACAATATTTTAAAAGTCACTGTTTTACAAGATTAGCAGTTTAAGCAGGTTTTGGAAAAGGAAGTGACTGGTCAAGGAGAGAGACGAATATTATAAATAGAGCTATGTCCCAATGAGGAAAAAGACAAAAATCATAGTTATTGATGAATACAAGTTGAGATTATCTCCACAAAATATGTAAGTGCATCATATATGTTTTTTGCAATCAGTATTTTTATGTTTTGTTTAGTTTTTAACTTATACAATGGATTGAATGATCTAATTGTCTGTAATGATTATGGTGATTTGCGTGACATTAGTCACTTTTAACTTTTTACATTTGATTGCCCTCAGTCCCATTTCATATCCCAATCATTGTTTTCCACAAGCAAATTCATTGTTTTAAACACAACCCAGATTCAATGTATGAACAATAAAAAAAAAATGATTATATTGTAAAAACAAATATCTGACACATCTTATTCAAATCAAGCAGTAATCAGTGTTGGAGGGTGTGATATACTGGCTGCCATAACACCACTGTTTTTGACATTTCTAACTGCATAAACACCTGTTTATCAAAAAATATAGAGTTTCAATGTAAGATCTTAGATACCAAATTAAATATGTTTTGATGTGTCAGAGTATTTGTCTTATACCAGCATTTTGAATACAAATCAAGCCATGATTTGATCTGTCAGTCAGTGAGAACCACAGCTGCAGCAAACTTCCAAATGTAGAACTGAATGATCCTGATTTTATTTTTCCATTTCTCATAACCTCAGCTCATTTTATTTCACACAAATGGCATGATGGGGGAAAACGTATGGCTTCAGGCTGTAACTGATAAAGCAGGATGTGAAATTCTTTTTGAACTGAGTGAATGTGTTGTGACGGACATGGAAGAAGGAGGTACAGGAGTTGTGACAGGTCTGGTGGTGTGAGAGATAAAACTCTTAGCTGATTCAGACCGACAGGGACGGAGCTGCCTGAGCCTCAGCTTGTCCATTTCCTCTGCTCTCAGGCTGCTTTCTGGCTGGGAGAAACCGGCTCTCTTTGAGACTGCAGTGTTTTCTTACAGTGAGGAAAATCCTTCTCTAAATTTATTTATGATGTAAATAAGCTCAAACATGTTTTGATGCACAAGTGGCAAATGTATTTATTATGTGAATGAAAAAAAAAAATCATTTCGGTTTTAAATATAGTTCCAGTCAAACCAGAGTGTCGTCTTTAATTTCTACCTCGAGCTTTTGAATTAAAATTGTACAGTCCTAAATTATAATTACACACTACAACAAACAAACACAATCAGCAGCACATTAGAGTGCATTATGCATTACGATAATTAATATAGGATTGAATTTGTTCATTTAATCCAAAATCATATTTGATATATAGTTCCATTAATTATCAATTCACTGATAAATTAGACTTGTGTATTTAGTCTCATTAAATCTTATTTTATTTTACACATATTTTTACTGAAGTAAATTTAAATTTATTTGAATGGTTAAAAAGTTAGAAAAAAAACGAACAAAATCAAATTTTCCTCTCAGTCAAATACCAAAACTCTAATTCTAATTTTATAAAAGACATTGGTAAATGCACCTAAAATTTGTTTTTATTTATTAATGCATTGATCAATGGCACTACAATTGATTCATTCATAATTTCATAATAAATAAGTATTTAAAACATGTAAAATAGTATTATCAATTTGTTTGTAATTAGCCAGACAATTTTTACTCCTGTCAGAACTATAAAATATTTGAAATATACCTATCTAAATATACCTATCTGAAAAATTTTATTGTCTTCATAGCAAATATATTAAATGTTAACCGAGGACAGTTTTATCTCTAATGTACAAAACGTCAACATGAAATACACTATTGGATGCTGCAATTTCCGAATCTATTGAATAAGTGCAATTTATTAATAAACTCAAATTAAATTAATATATAAAAAAGAGAAATGTCTTTCAATATTATACATAATATTTAAGTTGTATTTAAAGTTATGTTGAATCATTTTCTATAGACACATTCCTGTTTATTTTATTTTTTATTATTATTATTCTTTTTTCATTTCTTCTTCTTTTTTTTTTTTTTTTCTTTTTTTTTTTGAGAAAACAGAAAAGCGTTCAAACCCAAAAATAACAATACCTCAAACTCCACTGCAACTTAAATTAATATAGAGTGTTTGCTCTAATCATTTTTTGGCAAACAATTTGAAAAGATTCAGCCCTATCCATTTCAGCTGGAAGGCCAATACATGTCCCTCGCTCATGTGTGGCTGCTTTTTCAAATAAAAGGACAGATGAAAATCGATAGGAAAGGATCTCCAATTAGTCTTAACTAAACTAAGGATCAGAGAGGTCAACAAAGTGTGGCATTTCCTCCCGTTCACTGATAGATGTTGATTGTTTGCAGTAGTGATTTTTATTTTATTTATTTATTTTTTACAAAACCCATGACACGAATCCGCAGTCCTCCAGAACGCCCATCACAAGGACATTTTTGAGGGAAAGCTCTTCACAAAAGTCTGAGGCGTTATTGTTGACTCTGATCTGTTGTAGCCTCTCTGGGTTTTTCTCAATATTTTATGTGCAGTGTGAACAGAGCGATGGTAACCGGTGTTGTCCTAACAGATGTGTTGCCAGGCAACTGTGAGTAACACAGACAGAGTTAACACACACCTCTGACCTGTCTTCCCTCACAGCTGGAGGAGTCAAAAGTGTCTCTCTGCTCTCTGCTTTTCATGTCTCGTTTTGTTCGCCGTTACAGCATGGTTCACAGTTACTGTTTATTCACATTTAGATGCTGTGTTTTGCTTAAATATATAGCAAAGCTTGTGGTTTACATGGCTTACTACATAAGATACTACATTTCTACAATTAAAGAGCATAATAAACTTTTTTATTTATCAAATAATTTTTATATGTATATATGCTGTATTATTTTAGCTCTGTAAGGCTGGCATTCATTCATCAGCAGCTGCTGTAATTGCTTTAAGAGCAGGAGATCTAAATGACCTCAGGAAATGTCTGCATAGAGCCTGATTTAATGGCCCTGAAAATATACACAGGTTTTGGCAGAACTCTAGCGTATGTTGATTGAATTTACATTTCACATCAGGTTCATTTAGATTTAGATTTATGTTGAACAAGTGTGATTTTTTTTCACACAAGCCTTGTAAATAGCACTGACAATTGTACAGCAGGCTTTCAGAAATTCTTTTAGTTTCTGTGGACAGACATTAAGTTTAAATTTTAAGACACAATATCATTATAAAAAGCAGAATAAAACTACAAAGCAGGAAAGGAAATAAGTTCATGATCTTTGTTGCTGCCTGCTACAACAGAGGCATAAATGTGTGATTGTGCTTCTGGCACAAAATGTATTGCGATTGAAATTAGAATTTGGGTGTTTGTGTTTTAGGATCACTATTACACTATCTAGCATTCATCTCACATTTATTTGGAATCGTGCGATGAGATTGAACTTTTTTCTTTTCCCCACATTATACTATGAAATAAATCCAGGCAAGCTAACAGAGGGTGACATGTTGCCTTTCTCTGCCACCTGAACAGATTGTGTTCAGTTCCAAAGCAATTTTTTTTTCCTCCTCCTCCTCCTCCTTCTGATGCCTGGCTGCTTGTATACTCATGCAGATGTTCTAACTGAATGAAGCAGGAGATTGTAATCTTGAAGAAGGAATCCACATGAGGAAATTGCACAGTTCCCATCCAGCGCTGGTGAGAGAAGCAGCAGTGCGGATCAGCAGCGCGTTAAAGCTCTCACAACAGACGCTGGATTCTTTTCCTCTCTCTCACCTCAGCTTAAAGAAACTGTGGCCGAGGTGCATTGCGATCCCACTCCAATACTCAGTCATCCATTATACAAACCTGTAATCATTCACAGAGTGGCTTTAATCATGACCTGTATGAATGCACCTCCACACAAACTCGTCTTTCTATCTTTTATTTCCATTTTTCCTAATAGAGCTATTCTGTTTATTACTGATAGAAACATACATTATTAAGATATGTCATTATTGTAAGCTTCAGTCTGGTAAAAAATAGTGAATGATAGATAGATAGAACCTTAAAAACCTACGTTTGGGATGTAGAGAAGGTGTGAATGTGAGAATGTGAGTAAGACCCAGGCAATCATACACACTGATTTAATCCCATGCAAACATAAAGCCTTATCGTCTCTCAATTCTTGACTTCTTGAAGTGCAAACATGAACTGGCAGCAGCCCAGAATGACCAAACAGGAGGCGCACATTTCTGTACTGTCGCCCCTAAGGAAAGACAAGAAGGCGCGAATGAAGATTGACTAATCCCATGCTGTTTACCACCAGTCTTAGGAGCATGCTGTGTTCCGAAACCAGAGTGCCTCGTTGTAGCTCAGCCCAGACAGGTGAACTCCTGCTGTTGTTCTTAACAGTGTGTGTGTGTGTGTGTGTGTGTGTGTGTGTGTGTGTGTGTGTGTGTGTGTGTGTGTGTGTGTGTGTGTGTGTGTGTGTGTGTGTGTTGTGTGTGTGTGCGCGTGCGCGTGCGTGCGTGCGTGCGTGCGTGCGTGTGTGTGTGTGTGTGTGCATGCAGGGACATCACAGTGGGGGGAAAGAGTGGACAATCCAGAGACTCTAGATACTACAGGACTAAATGCAATAGAAAGAGGACCACAGAGACTGCATACTAGAGTGTGTGTGTGTGTGTGTGTGTGTGTGTGTGTGTGTGTGTGTGTGTGTGTGTGTGTGTGTGTGTGAGAGAGAGAGAGAGAGAGAGAGAGAGAGAGAGAGAGAGAGAGAGAGAGAGAGAGAGAGAGATGGGGGAATTATTTGAAGTTGTGTGCACTGTATGTTTCTCTTGTGAATTAAAACACAAACTGAGGAATTGATTTAAGGAAATTATTGATTTCCTGGACTATAGTATCCATACACAAACAGCAATCTAATATCTGCCTTCAAAGCTCTGATGCCATACAGATGTGAGCTGTTTCTTTAAGGATGGAGAGATGGTTTTAGAACGTTCACGTGGCAAACAGAAAAGTATAGAACAGTCAGAGGTCTATATCCAGGCTATAATGTGAGCTCTACAAAACACACACACACACACACACACACACACACACACACACACACACACACACACACACACACACACACACACACACACACTTGTCTGATTTCTATAGTGATCCCACAACCAATTATCTCATTATTTTTTAGTTCACTGTATTGTGCTGATGTTTTTTTTTAGGGGAAAAAAAGATTTTCACTTCGTTCTCTCTCTGCTTCTTATTTCCCCTAAAAGTCCTAAATAAATAGTAGATTGAGCATTTGTGTAACACTGTTGTATTCCCAAGAATACCTTTGTGTGTGTGTGTGTGTGTGTGTGTGTGTGTGTGTGTGTGTGTGTGTGTGTGCGTGCGTGCGTGCGTGTGTGTGTGTGTGTATATGTGTCTTACTTAAATGCTCTTTTTACAGTCCCATTAATCCCTGTTCCCAATTTCACGCTCGATTTCTAAACAGCTTGTGCTTGGGTGTTATTTTCACAACCTTTTCTCTCTAATGCCGGCTGATCCTGAAACGGAACACCTTTCTTCTTTTCTCGCAGTTTGTGTGTGTGTGTGTGTGTGTGTGTGTGTGTGTGTGTGTGTGTGTGTGTGTGTGTGTGTGTGTGTGTGTGTGTAAGTATGTGCATGTGTGCTGTTTCCTCTAGTCTCATCTCTCTCTGTGTCTCGCTGATCACATCAAAATCAAGCTTAAGTCTGACAGCACAGGCAAAGCCTTGCCCTTCTGAGCCCCTGGGGATGAGATAAGCAAAGTGCTGGTGCTACAAATATACACCAGTTACAGAAGACCACTTGTGTAAATCTGATCCAAATCACGCATGGTTCCTTGAACTTGCACTCTCATGCAGATTTCCACTCAAATGCCAGAAGTTCAGAACGACCTTTCAGATACATGTAGAGGAAAGCCTGTCAGTATGAAATGTCAGATGGTGTTACTGTCCTGTTTATAACCTAATTACATCAAACTCAAAGAAAGCTTTGGCACTGGCACGCACCATATGCAGTGCGTTCTGTATAATGTCACTACACATCAATTAACCTCTGTTGTTACCACGAGTTGATGCGTATAAAAGCATCAATGGTGACACTGATGACTAGCTAATCTACTAGCATGCAGGTCCGTTGTGTAAAAGTGTTGTTGTCTGTCTGGGATTGGGTGAGGTCTGGCTGCAAACTTCCTCATAGTGAGAGATCACTTCTTAATTACTATGACACGTTCATGGGTTTAGTTTCAGTTACAGCTATATTAACTCCGGATTGCTTTGCTTGAAATGTCACGGACTAGGCATATGACCGGCAAAAAAAAAAAGCTCACCTTTCTCCTCTTGCCTTAAAAAAGAATTGATCATAACATGCTCGAAAATGACCAAAAACCTGATCAGGTCAAGCCATTTTCAAAGCTAATTAAAGTTAACACTGCAGGGTTATGCAAAGCTAAATTCATACATATGGCAAGCACTGAGAATGTTGACATACAATAAAGGCATTTTCCTTTCTTTAATTGTGTTGGACTCTACTGAGTAATTGCTTCATTTAGAAGAAAGCGTATGGGTGTGTATGATGAGATGCGGTGTTCATATATTTTCTTAGAATATATATATATATAATTCTGATTCAGTATTATTTATGCACACACAAAAGGTGAGATATGAGGTTTTTACTGCATACTAGCTGTATTTAAGTGCATTTAGTGGAATCCAGTTAATAAATAACTGATAATATGCAAGCATTTCTTTCTCATCAGCAACACAAGCTCTGAACTCTATTTTTTTATGTTCCAGAGTAGTGTAGAATTACTCCACTTTAGTTTCTACACTTGTTTAAAGCTGTAATTTGTTCATTTAAATTTGGAGGCCTCTGTAGTGTGTGTTAAGAGAGAGGAAGAGGGTGGAGGAGTACTTGTGGCCATCTGTCTGTACACACACCATGAGAGCGCAAAAGGTGACAGCAGTCAGAGCTTGTATAAGGAGAAAGGAGATAGTGGATGACGAGAGGGAGAGGGAGAGGGAGAGGGAGAGAGATAGAGAGAGAGAGAGAGAGAGAGAGAGAGAGAGAGAGAGAGAGAGAGAGAGAGAGAGAGAGAGAGAGAGAGAGAGAGAGAGAGAGAGAGAGAGAGAGAGAGAGAGAGAGAGAGAGAGAGAGAGAGAGAGAGAGAGAGAGAGAGAGAGAGAGAGAGAGATGTTCCTCTGTCTCCCCAACTGAGACAGCCGCTTCTTAGTGTTCATCCAGCACATGGTGCCTTATTAAAGGCAGGCAACAGATTGGTGCTGAGGGTACCTGGGGGTCATCCCTTGAGTCTCACCAGTACTGGTGGCCCACTACTCCCATTCTTTAACATACAAATTGCTTTTTTGTGTTGGAGAATCTGAGATTAATTGCACACACCATTTGGTGCTTCTTGTTCAAAGCTCTTAGTCTTTTTTTCTCTTTCTGTCCCTCCTCCCTCCCTCACCCCACACTTTGATTATAGTTAGAGATTAGCTTTACAGAGATCGCATCACATTAAGGGCTTTTTCTTTTTCACTGACCACCATAGAGACCTTTGTGGTTTACATTTTAATGTCAACAGCAAGCGGATTTCCAACCGGGAGGCACACTTTACTTTTTTTCCACCCATCCATTAGAGACTCCAGCCTCCCTGTTCACTCTCAAAATGTTCTCATTTTCTTCTCTTCGGCTCGATAACAAGTTGATTGCTTTCTACTTCTCTAACCTTTAAATAAAAAGGTAACAATTACATTAAAAAGTCAACAAGCGATGACTCTCGGTTTTTTTAATTGCAGCAAAATTAAACTAATAATATGCCATAACATAAATCAGTTAGAACCTATAGCAATGATTACATTATTATTATAATTATATTTCTCTATACAGTAAGTGTATAGGCATTTTTGTGAAGACAAAAAAAATGCCATTATCTTTTCTAAATATTGCTACTTAATGCAAATTAAGACCTTGTATCATTTTGTTTGTTTGTTGATTTTCCAAAAATGTAAGGTACTTATATTTAATTTTAAATATTTATATTGCCACTAATTATATACAGTGTATTTTGTGCACAAAAATGTTTCTTTTATATAATTGATTTTTTATCTTTTATTTTTTTTTATTTTTGTATAAATCTTAACTCTGGGAGGAAAAATATTTCTTTTCAGGAATAATATTTCGGACTTGTCGGATACAATGCAATTTCAAGATTTTAAATTATTAGACATTCATTATCCATTACAATGCAAAAACAAGAGTATATAACTAACTCAGTATAACCAAATCTAAAAAAAATTGTAAATCTATTGCTTTACTTCAGTATTCTTTGGGGCAATCTACTACTTGAGCTGCAGCATCAGAATTATTAGAAGTAGTGTAATACCTTATGCTTTAAGCTCACTGTCCCATGAAGTTTCTAATTTAACCAGCAACCAGTTATCTGATACTGTATGTTCTGTACTCACACTTTAATTCAACACAACTGGCAAAAATGTCTTTGTTCTTTTTTCTCTTTTGACAGTGTGCTAATGCTTTGGGTGTATGTGGAGCAAAGTAATAGTGGGGCTTCTTGAGGAAGACAAACAGGCTTGCTGCAAGTCTATTAAGGTTCTTAGTAGAGCCCTTCCAGATGTGGGACCATCTGCTTGTCTTGCTTTGTTAGCACTGGACAAGAAAGGTAAGACAGAGGAGGTGAGTTGCCCCATGCTGGCCTTGTTTACTCTAGCTAGGTCCTCACAGCTGCCTTACAAACACCTTGCAACCAGCTGGACGTATGTGGACACACACACACACACACACACACACACACACACACACACACACACACACACACACACACTTAAAAATTAGCAACCACCTCAGCTCAATGCACTGAAAGTAAGCAGAAAGTACCTCGAACTTCTGTAGTGAGCACCCAAGGCAGTCTATAGGCACAGTCCCAATATTTTGTCACGTGCAACCATAAAAGTCTACCACAAAGGTGTTTTAACCTCACTGACCAACACGTCCTAAAACATATCAGCATTGGAATGGACAAGAACGAGCCTGTTTAAGTGCCTGTTATCGGATGTTAATATGTAAAGTTAGGCATTAGAGAGACCAGGAAGTGTGTAAATGGGTTTTACAGCTTGCCCTGAGTGTGGGGGTTTATTGACTGGATAACCTAAGGTTGCTCTCACCGCAGGGTATTTCCACCTCCAACTTTCCTCAGTCCCCATCAGCAAAAGTGAAAATAAATTGCAGTAAAACTGACAGAATAAACTTAGCTTACAACCCAAGAGGTTGACGAACAACAGTGTTTAACTGACCATTAAATTAAACTTAACAAATAACAGAACCTCGAGAAAGCAATATAAAGATGTAATTCCAAGCAGATTTATAAGAAGGAAACAACTAAATCCTTAGTTGTGAACGAGCACAAAACGGCACAAGCGGAAGGTCAGGCAGTAGGAATGGTTTTTGTCTGACCCTGTGAGGTGGGTCTGCATACAGACCCAAAAGTGGCAGATTTACGTCTGCAATGACACTAGAAGCCTCCACCTACATAAACACAATCCCCGTAAAACAGCAGATTACTGTACCAACAAAAGCAGCCAGTCTGCGCATCCTTATGTGCCTCACCCTTACATACTCTGTTTGTTCAGAGAATACTCTGTGGTATATTTTGCATCAGAATGCTTACCATGAGGTATCTATGGCATACGGATACTCAGGGTGTCACTAGTGATCAAGAAAAAGGAAAAATCTTTTGAAGAATTCTAAAAATGTTAGTCTGTGTGAGAGATGTAAAAGGACAGAGTTGTGGGATGAAACCAGAATTTAAGGTTACATTTAAATCCCTGATATGTTCACACAGTTCAGCATGGTGTTAGGTTTCTGGTATTCATTTCCTTTAGATGTCAATGTTACATGCCTATTAACATGCCTCATAAAATTGATGTTCTCTGTGACCTCTTAGTGGCATTATTTGTTTTCAAAAAATATTTCCATTAAATATTTCAATAGTTTCCCTTTTATTAAAAATGATCAACGTCATATCTGCAGAATTACTACCAAACTAGTAAGAAGGTAAATAGAAAAATGTATTAGAAACATTATTTAGCAATATGTTTAGACAGTTTTAATATTTATTACATTTTTACTTCATTTAGATTTCCTTTTCTATAGTGTTAGATAGTGTATCATTGTTATGTTATGTACAGTAGTTCTTGCATCTGTTTTTTAGTTTTTATTCTATGTCAAATAGTTTGTATGTGAGACAGTGAGATTGATAACTCTCAGGTCCAGCAGTGGTTTACAGGGAGAAGTGCGGAATCACGGAGAGACTGGACTTGCCAGAGAGATTGTTAAGATGATCAAAACTCCCCCATGTATCAGTGTCTGTGCACAAACTCTGCAAAAACTGACTTTAGTTGGGGAGGTCAAAAGGTGCTGAAAAGCTCATGAGGGCCAGTTCACCCCTTCTGAGACTGACATGCTGCATTCTAGACAGGATGTCTACATTGCAGGGAGAACTGATGAGACAGAGGCTGAGGATCATATACCCCTTACACACACTCATACACACACACACATACACTAACACACTCACATAGTTTTACATATATGTTTTTGACAAATATAGATTAGCTTTGCAGATGCTGTAGGGACATGAGTGTAAAATGTATTGGATGCAGTTAGGTGTTGTTTATAGAGAATGCTGTGAGGCTAGAAAGATTTCCGTGTCAGGTGTATAGAATGCTTTATGACAGATTTATTTAGAATCAATTTGGTACTAATATTCTTCCTCCTCTATCCTCTTGTACAGTCAATTAATGAATATGCAGTCTGTTTACATGCATGATAAAATTAGGTGCTATAGTTAGAAAAAGGCTGATCTTCTTTAAATTGATTTTGGGCATATTTACAAATATAGCATAAGAAAATTGGTTTTAATGTATAAAAACAAAACAAAACAAAAACAAAATTTAAAAAAAGAAGAAAAAAAGCTAAAGAATTAGGTCAGAGTAATAAAAATATCTGTCTAACAATGTAACATACATACAATGTAACAAAGATTTTCTTTTGTTATTTCTGGTAATGGTTATTGTTAGATTGAGTAGTTGGCATAACAGGAATACTGTTATGTGTTCTTTCATCTGTGTCAGTGTGTGTTTTTTTTAATTAGCTGCTTATTGCAGTGGCTATTTAGAAAAATCCATTTGTGTTAATTATTTGTATTGATCAAAGCTACAGTTGTTATATGTTAGCAAGACAAGTGTTTGTGTTACTGCCATGAATAAGTTAAAGTGTTTAGAATATCTTTGTGAGATTCTTAACTAAGAGAAGAGTGATTTAATAGCCAGAGCTCTGTAATAAGTAACTGCTGGTGGCTATGTATCTTTTAGGGGTATAGATTGCAGAAGCATTTCATCCCCAACCCTTAAAGTGGTCTTCCATCCGCAGCGCTCCATGGAGGCCAGTCATGCCAGTGACACCCATGCTGTAAATCACACCAATCAGACAGAATATATCTCCCCTGCCCACCACCACCACCACACCAACTTTCCTCCCCCACCCTCTTTAGTCTAGCCTCATGCCAGTGTCCCAATTCGAACCCCGTTCTAAGTGCACTGATTGACACTGTCTGCTGTCTGGACCTGTCGTCACCTCTAGAGAGGCCAGATTACTCCAACCTTGCTCTGGAGGCACCGTGTTTCAATCGATTCCTCGTTTGCAGTGTGAATGAACACACGGTGTGTACGTCTTTCATAACAACAGATTGTTTCATATCAACAATGTCTTATAACACTGTCACCGAAATGATTGATTCTCAGGTGGAAATCAAATAAGGTGAAGTGAACCTTTTGAAAGTTGTGTGTACACGGCAGCTGGAATGGAGAGGGTAAGCCATAATGGTTATCACTGTAAAAACCGCAACTATGCAACAGCTCACAGTTTCAAATCACTTGTGAATATTTTCAGCAGAAGAGAATTCAAAGCAATCAGGTAGGATTTCTACATTTCAAACTTGAGCGTTTCTATCCTTAAAGACACAGGTACAGGAATGGGACACAAATCAGACTTCCACACTAGCATGCAAACAATAGGGAATGTCTGGGAATATTAGGAAAATAATTATATGATGATATAGCATCAGATTTTATTTATTTATTTATTTTCAATTTCACTATCTGGTGTCATGTAGATGTAGATGTGTTTTCTTCTGGGTGTGGTTCCTCTCAAAGTTTTCAAAGTTTTCCTTTGCCAGATGAGTAACTGCATTTTTTGTTAAATAAAGTATGCATGTCGTTTTACTCTCTCTTTCATAAAATGCACCATTATCTTTTTTGCAAATGTTCTTTTACATTTGGATCCCAATAGACTCAAAATAAACTCATCAGTTAAAGTTTAACTTGTTCACCCCTGTACTTGTTGGCTTTTGTGACAGTTTTTTGACAGCATATTTAGAAGCATTTTTAATGTATGATTAACTGACTTTTAAGCCTGTAATTGAGAGCTATAGTTATACCTAAGTGGGAGAAGATGAAATGAAAAAAAAAAAAAAAAGTTACACCCAGAAGACTGATGTGAGTGACTTGGCAGATGTAAAGCTTATGCACAAGAGTTATTAAAAACAGTGTGCTCATTAAACATCGTTATTTATGTTCTGATCCTTTTTCAGAGAGACATATCAAATCACCCATGCCATGTGACCATCTGTTAATTGCTACCATAATAACAGCTGCATGGTTTACTTACCCGGGTGAGGGATATGTGGGATCAGGATGCTCCTGGATCACAATAAAACTGACACTGACATTTTATATTAGATCTGCATCCAGGGTTATGTTTCTGCACAGTCTAAATTCCATGCTGTGTGAATCTGCAATATAGTTTTCAAAAGGAGTATCGGTCTATAGTACACTTGTTTCTTGTTTCTCTGTTTTTTCATGCAAAGATAAATATTGTGTCTCATGACCTCCCAAATAGATCTTATTATATATGTACATCTGCACAGTGGGGCATTAAAGGCTGGAAAAAGTCAAACATGTTGTACTGAAATTATTATATATGAATATCATGTAAGTCATGATTTTGACATAGCTGTTTCTGACTGCAACAACAACAACAATACAATAATCATCACAAACTTTTGAAAGAAGCAGAATTCTAACCATAGAGGAGACTGTGGTTTAGGCACATAGCTAGAGCATGCTCTTTTGCTTTTATGACTGCTGGTGGCAGGAGTGAGAAGAATGATACGAGCAGGGAGATCTTGGTGGCGTGGGATTGTTTAGTTGTCATCGACCTGGGTGGGCGAGACGGGCCCTGATTGAGTGGACTGACTGAGTCCTGGGACAAACCAGGCTTTTGTTCGCATCAAAGGAGACACAAGATGGAGCAGCACAGAGCTCTACAGTGTACAGTTAGCCTCCAGTTTCACAGGTCTTAGACTAGTCTCATCAGGCATGGACTTAAAACCCGGCAGCCATTAAAATGGAGACATGCTCTTAGTCATTGTTTGATTTTTACCCTTTGATGTCTCGTTCTGACTCTAATACAGGAACAGTAACAGGTGTGCGTGTATGTGTTGGGATGGGGGAATGGGCGTAGGGGACATGTTTTAACATCTTGTTGGGGACCAAATGTCCCCACATGGATAGATATAGATAAGAATGCTAACTGAGGTTTAGGTTTGGTTTAAATGTACGTGTTGCATACCATTAATTAGTGGCACTAATAATTATGTCAACAGTATTATGTCTCCACAATTATGGTAATACAGAGGTGTGTGTGTGTGTGTGTGTGTGTGTGTGTGTGTGTGTGTGTGTGTGTGTGTGTGTGTGTGTGTGTGTGTGTGTGTGTGTGTGTGTGTGTGTGTGTGTGTGTGTTAGAAAAACAGACAGGCAGGGTGAGAGTTCTGATGGCAGTGGGTGTCAGAGAAAACAGATGCTGTGATAAGTGATAAGAGAAAGTGAGTGAGTAAATAAAAGTCTGTGTGTATTGTCATGGTGGCTGTTTGTTTTAACATGGTATGTAGGTTTGCCTCTTTCAGCTCCTGCAAGGTAGACAGTAAACAAATTTGACCATCCAAGGCCACAAAGACAATAAAGCTAGAGAAACACAAATACAAATGCAAACAAAGGCCTTGGTTCCTGACCCACAACCTCTGACCCTTCAACTACCTGACCCTGACTAAGGTTTCTGCAGGGAGAAAAAGAGATCAACTGTCTGGGATTTTATTTCTTTTCACTGGAAAATGTTCCCATGTATGTGAGAGATGTCGTGTAATTCAATTAATTGGTTATATTTTGGTTATATTCATCTTGTGATAATCATTATTAAACAGGAATAAAAACAAGTATGTAAAATAAATATAGCTTCTGGTGGAAACTTCATGATACATTATATGGACATAAGCCCATATGGGACACCTGACTTTTCCAACTATATGAGGTTCTTCCACAAACTGGTACCACAAAGTTGGAGGAATACAATTGTACATGATGTCTTCGGATGTGGGAGCATTACACTATAAATATATATATATATATATATATATATATATATATATATATATATATATATATATATATATATATATATATATATATATATATATATATATATATATATTTTTTTTTTTTTTTTTTTTTATATGGGTTGCACTGGAAGATCTTAAGTGGTCTGATATAGAGCACTGATCTCAACTCTATTGATCACCTTTGGGATGAACTGGAACGCTGACTGCACCCCAGTCTCCCTCACTCTACATCCGTACCTGACTTTGTTTAGACCCTTGTGGATGAAAGAGCTCAAGTGAAGATTAATATAACAGCAAATAGGGTATACATGTGGAATGAGATGAAATACGATCAAAAGATAAAAAAACACATGAATCTATGCTCGGGTGTCCATAAACCTTTGTACAAATAGTGTAACTGTAATACTATTAAACCATAAATAATATTTAATAAAATGTAGTAAAATTCAAAATGCTATAAAAATGCAGATTATTTTACACTACTAAATTTAGCTTAACCTGTACAAGCAGAAACATATGATCTTTGTAATCTGTTACTTAACAATTCATTTTCATTTTAATGTTTTTTCCTTTGTGATGTATTAAAATAAATAACATAAACAATGAATCCACACTATGGAAATCCACAGTTAATACAACGTACACAGACGTGATATAAACCGATAAACCACACAGACGTGGCTATAGGCATCTCCGAGGAGTCTTATAGGTTCAAAATGTTTGCTGTAGGCAGGTGATATAATGGTAGAAGGCTTATGTTGGACATCATTACAGACACTCTGCATTAGGGTCATGTTACTTATAGACATAGCGGGTGATCTGTGTGTAGACACGCTGGGATCTCCTATCACACTGAAAACTACAGATCCTTTTACAAGCTGTGAGTTATTGCATGATGGCAGGAAGGACAAACAGAGCAACAGGGGGGTCGGGAGAGAGGCGGCGGGGGGGGTGGGGGCTTGTTCGGAAGTTTGATCTGAGTTTAGGGGAAATTGTGGCATCGTGGAACGAGAGAAGAGTGTGTGCTTTGGATGAAGACGAGTGAACAGGCCGAGGTGACCTGTGTGTGTGTGTGTGTGTGTGTGTGTGTGTGTGTGTGTGTGTGTGTGTGTTTGTGTGTGTTTGTGTGTGCTTTTGTGTGTGCTTTTGTGTGTGTTTGAGGAGAAATTCAGTATGGTCCTGGCACCTCTGACCCTCTACTCCGCTACATCTTTATTTCATGGCTGACAGAGCGCATGCCAACGCCACATATGGAATTCTGCCTGCACCTGATTTATGGCCCTCAGCTGCTCCAGCCACTCCAGCTGCCAGCTGCACATCACATGGAGCTCTTAGTGAAGAAGAGAAGAAGTAAAGGAGTACAAAAAGGGAGGAGCTGTAGAGGTGAGGGACAAGAGAATAGAATGAGATAGAGATTTGCAAGAGAATAATATGAAATTGGACGTAAACTAAAAAGCAAAGCTTACAGAGATATTGGAATAATATATATTCTTTAGGAGAGAGAGAGAGAGAGAGAGAGAGAGAGAGAGAGAGAGAGAGAGAGAGAGAGAGAGAGAGAGAGAGAGAGAGAGAGGGGGAGGAAGGGAGAGGGAGAGGGAGAGGGAGGGAAACAAACCCCAATGGTAAAGAAAGTCATCTAAATGCAACATCCATGCTCACCATTGATCTGAAACCTGCTAGAAAAAGCAAAATGTTTGGCTTATTTTAGCCAATTAGCTGTGAGAGAGCCTATTGTGTGCGCACTATTGAGCAGTGCTCTGCTGAAAGTGCTTATTGTTGGCATGCTCAATGAGGGATCAATGGCATGCCTGTGATTGGATTAGCCAAGTAATCGATTCACTGCACTAATATATTAACAGGGTAATTACCACTCTCTCTGAAGGAAGAGCGATGTGCCATCATGTTATGCTGTTAAACTGTAGACAGTACAATCAACACTTACTGCTTAATGCCTGGAAATGTCAGCAACACTGCTGAGTTGACATGGGCTATGCTTAGCCTAGCTGCATGTTGATATATTTGGAAAAAAATAGTAATAATGGCAAAGCTTCATGCAGTAAGGAGATGTTTTAGCTCTAATGAAATGGAGAAATTAGATTATGGGGCAGAAAAAAACGATTTCATATAGCTATAAATCCTAATATTCCTCCAGACTCTTTATTCACCCCATATAACACAAGCGGGAGCATAGAACAGAACATGCCCTGAATAGAAAAGAAGCATGACTGCAGCCTGAACATTATACCCCAGTCAAAGCTTAAAGCATCTCAGCTGAACTGAACAGTGGAATTGACAATACTAATCAATTTATATGCACCACACACACACACACACATACACAATATTATTCAATATTATTTGTAATAATTGTGACTGTTGGAAAAAAAAATCTAGCTGTTTCCATAAGGATGTCCACTTTGTTGTATGTAAATAATATACATTTATTATTTTAAGTGAGACAAAATCTGATCATCAAACAATTCAAGTGAGTTTATTTATAGTAAATATAATAATAAAAAAATAAAATAAAAAACACAATGGATCAGATGTTGAGCTCAATTAAATATTTTGCTTAAAAGAAAGGTAATCAATGCAAGATCCAGTAATAATTTTAGATTTATATAACGTTCTTCAGGTCCAGTTAAGTCCATAAGAATATATCAAGTCCTTTTTAAAAAAGTTAAAGCATTTAACATTGTATACCACTTGGTGAAAACAGACTGGTATGCATCAGATATGACTTTCTAAACTTTTTCCAACAGTAAAAATAAAATAAAACCTCGAATAGTGATTAAACTAACAGCAATTAACAGAATTAACAGTAATGTTCAATGCGCTATTTTAGTCATTTTACACTCAATTACATACTTTGACACTTTAGATCAGGGGATATTGGGGTAAAACATTTTATTCCATTTTGGGAGAAACTAAAGAACCAATTGTGATGTCTCTTCTCTTGCACTAATTCGGTCAAACAAGATTCTGAGCGAAGAGGAATTGAGTGAGCTTCTGGGAGTTTTTTTTTTTTTTTTTTTTTTTTTAATTCAGCAAATCATTCTCAAACACTGTCACGTTTTGGAGCTTCAGCACTCCTGTTAACTGTTTAAAGGGACTTTGCTCCTTTGAAGAGCTGTGTCTTTTGTGTGGGGGTGGAGACTGGCTTAGCTGAACTGCTTTGTATTTTCTCTAGGCCTTGTTCTTTTGGCCACCATATGGGGAGAAAAAACAGCCATATAAGTACTTAAGCAAAGTTTATATTTGCCCAGGAATTTTCAGGGCTTTGCTTTACTTTAGTGGAAAAACAATAACCACGCAGACGGGATGCTGTGATTATAAGCACTTATGCAAAGTTCATATTAGCAATGGAAATTTTAACCTTGGCATGTCCATGAAGCTGTAGTCCTACATAAAGCTTGATGGTTTCGAAATCAACATTCCCCTCCTTGCACCCCCCATCTGCTTTGTGCTTCTGTGCTTCAACATTTGGAAACTTGTGTGCTGCAGAGCTGGAGAAATGCTAAACCACAATGACTGTTTTCATCTCTTCCCCAGACTGCTATCAGTTTGTACTTTTTAAACTCAATCACTGCTCAAGTCAGATGTATAATTTCAGAGCACTGATGTGTCTGATATTTTTTTTTATTGTTATTAACTACAGATCTGGTCTTTTTTTTTATTTTATAGATATCCATTAATTATCTACTTTAAAAAAGACAGCTCTAAACAAGTGTTGTCCTGGGGATTTATTTGGAGAATAGTTCTGGTTTGTGGTTTTTAACTCTATTTCCTCTTGGCCTGCAAACCAAGAGCTGCTCTGTTGTGTTGAAGACTGTGGAACTAAACCATCATTTTCTAATATGTCTTGAAAAAGTGTCAATTCTCTCAGTATTGAAAGTGAAAGACACTGTATATATCTAGTCATTAATATATCACTGATAGTGACTGAAGTCATAATTCATTTAACTATTTTGAAAATGTAAACATATTTGTTGAATTTACAGATGAGAATTCAACAAACCATTTTATACCATACTATAATTCTATAATACTATATTATTATAATATATTATAATATACTTCAGCTTAACATAATAACTATATAATAATACAGTAATTATATTATAATTTAATATAAAATAATTATTGAATTATAATATAATAAATTATAATACAGTGTATAAAACTATTAGAAATTTACAGTAATACTGACATTATTACTGTATGACAGTTTTCTTACATTATTACGTTGTTACTAATATATTATTTTGGTAATAATATTAATACTGTTGTGAGTTATTTTATTACTAGCTCATAGTTATTATGTATTTATATATTTACTAGTTTGTTTGTAGTAATTAATTTGTATTAGCAGGTTAAATATGTTCATTTACTAGTTGCAATACTCCAAATAAAACCCATTTGGAAATGACTTAAAGCATGATATTAAAAAATAGTTTCTTTTACACAATCAGCAGTGTGTAATGCTGAGATGCACTTTATTATATGTAATGATTTAATGAATGCTGGAGAAATTTACAGCTATGCATTGTTGTCCATATTTTTTTTTTTTATATATATGACATGTTTTAAATGCAATGCAACATGTCTTTCTCCTTCAACAAAAGCAGATTATTAGATTTTCCAAGCCTCCTCTTTTGATTATGTTTTTTTCTTATATTGTTGATACTTGAGCCAATTAGGTGTCTGCTTACATCATTAAGTTGCTTTGTTAAGAGTGCCAGTGTAAACACGGTGGCATGATCTGAATGAACAAATCTTATTTAAGACGCAAGAGAAGAAAATACATTTTCTACAATTATAATTAAACCATTTATTGTGTTTATTTGCAGATAAAATATGGAATGATAAATCTATACATAAAATATACTGTATGTGTATTATCATTATTATTATTATTATTATTGGAGCTTATTCATTTTATGAAACGAGTGTGTGTGTGTGTGTGTGTGTGTGCGTGTGTTTGTGGGCAGCACATAAGAGGGGGTGCCGGCTTTTCATGTCAGTCTACAAATTCTCACAGATATATTCCTTTCACACCACGATCTCTTGATTCTCTACTATTATGTCCTTTAACATTAATGGAAAAAAAAGCACACATTATGGCCATTGATGCCCTTCAAATGAATGCTTGTTTTCTGTGTTCTGGACCATCTGTCTGGCACCAGACACAGAGAGCCATGGCCATGGCCATCCTCCCTCCTACCTCCATCTATTCATGGGGCTTAACCAGGCGTGTGATGGGCCCAGAATACCAACTACTGGGCCTTCAGTGATCTTCACTGAGAGAGTGGAACCTGTGTGTCTCATCCCCACGTCCTACCCAAGGAGGGTAACCGAGACATGTTGCCACGGCGACTTGGGAGGTCAGAGGGCCCGCGTGAGAGGTGAAAGAGACACAAAGGGACGAGCAAGGGTCCATCTGGATGAGTGACCTGACATAATTAGATATTAATCCTTCACCAAAGTGTGTGTAGAGTTGGGTACTTGGGGGTACGGGTGGAGAGAGAGAGAGAATAAGAGATTGTCAGCGCTAAACGCTAAGCTGATTAGCCAGGCATGTGTTTGCTATTGGGCTGAAGTGAGCTTGGTGCAGTGAGGCATTGGACGAGTGTGTGTGTGTGTGTGTGGTGGTGGGGTGAGCAGTGTCTCTGGTATCATCTGTCTACTTGTTTCAATTGACATTTGTTAAAGGGGAGCCCTGAAGTGACGGATGAAGGAAAAGAAGGATGAAGAAGCGAAAGAAGGAATGACATTCTGAGATGCCATGGCGGACAGATGGTGGTATGTGGATGAGTGGGCCTAATGCCAACCTGGCACACAGATGTCCAACAAACACAATGTCCTTTAAGCAGGTACAAGTCTTAAGAATGGTGGCAGGGGTTGCCATCTGTGTCCTTAATTCTACTCACTAATGGTAGCGATGCCAGAAATTATCCCTCTATTACCTCCTGTCTCAATTGTCCACTCACTTATACTTTAGTTAGTTGTCCTTTTAAGGCATATTTAGCTATATAATTAGACTGAGAATAAAGATTATGATGGAGTTTATATGTCTTTCAGTGTGACATTAGTAATAAGTTTATTAATACCATGGCAACCAAGCCACTGTCTTGTGATGAACTGGTTTAAGGGTCTTGATCCAATTTGGTGACCCTTATGTTTGGGGAAGGATATTTGGAGGTCTTGTAAAGCTACTGGCAGCAACAGGTCAGAGGAACAGCATTAAAAAAATGTGTGTGTGTGTGTGTGTGTGTGTGTGTGTGTGTGTGTGTGTGTGTGTGTGTGTGTGTGTGTGTGTGTGTGTGTGTGTGTTAATAGTCGGTGTGCTTTTTGGTATCTCATGTAATGAAATGAGGTTTAATTTTCATAAGGAAAACAGCCACACGCGTCACTGCTGAACAATAGAGAGCCTGTTAAAGAGAGTAAAGGCGAGTTAAGCGCTCTCAGCTGTGCTTACAGTGTCAACCTGTTTACCTGCACGTTCACACTTGCAGCCTGGGAGCCTCTATTTATCTTCGGGGTGTGAAATTTCACTCCTACTCGTTACTATACATAAACCTTGTACTTATCAGGGACAGGGATTTTATTACTGTCTGTAGTAGGGGTGTGTTTTTTGTGAATGAGGCTGTTGGAGAAATGCACAGTGGCAGAGCAGCGAGTCTATTTGAGAGAAAACTGCAAGTTATTTAGGATGCTCATGCAAAGACAAAACAAACAGAAAGATGAATAGATGGTACTGTCACTTTGCAGAGTACAGCCCTGCTTCA
Organism: Silurus aristotelis; assembly: GCF_946808225.1. NCBI lineage: Eukaryota > Metazoa > Chordata > Actinopteri > Siluriformes > Siluridae > Silurus > Silurus aristotelis. The sequence continues at coordinate 20,367,372 of NC_139574.1, forward strand.
TTTGGGAGCTTTTTAATCGAAAATCTTCTAGAAATGTCATTTCATGCCTTAATTTTTTTAAGTTATAGACAATTCAAGGAATGATCACAATTACATCATTGAGTGCTGCAGGCTGTAGTACACTGCTGTTGTTTTTACTAAGCAGTCAGTGGAGGAGTTGGAGGAGGTGGTTATTTCATAGTAAGAGGGGTCTGCCAGCTGTACTCCTGCACTGCTCACATTAACACTCAGCTTGACTTCATGCCCAGCAGGCATAAATCACAGCTACACTGTGCTACTTCAACCAGTGCAACAGTTTTAGCTGTATTTTCTGAAACAAAGAATGTTAAGTATTTTAAATAATACTTTATCGCCACAGTAATGTGTGTAGAATACAGTAGAGGTGAAGACAAAAATCTTATGAGGAAAACCCCCTAGCCACCCACCCTCCACCCAAAATATGCCACATGCAAAGTAAAATTTGAAACAGTGTGTTCAACGGTTTTGTACATACAACCACTTCCAGCTGTGTGCATTTATTGCACTTAAATGCAAATGATTTACATTTCACCCAGAATGTCTGGGCAGACGACTGCACTGCGGTTTTAACTTGGTTTAGGAAAATCCTGTGTAAGTAATTTGGAGAGAACAGGCACCAAATGATTAATCTCATAATTAATTGAACAGAATGTACTCCTCTTCTGCTTTCTCTGCTGTTCTGTGGGAAAAAAAAGTAAAGGACAGTTGCTGTGTTTTTGTTGAACTAATTATAGTATTATTAGTAGTGTATAAATTAATTTCGTATTTATTAAAACCTGAACTAACTGTGTAGCTTAATGATGTTGATACATAAACTCTTAAATGGAAATCAATCTATTTTATTATATTCTTGCAAAAAACTTTATTTGTTATTTATTTATTATTTAGGTTATTTTAGATAAATGTATAGCCTCTACCATGCTATCTGTTTTTATGTTGATTTTTTGTTGTTGTTGTTGCTATTAAACTTGGATATATTTTAAACAAATGTGTCAATATGGTATTAAAAACTGTAAAAGTAAAATAATTAAGTAAAAAAATATTTTCTTTTATATTCTAAAAGAGTTCAACCATTTATATGTATTGTCTTATTCATTCTTAAAGCAATAACTTAAAATCGTAATATGCCTTCCATTTAATTATCATGGACAGTGTATTCTCTCTGATCACTATCTCAAAATATAAAAAAAAAAAATTGGTCTAATTTTTTTTATTTTTATAATTGGCCTTTCTGTTCTAGAATTGTCTGTTATAGTTATTTATTTGGCAAATTTCTCTGACTTATAGCCCGTCCGATGAACAACATATAAATTATAGAGTTTTGCATTGCACAAAATTTCAGGATTAATCCAGGTTTTCAATTTGCTCTGTCCATTTAAAAAATGCAATTATAGTAACTAGCGCTAGGCTTCTTCTTCATAATCAATCAACAAATCAAGACTTTCTCCTTTTTCATTTTGCCCCTTTATTGTTTATGCCCTGAAAGGCAACTCTCATTTCCAAAGTTCGGTTAATGAGGAAGAGTGTGTGGGAGAGATAATGACATTTGCTCGACTGATTATTATGCTCTGTACTCTTGATAAAGCCTGACAGCCAGCCTGCACGCTCCACGCTGAACAACTGAGTTCACCGAAGTCATCTAATTACCACAAGATTTGAATATTTAAGGTGGGCCATTCTGTTTAACCCATGACAATGTAGACTATTTACTGTCAATATGAAAACCCACACACATATACATTTTCTTTTGATATGACACATTATCTATTACAGCTCACATTCAGATTTCAATGACCGATAAAAACCATTCAAACTTAACATGATCACTGATTTATTTCGTTTCTGCTAATTAAAAGTAAAGTGCCTCCATGTGTTTTTGTAGGATTTATAAAAAAAAACATATGGTGTTTAAGTTCAAAGAAAGTTCCAGTAAATAAAAACACATTATGCCAACATTTTCCAAGGCTGATGGAGCAGCTTTTCATCTTCCTCAGGGGCCAGTGTCAATCTGTTGTTTCAGAACATGTGCCTTAACCCTTGCGGTTCTCCCACACACAGCAGAATCAAAGTTAGTTCAAAATGAGGCGAGGCCTCTATTCATCTCTCATAACTACTACCAGAGCAGATACACACCAGGACCTGGTGCAGAGATATTAGAAAATTAACCAGTTGATGTTACTAGTAGCATAACCATTATTTGTATGTGATGACTAAAAATAGCAGTAGTATGCAGTTTATTAGCTGTCAGTGTGAACTGACATGCTTGATATACAGTGAGGAAAATAAGTATTTGAACACCCTGCTATTTTGCAAGTTCTCCCACTTAGAAATCATGGAGGGGTCTGAAATTGTCATCGTAGGTGCATGTCCACTGTGAGAGCCATAATCTCAAAAAAAAAATCCAGAAATCACAATGTATGATTTTTTTAACTATTTATTTGTATGATACAGCTGCAAATAAGTATTTGAACACCTGAGAAAGTCAATGTTAATATTTGGTACAGTATCCTTTGTTTGCAATTACAGAGGTCAAATGTTTCCTGTAGTTTTTCACCAGGTTTGCACACACTGCAGGAGGGATTTTGGCCCACTCCTCCACACAGATCTTCTCTAGATCAGTCAGGTTTCTGGCCTGTCGCTGAGAAACACGGAATTTGAGCTCCCTCCATAGATTCTCTATTGGGTTTAGGTCTGGAGACTGGCTAGGCCACGCCAGAACCTTGATATGCTTCTTACAGAGCCACTCCTTGGTTATCCTGGCTGTGTGCTTCGGGTCATTGTCATGTTGGAAGACCCAGCCTCGACCCATCTTCAATGCTCTAACTGAGGGAAGGAGGTTGTTCCCCAAAATCTCGCTATACATGGCCCCGGTCATCCTCTCCTTAATACAGTGCAGTCGCCCTGTCCAATGTGCAGAAAAACACCCCCAAAGCATGATGCTACCACCCCCATGCTTCACAGTAGGGATGGTGTTCTTGGGATGGTACTCATCATTCTTCTTCCTCCAAACACGTTTAGTGGAATTATGACCCAAAAGTTCTATTTTGGTCTCATCTGACCACATGACTTTCTCCCATGACTCCTCTGGATCATCCAAATGGTCATTGGCAAACTTAAGACGTGCCTAGACATGTGCTGGTTTAAGCAGGGGAACCTTCCGTGCCATGCATGATTTCAAACCATGACGTCTGAGTGTATTACCAACAGTAACCTTGAAAACGGTGGTCCCAGCTCTTTTCAGGTCATTGACCAGCTCCTCCCATGTAGTTCTGGGCTGATTTCTCACCTTCCTTAGGATCATTGAGGCCCCACGAGGTGAGATCTTGCATGTAGCCCCAGTCCGAGGGAGATTGACAGTCATGTTTAGCTTCTTCCATTTTCTAATGATTGCTCCAACAGTGGACCTTTTTTCACCAAGCTGCTTGGCAATTTCCCCGTAGCCCTTTCCAGCCTTGTGGAGGTGTACAATTTTGTCTCTAGTGTCTTTGGACAGCTCTTTGGTCTTGGCCATGTTAGTAGTTGGATTCTTATTGATTGTATGGGGTGGACAGGTGTCTTTATGCAGCTAACAACCTCAAACAGGTGCAACTAATTTAGGATAATAAATGTAGTGGAGGTGGACATTTTAAAGGCAGACTAACAGGTCTTTGAGGGTCAGAATTCTAGCTGATAGACAGGTGTTCAAATACTTATTTGCAGCTGTATCATACAAATAAATAGTTTAAAAATAATATATTGTGATTTCTGGATTTTTTTTTTTAGATTATGTCTCTCACAGTGGACATGCACCTACGATGACAATTTCAGACTCCTCCATGATTTCTAAGTGGGAGAACTTGCAAAATAGCAGGGTGTTCAAATACTTATTTTCCTCACTGTATATTTAATTTCATTTTCTCCCGCTTATCCGTAATTCGGGTCGCGGGGGCAGCAGTCTAAGCAGGCATACCCCGCCTTCGACTGCTGCCCAATCCTCACAGCACCGTCCCTTACGGTCCCTCCTGCAGGTGGTGAGCCCACGGGAAGGAGGCCCCACGTCACTCCAACGTCACGGACCTCGATATTTCCCTCGTAAGGGACCCCCGGAGCATAGAGAGTTAAGGGCCTTGCTCACGGGCCCAATAGTGGCAGCCTGGCGATACCGGGGCTCAAACCCCAGACCTTAACCGCTGGAGCCACCACTCCCCCAAATAGTGGCTTGATATATATATATATATATATATATATATATATATACATACACACACACACACACACATATATATATCTGTGTGTGTGTGTGTGTGTGTGTGTGTGTGTGTGTGTGTGTGTGTGTGTGTGTGTGTGTGTGTGTGTGTGTGTGTGTGTGTGTGTGTGTGAATGCATTGTAAAAGTACATTCATTTTGCATGTCAATCAGGTAAATTCAGTAATTTTTTTTTTTTTTGCTGGAACATCAGACAAAGTTATTCAATGAAATAATTGCATGTTCTTTTTGTAAATTTTTCTGTAATTTTAATTCTCTGCAATTACATTTTTTATCTTCCTCTGCTCCGCCAAACACACACATACACACACACACACAAGAAAGAAAATTAGTTGCATCAGAAAGCAGATCAGCCGATGGTAGTCAAAAGAAGAAGCTTAAAGCTGTGAGTGACAGCTCTCATCTCTAGATAGCGAGTAGTCTGGACTCGGGTTTACAGGGGATTATAATGAAACATAACTGTTTATTCAACCTCTCTAGCCACACAACACACTCAAATCGCCGGTTATGTTAAAGTCTGTGTCTGTGTGTGTGTGTGCATGTATATCTGTCACAACTTTTAAAGCAGCGCAGCACTGGTTCTAAATGTACAAACATGCTGGAGTTGTTTTGAAAAGTTTAGGGAATCTTGTGCAATGATGTGGGTTTTGTGATATTATACAGATTAGAATTTATATTGTATGACAGGCAGTGTTAAATGGGTCATAAACATTTATAGTACATGGCATGAAACGTTGTAAAAGCAGCATTCTGATCCTAATTCTGGAAAAAAAGAGAGATTTATTTGACGTTAGTGTACATTCTTAACACAGTAATATGTTTTTTGCTGTTTCGCTTCAATTCATTTAGCCTGGGCTATGCAGCTGCAGTGTGCTTCAATACATAATTTGTTGAGTTATATTATGGGATTTGGTCTTGTCTTCTGGGGGCCAACTATGGCTATGAATCTGGATGTAGGAGATCCCACTGCTTTAATTTTACTATGGCTCAAGAGTTTCTTTGTAATTAACACACATTCCATTCATGCAGAACTCTCTTTGGAAGAATACAACATTCCAACACATCAGTCTCCACTTTTGTACACATCTATCATCAGTATGAGTGTGGTGAGTGTCAGAGCAAGACAATTTGACCGTGAGAAAACATTTACTGTTATATATCGATTGCATTTAAAAATCATTTTCCTAGCCAGGAGCAGACAGCATAAACAAATCAAAGCTAGAATTAAAGGTGGATAGTAAGAGCTGTGGGACAGCATCATGGGCTGTGTCATCGATCTATTTTTTTCTCCTCTCTGAACCTTAGGTCACAAGTCAGACATGATTTATTGAGTTCTGACCTACTCATCTGCAAGGTCTGCTATTCTCTTTCGGACTAAAGCCATTCGTTTCAAAGGACTTTTGCAGTCTTGGCAGCAACACCGACTTGGTCTGTGGTCACTCAGGATGAGGCAAGAGGTCAAAGGAGAGACCGATAAAACATGGGCTGTTGATGTGAGATGCCGGAAAAAATACATAAACTGAAAAAAATACAAGAAATTCATCTCTGTGAGTTAATAGCTCATTATGAGTGGGAAGTTGTGAAGACTGATTGTTAGCTATGATATCATATTTAAAGAGAATTTAAGCATATACATTTACATTCTTTGATTATTATGGAACTAAAACAATTTACTATAATTTGCTCAATATAAGATACAAAAAATATATTTTTATCTTAAAATCTTGTTGCATATTTTCTAAGGAACACATTATCTTAGACTGTAAGTAAACGGTGTTCTTTATAATCACTTCACATGTGCAATAATGAAATACCTGGCTCAAACAAATGCCCCTTATGGCCTTCTATTTTTGTGGACCTTCCCAGGTCAGACAATATAAATGTGTTAGGAACATCATTGTCTGGCAAAGTTATGAAAATAAAATATGCAATATTTTTCAACAACATTTAGACACAAAGTACTGAAAGTCAGCCGGCCCCTTTATCAATTCAATGTGCTCTGTATTGTTGCTATGGTGATCTAGTCCATGCTTACCACATGGTGGGCTGAACGCACGTGAAAGATTAGGTAAACCTTCCATTTAATTGTCTCTGATTTGGTTAGAGGAAAGCTCTTTGTGGATGTTACCAAATGATCAAGAGAGAAAGAATTAAAACAATGTTCTAATTTAAATTCAATCTGAATGAAAATAAAAGGAGAGCAGCTCAAGCACTTTAATATAGTTATCATTAAATCTGGGTTATAATTTATTTATGGAGAAAATAAAGGGTTTGCAAATAAGTGCTTAGCTGACAAACGCTTAAAGGATATACTCTGAAATGACTTTAAATGAGCAATAGTGGAAATAAACACCTGGCAAATTCTCAGACTTTTTGGAGTAAAAAAAGGGACAAGTGAAAACTTTTTTTTGTTTGTTTTTTTTTGTTTTTTGCATGGATGTGCTTGTGTGTAGTCTTGTTGCCCTCCTGGCCCTCTTGGGCTGGAAAACCAAGGGACAGTGATGTTTATGGAAAAAAAAAAAGAACTCTGAGCTGTCCAGCACCATGCTAAATGAGACGCGTGACTCATCAGATGAAACAGGGGATTAGGTGGTAATGATCTGGCAAATGGTTTTGAAATTGTAATTATCTACCCTGTGCTGTTGTGCTTAGACTTAGTGTGTGGGTGGGGGGCATATGTGTATGTGTGTGTGTGTGTGTGTGTGTGTGTGTGTGTGTGTGTGTGTGTGTGTGTGTGTGAGAGAGAGAATGAGAGAGAGAGAGAACGATGATGAAGGTTAAAATGTAAATGATTTTATCCAACTAAGTGCTTCTTTTAAAAAAAAAAAGAAAGTTCCCTGCTATGGAGTGGTGTTATCAGTATTGTACCGATGAATATAGCAGGCGTCGTCACTGAGCCATTGATCTTCACTAAGTGTAGACAAAGAGGATGCTGAGCAAAGATTGCTCTCGCTCTGCTCTCTCTAGCGTAAACACTTGACCTGACCAATCACTATGTTACCTGTGCTACTCCCCTCAGCAGTGCTTGAGCACTTTAGAATGTGCTAAAGGAGAGCCTCAGAAAGCCCTCTAAAGCCTCCCAGGTGTATTATATTTCAAATATGGCACAACACTGTGAAGTAATGCATATTCATTATCTCACTGGCCATTTTATCCATGTCCGGGGCCCAGAAACCCACTATAAAGCACGTACAAAGAACAGTCAGGTTCTTATCTTTAAAAGGCTGTTACTTTTTGTGAAGAACTTATCTGAGCTCTTATATGAGCCCCCCATTTTTTTCTTTTAAATCGTATTTTACAAGTTTGCCTCCTACTTCCTCCCATCTTCGATGTTATGTCATGTTTAAGTCAGTGGTGCACCAAAACCTAGAAATCCCTCTTCAAAACAATTGCACAAATCTCACATTCTTAGGAGCAATGATTCCCAAAATGAGTTGGGTAAGAAGAGGATTTAAAAATCAACTCATGCATGAAATGAAGTGTTGCTTTATTTTAATGGTTGACTGCCATCTCATGCATAGTGTTAAACTGCTCATAGGCTGGAAACTGGAGGACTACTGCCATCTTGTGGACAGCTGTAAACTGACTTTACACTGGTTGTGTCAATACCCAGTGTCCAGGAAAATAATCATATACATTATATATACACTATATGAACTATAAGATTTATTTTATGTGTTTTTTGTACATCCCATTCCACATTTAGTTCCTATTTGGTGTTATAATAATTTAAATTTCAATGGCATTAGTAAAGTCAGGTACTTATGTAGGGTGAGGAAGTCTTTATTTCCTCGCAATATTAAACAGGCCAAATTTCTCCCTATATGAAAATGTGGGTATATATATCCACGTTTAATATATCAGTAAATATATTTATTAAAAATGATCAATTTTGCTTAGTGTGCAGTTATTTCCTTCAGTCTTTATAGAACAGTGGTCATAAGTCTTACAATGCTGAGAATTGATTACAAGATTATAGTGAAACAATTAAATATTAATGTATTTCTTATGTAAATGGATATGTAAGTTCAACTATTACACTTGAATTGCAAATGCATCAATAGAATTATAACAATTTCACTAATGACTTTTACATTGACGTTTCTCTTAATGGCTTTTACCCAGATCTTATTGGTGATACTAAGCAGATTAAGTCATGAAGAAAAGCTCTGTACCAGGATCTACAAATGTCCCCTCTACACTCTTATGAAAGTACCGTTCCCATGCCACACTGGGTGACTTTTAATTAAAATGTGACTCTGCAACTAGAACGATAATTAACCTCACACAGATAATCTTCTTGATACTAACAAAAAGACAGAGTTTGGGTAAAATTTTAAATTCCTGACCAATGAGAAACATTCTAATGAATCCGGGCCTACACGAAAATTGATGGAATAATAAAAGGAGAAGAGGAGAAAGTGGGAAAAAATGAAGATGGAGGACAAGAGATGTTTTCCATGTTTGCTTTCATCTTTGATTGAAGGTCAGGTTGGATTCTTTCTTATTTAAATTCTGATTATCAAATGAAAATGGCATTATGGGCACAGTAGCATCAATTATATCATTTTAAATAAAAACTTGGATCAGAATGTTTCCAGGTGGGAAAGTACAGGAACCTACAGGAATAAAGAACATTTATTAATGCAATTGAATGCTCATTGTTTCTCTACAGAAAAAACATGAATAATGATATTAAAAGTATCAAAAGATTTCAAAGATTTTTTGTATTTCATTTGTCAGTGGATTTACTGCCATTCCACTAATTAACTTATATACAGTGGAACGACATGTTTAATGGTTGGAATTAAACACCATTACTGTTTTGCTTGGGTCTTATACATTAATGTGTTTTTCCAGGCCAGAGGTAAAAAAATATTACAGGAAAATGATGCACATTATTTCTAGGTGCTGCCTAGTAATCAAGTTCCTACTGATATATATATATATATATATATATATATATATATATATATATATATATATATATATATATATATATATATATATATATATATATATTACTGTTGAATCTATATTTATTGTACTGAATGAATGTAATGCATTTCTATATTTGTATAGTCGCATGGAATTTCAAGTATATTACATGTTACATGGGACATTTATTACATAAATGGGACTTCAATAAAATCTATACTGCATTTAAATGCAAAAGAAATCAATTTACTAAAATAGGACAAGTTTCAAATAACAACTAAAGAAAGCATAGATAACAGAGACAGTCTTTAAAAATATACTGTAGATATGCTGGGGATATAAGGAATGGGGAAATGTACACGACGTTTATAAAAGCGTCATAATTTGTATTTATGTCTCAGATACAAAGTGTGCTATAATTCCTCCCAATATAGTTTTAGGCTAAAAGAATCCTAAGTCTGCAGCCTAGTGAACCCGTATTGATTTATATATTGATAAAGACTACAAAGCACTATTGTATGGATAAGAGCGTCTGCTAAATGTCAAAAATATTTACATTTTGTTTAAAGTTGTTCTGAATATTAAGTAAATATTCTTTATAAGTAATTCCAGTGAGGCAAAATATAGTGTTATTGTGGTTTTACGCTAGGGGGCGCTTGTGCGTGTGATGTCGTCATATCTCTGCGACGTTTATTTGGGAACAGCAATATAGTGACGCCAGATTCTTGCGCCCTAGGTCGGTGTAGCTTAGCCTGGTGCTAACGTTATTAAATTAGACACAACTCAGTCTCAACAAAAAAATAATAATGTTGTTTACAAAATACATATGTGTGTGTGAGTTTTTTCTGTAGCATTTTATTTGGATTAATAACACGTGGGCGGTCTGAGAGAACTGGAGAGTAGCTTTAACTGGTCAGAAAATGGTAGATAAACTATTAGAGAAATGTCCCAACTTGATCTGCTTTAGAGGAAGAAACATTTCACAGCCGTGACATTTCCGCTTGAGTAAGGTTTGTTGCTTGCTCAGACGTCCGATATCCCCTGCTGTAATTGCAGTGTTTCCCCGGAATCTGAGCTGGTTTAGAAGAGCAGAGATGCTGAACGTGCCCTCGCAGGCTTTCCCCGCAGTAAGCTCTCAGCAGCGGGTCTCTCCGGCCGGCCAGCCCCGGAACAAGGTCTGGATCTTCTCCTCTAATCAGTGTATTGTCTGTTTCATCAAATGTCATCTATGTGTAAATGTACACGATTTTTTTCCATGACGAATACTTGTTGATCCTGTAGTCAACCAACTTTGACCACTGCTTGAATTGATATCAATTTTAAATAGAATAGTTTTATAATAGAATTCACTATAAATGTATTTGTATGAGTAGGTGGCTCTGAAGCCAGGTCACAGTCTTATGGACTGGATCAGGGTCACCAAAAGTGGCCGTGATCTGACTGGACTGAAGGGAAGACTAATCGATGTAACAGAAGAGGAACTGAAGAAACACAACACAAGAAATGACTGCTGGACATGTATAAGGGGTGAGGCCTTCAACTCACTCAGGAAACAATCATGTGACTGGACTTCTTGTTAACAAAGATCTGTTTGGTTTGTTTGTGACACTACTTACCCTTAACTTTTTTTGTTGTTGTTGTTGTTGTTGGAGGATAAACAGCTTTTATCGGTTGGTTATGACACAACAGGTTTTTTTTTCTTCCTTTTTTTTTTTTTTTTAAGGGAGCTATATTTTGTAGAATTTATTCACTTTGATCACAGACATGAGTTTATTGTCTATTGAAAAGAGTTAAGGTCCAAAGTTTTCTACACTACTTCAAAATACTGCTATATATTTAAACATGTTAAATTATTTTTTACTAAATTCAGCATGACAACTGTCAGCTACCGTCTATTAAAAACAAAAAAAAAAAGATTTTAAGTTGTTCAAACATAAAGCTTACTTACTACTTTATTAAATGAACCAATAATTAAAATTTTCTTATTTAATTACTGATGTGCTATTGAGAGAAGAAGTGACCATCTGTAAGCAACAGTATGGTTTCATGCTGAGGAAGAGCACCACAGATGCCTTATTTGCTTTGAGGATGTTGATGGAGAAGTATAGAGAAGAACAGAAGGAGTTGCAGTGTGTATTTGTGTATTTAGAGAAAGCGTATGACAGAGTGCCAAGAGAGGAGTTGTGGTATTGTATGAGGAAGTCTGGTGTGTCAGAGAAGTATGTGAGGGTGGTGCAGGACATGTATGAGGACAGTGTGACAGCAGTGAAGTGTGCAGTAGGAACGACAGACTGGTTCAAGGTGAAGGTCAGGCTCTGAGCCCTTTCCTGTTTGCAGTGGTGATGGACAGGTTGACGGACGAGGTCAGAGAGGAGTCTCCCTGGATTATGATGTTTGCGGATGATATTGGTATTTGTGGTGAGAGTAGAGAGCAGGTTGAGAAGAGCCTGGAGAGCTGGAGATATGCGCTGGAGAGAAGGGGAATGAAAGTCAGTAGGAGAAAGACAGAGTAAATGTGTGTAAATGAGAGGGAGGACAGTGAAGTGGTGCGGTTGCAGGGAGAAGAGGTGGAGAAGGTGGAGGAGTTCAGGTACCTGGGGTCAACAGTGCAAAGTAATGGAGAGTGTGTTAGAGAAGTAAAGAAAAGAGTGCAGGCAGGGTGGAGTGGGTGGAGAAGAGTGGCAGGAGTGATTTGTGAGAGAAGAGTATCTGCAAGAATGAAAGGAAAAGTTTATAGGACTGTGGTGAGACCTGCAATGTTGTTTGGTTTAGAGACAGTGGCATTGAGTAAAAGACAGGAGGTGGAGCTGGAGGTAGCAGAGCTGAAGATGTTGAGGTTTTTGTTGGGAGAGATGAGGATTAGAAGGGATTAGAAATGAGTTTGTTACAGGGACAGCCTATGTAGGACATTTTGGTGACAAGGTGAGGGAGTCGAGATTGAGATGGTTTGAACATGTGCAGAGGAGGGACATGAATTATATTGGTAGAAGAATGCTGAGAATGGAGCCACCAGGAAGGAGGAAAAGAGGAAGGCCAATGAGGAGGTTAATGGATGTGGTGAGGGAAGACATGCAGGTAGTTGGTGTGAAAGAGGCAGATGTAGAGGACGGGGGGTATGGAGACGGATGATCCGCTGTGGCGACCCCTAATGGGAGCAGCCGAAAGAAGAAGAAGAAGAATTATTGATGTGTTATTGTTGTTATAAAATTGTCTGTGATAATGTATTACTAGCAGTAATTCAGAAATTCTAAATGACATTTTGTCTTTTAGCCGGTTCTTGCAGTGTTCAGTGTTTAGATGTGCTCCAAAGCAAAGCTGTGACCAGAATTCATCACCAAACATTTGTTGTAACAATAACAACTATGTGTTTCTTTTACTACAGGAATGGTGTATAATGTGAGTGCATACATGGATTTCCACCCTGGTGGGGAGGAGGAGCTGATGAAGGCAGCTGGTATTGATGGCACTGACCTGTTTGATCAAGTAAATATCAGAGTTGTTTTTCTATTTTATTTATTTTATCACAAACTATACATATTTCCCAACCTGGTTTTGTGTATTTTGCTGTGATATTTTCCATAAGCACTTTATGAAGTGTGTATTGTTGCAGTATTGCAGTATATTTGTCTAAATAAACTTTACATATAATGTTGACAGAGTGTGACTTATGTCATTGACAGGTCCACCGCTGGGTCAACTATGAGTCCATGTTGAAAGAGTGCTTGGTGGGCAGAATGGTGATAAAGGCGAGCACAGCCATAAAAGGCATGGGCCAAGTCCTTATAAAATGTTTATTTGCTAAATGATCATAATTGTACAACCAGGACTGTATGCACTATTCAAAAGTATGTGGACACCTGACTCCACAACCAAAATGTCTGTCTTTCCTGAACTTTTATTATAAAATCCAAAGTACAGAATTATATAACCGTTAGTATCTGTATGCTGTAGATTTACATTTTTTTTTCAACTAACCTGCTTCAGCATGGCAATGTCCCTGCACACAAAGCAAGGGTTATTACAATATTAAAAATGATCTGGCAGATCTTAGGTATCTGCATTGTGTTTTAACCTCAATGCTGCAATCTTTTTTTAGTTGGAATAGTGACTAAATTCCACACCTCCTTAACAGTGATAAAACCCAAAAAAGTCCACTAATGCTCTTGTGGCTGTATGAGAAAAAGCCCCACGGCCACACCCCAAAATCTAATGTAAAGCCTTTTGAGAAGAGTGGAATAAAAGGGGCTAAATCTGAATGCTCAAATAGAATAAAATGCTAAAAAAAGCACTTGTGTGTGATGATTAGATGTCCACTAACGTTGGGAATATACTAATTTTTGTATCTCAAATTTCTCCTACCCAGAAAGTTTGCTAAACCATGTTGAATTAACACAAGTTGACCTTAAAAGATGTTTCATTATAATTGATTATGATATTACTATAGACTCATTACTATAGCAAAGAGTGACACATGACATTTTGCTGCAATATGTGCAACAGTTGACCCGTATAATGTTGGTTTGCTTCCACAGTGCAGCCATCTAAACCTGAGAACACCTTTGTGGATGGTAGGAATGCAAACATGTATTTGAAGAATATCCAATCATTTTTAATTATTAGTTGTGCTGAATGGATAAATAAAGGTGTATGGCCTTCTAAAAAAGTGTGTAAAATGTCACTATATTATTAATTTACACTGATGAGTAACAAGTGCTGATTATCTACATTACAGGTTTTGCTCCTCCTACTACTTCGTTGTTAGGCTCAGCGGTTGCTACAACAAAAGACAACCGGCCTCGGTATGCATTAGTTACATTACTTAGTTTTATACAAGTGGATTTTTACTTCTATTTGCCTATACTTGCAAAATATATTATCTCTTGTACACACATGACTGTGCATGGCTTTGATTTCAGTGGTGTTTTTTGGTTTATTAAACACAAACAAGCTGTAGGTGGTTCATGAGTTAAACAAAAGAATTACCAGCTTGTTTCAGGAAAAAAAAACATTGTGAAAATGTATTTTCCTCCTGTCTTTTCATAGATATGACTGGTTCCAGACAGAGGACACTGTTAGTATTGTTATTTATACAAAGCGCAAGGTCAGTCTATTTTATGTCAGTTTATTATACAATGTCACGAAAGAGAGAGATTCAGATGTGTCCACTTAATTAACATGTTTTAACCTTGAAATTATGATCTTATGTTATTTCTCTTGATCCCTTTTGCTTTTCTCTCTCCTTTCCTCCTTCTTTATGTTTCAGATTCCGAAATCTGGCTGTTCAGTGGTGGACTGTCAGGGAAACGTTCTGCGGTTGGAGCTGCTTTTAGGACGCTGGTCGTACTTACTTCACTGGAGTGAGTTGTGTGATCTTGATTTCAATATGTACACAAAGCTTGCATCCATTCAGGTGATGTCTCATTGATGTCTCAACATTATGTTTATCTAAAATAAGTGTGTTGATGTTCTGTGCTCATTTGTTTGTTAGTGCTGTATTTTTTCTGTGACTGACATGTCAGGGTTACATTGTTGGGGCAGTTTAATAAAAGACAAAAATATATAAATGATCTCGAGCATAAGCATTGAGTCGTTTTTTTGCCGTTAGCTCCTAAAGACAAAAGACACCTTTTCCAGTGATATTTAATGAGTAATCTGACACAGAATTAGTGAGGACAGTGGACTGGACTCTCAGTGAGAGACTCAAAAGCAGCCAAATGATGTGGTTGCTTTGAGTTACAGCAAATATTTGGCAGGTTATCTAAGTGATGAGTTTAATAAATGTGACTAGTATAAGCATGAATGGTGAAGCTTTGGAATCGGATTTATTCGAGCCGAATGGACACGATTAGAAGACGAGCAAAGTGGACAGACTAAAGGACTAAAGTGTTGCTGCAGTGGTCTGTTAAAAAAAACAAAAATAAATTTTTTTTTTGTCCCTTGGTATATTGGTGGTTAATTGAAAAGTATTGTGCATAATAAAGTAAATGGGTCAACGAATGTGAAAAGAGTGACATTTAAATGAAAATATTTTTAATTTAAATAAAGTCAACACAATGTATTAAATGTCACTGAAGTTTATCTTTTGCTTATATACATTTTTATGTAAGTTGTTCAGGGTGGATTTCAGGACTGTTAAGACCTGTTTGTATTATATATTTATATACAATATTGAATGTTTTTAAGGTCTTTCTCATGAAGTAGAAGAAAATGTTGTAGGTAAGTAATTTGTTTTTACATTACTATGAGATGCAGGTGTTTGTGTTTGCCTCCATTGTTATTAGCATTAGTTAAAGGTATAGTATGGTCAATAATAACGGCTTCAAAGTCTCTCATTAGCATTGAGATTCTCTTGTTCACCACTAACCCCAGCTTCTGCTAAACATCCACAAACAAATGTATAGTCCTATGACAGTGCATATCCAAACTAACACCAGCACTTGAAGATAAAAGCTCGTGTCCTGACAGTTTCCTCTCTGTTGTCTTGCAGTTCAGACGGTGAGTTCAGTTGGGAAAGTTGAGGTGAATTTGCGCAAAGTGCTCAAAGCCAAGTGGGCACAAGTTGGTCAACCCTTGGAATCCCATGATTCATTTATTCAGAGTAAACATCTAGGTAAGTGAACCGCCTGTACTCTGTTCAACGTCTGAATGAAAAATCGAGGTCATTAATCAATAACTTTGGGTGCAGCGCAGTTAAATGAAAGCAGCTGTGAAATTTGTTTCGGGGGTTTAGGCCTCTTCTACAGAGACTGTGTATTGGTTTCAAAGAAAGAAGTTACACACGACACGCAGCTCTTCTGTTTCCGCTTACCTCCTGGAGCACACATGGACATCCCTGTGGGGAGACATGTCTACCTCAAAGCTTCCATTCAGGGTAATTCCTCTATTCCTTTCTCAATTCAAGTCTCTAGTCAAATAACTAATATACTCTTATGCATAAGCTCTCTGCATTACTCAGGTCTAAACTACTCATACAAGTGTTTTCTTATAAACAGGCAGTGAAGTTGTAAAGCCCTTCACACCAGTAGACCAAGAGCTCATGCCCCAGATTCACTCCAACAACACACACAGCTCTGAAATCTATCTGATGATTAAGGTGTATCCTGATGGAGTGCTCACACAGCATTTGGACAGCCTCGACCCTGGTGTGTCGTCTTGTCTTATTTCTGAAAGCTGTTCATTCATTTACTGTTGAGCGTCCACTCAAGATTTCTTTGTCCACTAATGTAAATGTACAGCTGTATGTGTTTATGATTGTTCATTCACCAGTAAATTGTTTTTCTGTCAGGAGCCACTGTGTCCATGAGCGGTCCAGAGGGTCCCTTTACACTCAGGTGTCTGCATGATATCACTCATTTGTACCTCTTAGCTGCTGGAACTGGTTTCACACCCATGGCTCGCCTCCTTTGCCTTGCCCTACAGGACATCCCCTCTGTCAGGTGACATGTTAAACACACGTGCATATGAAGGGTGTAGTTATCTAACAGTGCAGAATTTCAGAATCAAAACCAGAGCGGGTTTTATTGCCGCATGTGCTCTCACACATGGAATTTGTTTTGCTGACAGAAGCTAGGTACAATAAAAATTAAATATGGATTTTTGGAAATAACTGTTGCCTACACTATGATGGGTCAGTAGTTCAGTTACTCTGACTTTTTTTTTTTTATATGCTTCTTCTGCCTTCTTTGCCTTTTTTTTTTTTTTTGTCTTTGCAGTCGAATTTTTTCATCCATTTAAGTTCCATTCAGGTTGGCAATGTGTGGAATGATAAAACAAACTTTTTTTTTTTTAATCATTCTAACCTTTTTTAATATATATATAATGATGCAAACCACCTTGAAAAACACAGCATGCACGTGTCTCTCAAAAATAATAAAAGACTATGTGATTCCGAGGCTTTGAAAGGCACTAAATGGGTTTATTTTTTTCTGTTTATCTGGTTCAGAGCAAATAATCAATTTCCTGTGTCTAATAAAGTTTTACCCTCTCAGGAGGACTAAGCTGATGTTTTTCAATCATCAAGAGAGGGACATTCTGTGGTACTCTCAGCTGGAACAACTGTGTGCAGAAGAAGAGAGGTAAATGCTTTTCAATCCATTTACTCCTTTCTTAAAAATGAGTTACTTTTCAGCATGTTGTAATCACTGGCTATGCATAAGAACTTATAAGATGTGAATGCAACATTCATATTTAAAGTTGCTTCAGTGCAGAAGCACTTAATCTCAGCTTTTATCAGATTTCAGGTTGAGTACGTTCTCTCAGAGCCTGCAGGCTCGTGGACCGGTAAAAGAGGAAGAATAGATGCCACACTGCTGCAAGCATTCCTGGACAGACCAGGAGACTCCAAGTGCTTTGTGTGTGTGTGTGGGCCAACTGGTTTTACTGAGCTGACAGTGCAGTAAGAATTTTCCAGTCAATTCCTGTGCCTACACTTTCTTTTACTGACACATATATACACAGTGTCTGTAATCTTTAGTGTATCAGGTTTTTAAATCACATTTTATTCTGTTAAAATAGATATAAATTTAGAATTCAGCAGCTGGATATAACATATACCTGCTATAACATATAAACGTCAACATAATAACCTTTTTTGTGATGTTTCTTCTTGCAGGGTGCTCAAGCAACAAGGATTCAGTGAAAAGGAGATTCATGCTTTCAAGACTTGAGCCCTATGAACTACAGTACTAGAGATTTCTATGCATCACCGACTGCAAAAGTCCTTTAGTAACCCCCAGTGATTGACTTGAGGTTGTCATTCAGCAAATACAAATGCTCTTGTCTGACACGTATGATCATCTGGATATCCTATGCACTTTCCAGGGTCATCTATCATTCGGTTATGGGCCTTATTTAATTTCACATGTAAACTGTACGAAAGGATTTGCCAGGGTTGAGCAATTGTGGGACATAGCACTGCCATGAAGTTAAAAGTGTATTTATCAAATTCATTTTTTATGTTTTGTTTTATAGAATGGTCATTTTGTCTTTACATGATTTAGGCCAGCTAAAGCATGCTGCCAGGGGATGCTAACTGTTAATGCAAATGAGAACGTGAGCCACTTTCAATTGATAATTTCATCTGTATATATTTATTCCACATGCACAGTGAAGTGAAACTAAAGAGCTCATTTTGAAAACAGTGCCCTAGTTTAAATATTTATGGTTTTTTGTGTAGTTATCCAATAGTTTAATATTATTTATTATTTTTGTTTTAACACATTGTTGTAGAAGAAAAGGTGTAATTGTTAGCCCAGCTCTTAAGTGTGAAAGTGGTTTCAGAGATGCAGGGATTATACCACTATCAGTAGCAGCATTTTTTTTGTTTGTTACTTACAGGACTGACTCAGACTTGAGTCTTACTTGGGCCCCAGATTAGTCTCATGTCAAGTGACCCAGTAATATAAACATTTAATTACATTGATAGGAAAATCGATCTGATATAAATGGGTGCAAGGAATATGGGATTATAGATAAAATAAAATAAATAAATAAATATTAATGAAAATTTACAATAAAATTATACCAAAATGTTTTTGATATGATCTTTTTGTTAGTTAAGTTTTTACAATGAAAATTGCACACTTTCTAAACAGGAGTGCGAAACGCAGGGCAGGAGGAACACAAAACTCTTTCTAGACAACTGAATGTCTCAATTGATACACTGATCAGGCATAACATTATAACATTATGATAGGTGAAGTGAATAAAACGAATTATTAATAATTATTATTTTGTATGTGGGATATTTTAGGCAGCAAGTAAACATCTTGTCCTCAAAGTTGACGTGTTAGAAGCAGGAAAAATGGGCAAGTGTAAGGATTTGAGCAAGTTTGACAAGGGCCAAATTGTGACGTCTAGACGACTGGGTCAGAGCGTCTCCAAAACTGCAGCTCTTGTTGGATGTTTCCGGTCTGCAGTGGTCAGTATCTATCAAAAGTGGTGCAAGGAAGGAACAGTGGTGAACCGTGGTGGTGAAGGCTGGTCCAACAGACAACAGACAAGCTCCTGCAGCTCACATTGCTGAAGAAATAAATGCTGTTTTTTTTATTTAGTTATTATTATTATTATTATTATTATTATTATTAACCCTCACAGTCCAGGGAAAGGTTTTCATTCAGCTGTTTATTCAGTCACAATAGCATGAATAAGGCTGGGCATGGCAGGCTGGAGCACTGTCATTGTTCTAGTTCATTCTAAGGTTGTTTAGTAAGACAGAGGTCAGGTCATTTAAGGTCATTTGTCCACAGGGACATCGTCATGCTGGAGCTGGTTGTGGCATTTTATTTTCATTGAAGATCAACTGTAATTCTATAAAATATAAAGACATCTATACAACTGTGCTGCTTAACCTTTTTTCCAGAAGAACCACTGGTACGTTTGTGTAATAGTCAGGTGTCTAGATAATTTAAAATCTATCGTGTATCTTTACCAGCAACATTCCATTCTAAAAATATCAATTCACAATAACAAAAATAGAAAATATAAGAAACATAACATATTCTTGACATTTTATTTGAAATTCATAGCGCTTTATGATAACATCAGGGATGCGGGTTAAGGTTGTGACAACCATTATAATGTCCACTAGATGGCAGTGGTTGTTACAATTATTTAATAGGCGGGTTTTGACTATAGCTGAGGAAGACGGCAGGAGCCTGTGTTGCCAGATCAGCGACACGGCGAACTTTGAACTTCAGGTCGACTTCATCAGTCAGATGCAGTAGTTAGATTAGATGTATTATATATAATATGTTAAAGGTTATGTAAATAAAGATAACTAATTGAAGTGCAAAGAGAAAAACTATACCCCCATTACTACTAAATGGACTGAATTTTTGGGGTTAGGATAAAAATGTTCTACAAGAAAATTTTATATATTATAATAATGAAATTGCTCCTGTACATCTACAGTGTGGATGTATTTTATAGCCTTATATATATATATATATATATATATATATATATATATATATATATATATATATATATATATATATATATATATATATATATATATATATGCACCTACATTTACAGAATTTTAGGTCCATATTATGATTGTTACACCATTTGTAGCTTCACTGTGCAAGCTTTATTGCTGTATTGCTTAATTCTCTTTATTTGGAGGCCTCACTGTGCAGGATGTTCAGCATCAACAGCCGAAAGATCCCTGAAGATACTAAGCAACTTAAGAACTATGATGCTGGATTTGGACTGTAATTAATATAAACAGTTTGCTACAAAAGCTTAGGGCTGCATTTTGTATGTAAAGTTATGCATGTAAGCTCCCATCACTGAACAGTTCACCTCAACAATCATAAAACTATAATGAACATAGACATTCGGTGCCACCCAGATGAGGATGGGTCTTCTTCCGAGTGTGGTCCCTCTCAAGGTTTCTTCTTCATACCATCTCAAGGAGATTTTCCTTGCCACTATCACAACGGGTTTTGCTTGCTTATTACGGATAAACTTATAAGGGGTAAACTTATACATTTAAAAGTATATATATAACCTACTTATGTGGTGCAGCGGTCAGAAGAATACTGTCAAATGTGCATTAATGGTCTAAAAGTTCCAGCTGTTATTCACACACACACACACACACACACACACACACACACACACACACACACACACACACACACACACACACACACACACTTATAGAATACTTCCAAGACAGTAGTTAAAGAAAAGCTTTCCTTTGATGATCCCACCACAGCAGGAGTCTTTATTAATAAGAGTCTAATCTATTTATATCACTTTTTTCCTTATCTTTTTTCTTTTTCTTCTTCTTTCGGCTGGTTCCATTGGGGGTCGTCACATCATGAACCTAAGAGAGGAAGAATAGATGCCACACTGCTACAAGCATTCCTGGACAGACCAGGAGACTCCAAGTGGTGTGTGTGTGTGTGTGTGTGTGTGTGTGTGTGTGTGTGTGTGTGCGTGTGCGTGTGTGTGTGTGTGTGTGTGTCTTCTTTTACTGACACATATATACACTGTGTCTGTAATCTTTTGTGTATGAGGTTTATCACTGAATCACATATTATTCAATTAGAGTAGATACAGCATTAGAAATAAACAGCTGGATAGAGTCCTGCAATAACCTAAACATATCTAAATGTATAAAAATAAACTTTTTGTGATGTTTCAACTTGCAAGCTGCTTAAATATCAGAGAAGTGTTGACCTCTATGAACTACAGTACTAGAGACTGCAAAAGTCCTTTAGGAACCCCCAGTGATTGACTTGAAGGTTGTCATTCAGTAAATGTATTTGTATTTACTGAATGTATTTACTGAAAACAATTCATATATATATATATATATATATATATATATATATATATATATATATATATATATATATATATATATATATATATATATATATAAATAATATTTCAATATTTCAGTTGTTAATTTAAGGCTGACTTTCTTGGCCACTTTGCTTTCTTGCTATAACTTTATCTGGCAACCCTGATGAAGCTAATCTCTAGCAGGCTAGTGTAGAGGAGAAAACAAAAGGACAGAGGATTGTATATCCGTTACATGCTCGGGGAAAATCTCCTCCGCTGTTCTGTTCTGAACAATGTTTTCTCTCACCACATCTTTCCAGCCTCAGGTAGGATGAGATCTGTCTGTGTGTGAGTGAGATGACTGAATGTGTGGATGGGAAAGCTGGAGCCTCTGTTGAGGTTTTCTCTCTGTATCTTAATAATTAGTGATTAAAAATCACTCCATTTTGTGTTCACTTTGGATTTATATTCTTAACACTTAAGGAAAATGACAGTGAATACAGTGAATCTGTGTGTAAAAGACCAGGTGGCTCTGGGGGAAGTTAGCAAAGTTCAGCGGGGACCTGGTGCGAGTCTGCTAGTCAGTAATTATGCAACATGTACCGGTGTTGCCTCAGATAAGCTAGCATGTCTAAATAAAACTAATATATATATATATTTATATACGATTAAGAAACAAACACAGAGTCTCACCTCTATTTTTGGTAGCATATATTGTTTATTTCTAGTCCCTTAGCCGTGTGAAGGGATTCAATATGTATATATTTAGTCTATATATAAATATACGCTAGTCATCCAGAAGCTCTGACAGCGTGCTTTCGTTCTACTGTCAGTTCACTAGCGGTCACTTCTGTCGAGGTAGAAACGCTGTTTTGCCCATAAAACTAGTTAAATAAACAGAATTCGAGGAATATAATTACTATACTAAGAATATATTTACACTGATCAACATACGATGATTTTCATGCACTGTCTCTTATACTTAAGGCTTCTCAGACTGTCCTCTGGCTGTTCGTCAGCACTTTACCTGTAAAAAACAAACAAACAAATACAATTGATATTTTGTGTATATACTTTAAATTATATACTTTAAACTGTTCGAATGCTAAGAACGTTTATTTCAATGTGTACGATTTAAGAGATTGAAATTTGGTGTAAATATTAATTAGAACCTACTGGTCAGTGACATTTTGTTTGTCCTATAACCGAATTGCTGTTGTTTATAAGCCCACCTGGTTTGTTGTATCCCACTAAAGTTTGTGGCCATTCAAGTGTCCAGTTACACCCAACTATACGATCTAAATATCTAAATAAAAATGTAATAACTGATAATCGGGACATGTTATTTCCACTATTGTAATATAGTTATCTGTCCTTACACTGTGTCATGTCCGAGTCCACTTGGAGAGATCAGGTGTAGTCTGAATTTCTGCCTCATTTTTTTTTTTTTCCCCTATTTGTTCTTTGTCCTTTAGGTAACTGTGCCACTGAGCCATATTATCAATGCTTTGCACTCGCTGAAAGCATCAGCCAGCTCCACTGCCACGGCTGCAGTTCAGAGTCTACACCGTGAGCTTTCAGCTGATCAGCACACGCTGCCTCACACCCCTGACGCACAGGTACACATCATCACCGTACACCACACATGACCCGCTTACCTAATCTAATGCCAGTCATAGCATACTGCGAAGAATAATAACGCTGTGGAAAATAGGGATATATACAAGCCGCTCGTGTATCTTAATCCAGGTTCCAAATTTCTATAGAGGACATTCACCTGTTTAACTTGGGAAGTGTTGGTATTCAGATGGTTCACAATTATTTCTCTTAACACACATTCCTATGGTAACTGTGCAATGTCTATAAGATCCTTACGATGTGAGCGTGAGGTATACGTTACGTTTCTGTCTGGGTTAACACATCTCCGGTTTACCGTCTTATTACCAAATAAGCTTTTAGCTTTGTTCGGAGTATATATACTTGTCTGTTTCCTGCATTAAACCGTCCAGGACATCGTGAGCATCATAGGTCACATCGGAGACCTCCTAAACCTCTCTAAGAATTAATTTCAGATCGGGTATGATAAAATCGAACAAGAAGCTGCTTAATATGAATGCAAATGGGCGAAAGAAGAGATTGTGTTTTAGAGTATCCAGTAAACTGTTTGAGGAATGTCTGAACTGAAGGACATTTATTTGTAAGGTAAAATCATGTTAATTTTTTTAATGTTTAATACGAAAAAACTTTAACACACTTTAGTCTACAGCATTTTTAAACCCCTCATCAACTGAATGACATAATATTGAATGGATTAACATCGACTCGTCTTTCTGTAAAAAGCGGCCTGCAAGTTTTATCAAGTTTAATCTTTAATATTGTTTTTATTGTTCGCACCGTTTTAATTGAATCCATCACAATATTGCGAGTGAGGTTTATTGCTTACCGTGCTGTTTCACCTTCATCCGACACCAGTGTTTTTTTTTTCCTCATGCTCGTGCATCACTGTGGTACTTTAATGTCACACAAGCTCTGACTTTACATAACTTCCAGGTAGTTTTCCTTGTTGTGTTTGATATAAAAAGCTCCCATGCCCTTGCATGACTTGGGACACACTTTTTTATGCTGCTGATTGACTCTGTACTCTCCGCCATTTTCCCAAGCAGCTGTGTTATCTTACCATCATGCTAACCAGTACCTTCAGCAGTCCAACTGATCGATAACGGCATTCGTTAGCAACGACTTTCATTATCGATTATTATCGATTAGCTGTTGCAGCTCTAGCTATAACCACCAATGGATTGTGTGTAAAGGAGTAAGCATTATTTAATGTCCCTGTCCACTTATTTTCCAACTTATGTAGATTTAATACTCATGTTTAACACGTTTTTTAACAAGTTGTGATATTTCTTAAAACATATATTTGGTAGAGGTAATGCCAAGTTTATATCCTGGCTGCAAAAATTATCATATTATATTGAATTAAATAGTGAAACAATATTTTGAATGGGGATACAGGATATAAACAGAGCCCCAATAAGTTTGAAAAGAACGTTGACATTTGACAAGTTCTGTTGTCTGAAATGCCATGCTCTTTTGATGTTGTGAAAATGTCTGCAAGACTTGGTTGTTTGGTGTGATTGTAAGTCAAAGCTCACTCCAGAAGTGTTAACTGTGTGTGTTAGAAGGAGTGTGAAGGTGACGATGGTGACTGACGGGTTTAGAAGAATAGGTGTTTCAATTCAGGTTTATCCGAGCTAAGTTTCAGATGATTGCTCGTCTTCTGGGCCAAAAGGTGGTGGTAGGGAATCATCTAAATTAACAAAGATAAACAAACAATGTGACAATGATGAATGTCATAGAATTCAATGGCCATATAAACAGACTGGCCAGCATTCAGACGGCATTTAAAGGAGGGTCTGAAAACAGATAACCAAACACATTTTTGTTAATCCCTCCATTATTGGGTATTGGTTATCTCTTCTTAAATTTTAACCTAGTATTGACCTATCTTCTTACTCTCTAGTGAGATAAACTATAATGACAGGTAGCAGTCTAGATATTTCTAGTGGGTATAGTATTATTTATGTGTCTCTTAACCAGGAACTGTGTGTTTCAAACAGAAATCTGAAGCACAAGTGTAGTCTTTGCATACATAAACTTGTAAATTATGTTTAAGCTTCTCATTGATGAACACTTTGTCTTGCATGTTTATATCCAAACATTTGCATATTTGTACAATATTTTGGTGATCCTGGTCCTTGATGACTCTCCTGCAGTTTAAGCAAATCCCTAAAGACCTGGGGATCTCTGAGCTGAGGCTAAGTGGAGTCAATGAGCTGTTAAAGAGGTTGCTGCCCAAAGTAGCTCCCACGGAGAGCCCAGACTTAAGAGTCTGTCTTCAGTCTTCAACATGGAGAACATCACACATCTCCACAGATTCTTTTTTTCACAACAAACATGGTAAGAGGTTCTACAGTCCCCAATGTTTATCGGATGTTGCTTTGGTGTTAAAATTAGAATTTTGGAGAAACAGTCATTTGTTCATAATGTGCTGGCTTGTTTGTTTTTACTGTTTGCTTTACCAGGTTTCTCTCGGAGAATACCAGGACTCTTTGGCTATCCACGCTTTCAAAGACAAAACTCCCGTCCTCTTCAGGTTGTTTGCTCAGATCTTCAGCACCTGCAAGGTAATGCAGAGATTTATTCAACAAGTTTTGACCCATATTTTCCACTGAAGGTCAGCCCTTGCTGTGATCTAACCCACATATGCCATCGGTTCTTAGTATGTTTTGTGTTTTAGGCATTTTCCCCCTAAACTGCACTTGTGGATGTATTGTGTATGTGTGTTTCTCTATAAAGCATGGGTCCAAACTCGAGGTTTCAAAACGCTAAGGACCAAAAGTAGACGCCTTCGGTCCAGCTATGAGAGTCCAGCAGAAACGGAAAGCTATAGCCCACCGTTCATGAAGGTTCGGCAGCAGTTTTTGTTATAGTTAATCGTTCTCGCACAAACAAGCGAGCAGTTATACTGAATTGTTTATATTCTTTTTCAGTTGTTTTGTGAAAGTCTGAGTGTTTATTGTGTATTTAATTCTGGTAATCTGCTTTAAGGCAATGTCCATCGTTAAGCATCAAATGGATTTTGTATGACTCTTGTCTCTTTTAAAAAATTTCCTGCTTTGCAGGGTCTTCTCATGAGGGATAAAGCTGATACTGGGAGCCTTGACCAGTTAATAACACAGAGGAATCTTCCAGAGAATCAGCAAGATGCCTTTAAGACTGGTTTTGCAGAGGGTTTCATGAAATCTCAAACCCTGATGCAGAAGACACAAGGCATGCTCCTTCATCTAGTCTTTCAGACTAAACATAAACATTGCTTTTGACCTACTTCAGTCTTACTTGCATACTTGCATATTATTGATATGCCTCACTAGTGTTAATAAGAGATGTTCAATGTTTTTTTGACAGATTCACTTAAGAGGACTCGTTTGATTTTGCTTGTCCTTTTACTTGTTGGCATCTATGGTTTGTCAAGAACCCCATATCTCTCGGGTAAAG
Organism: Silurus aristotelis; assembly: GCF_946808225.1. Taxonomy (NCBI): domain Eukaryota; kingdom Metazoa; phylum Chordata; class Actinopteri; order Siluriformes; family Siluridae; genus Silurus; species Silurus aristotelis. The sequence goes on from NC_139574.1 coordinate 20,393,931, forward strand.
GCTCCTTTTCTGATACTGGTTTGTTTCCATCTTACTTATTTTCAGCTTTTGCATGCGTGGCAAAATCTGTTTTCTTTCTTTCAATAGTGCTCACAAAGTTGCACACAAAGCTGACTGGTCTCAAATTAATTCTTGAGTGTTGTGCTGAAAATGATTTCAAATCATATCTCATATTTACGTATAATGTCGCTGATATTAGTTTGTTTAATAACTATATACATAAAATTTGTAAATTAATGGCACCAGTTTGCCAAGTAACAAATTCCTACATCACATTAACCTGTTCTCTGTATACAATAGCTTAACTATCTAACTGTTATTGTGTTGCTGATTTATTATTAAAATATATTATTAAATATATTTATTTATTTATTTTTCCCCATTCGATTAATGCATGTCATTTCAGTGATTTTTTTTTTTATTTTAATTTTAATTTTTTTTAATAAATATTTGACTTTTCTGCCTGTAGATCAGTAATTTTGCCTCAATGTAAAAAAAAAAATAATAATAATAATGAAAAAAAAAAAACTCCTAAAATCCATCAACTATTTTTCATCAGTAATTATTTTTTTTTTTTCCCCAACTTCACTTTTCCTAAATGTGTTTTATTCCTTTACAGTCCGATTCCGTTCTACGTCTGGCATGGATTCTGCACTGGATCCAATTCAAATAAAGAATGTCACCTTTGAGCATGTTAAAGGTGTGGAGGAGGCAAAGAGTGAGCTTCAAGACATTGTTGAGTTCTTGAGGAATCCTCAGAAATTCACTGCACTTGGTGGAAAGCTACCTAAAGGTATAAATGGAGATAAAAAAAAAATTGCCGGGTCGGTAAAATAAATGGATAGTGGTTTTAAGGCTTTGAGTTAACACCATGTTTGCAGGTGTCCTCCTGGTCGGTCCTCCTGGAACTGGAAAAACTCTGCTTGCCAGAGCTGTGGCAGGCGAGGCAGATGTGCCATTCTACTATGCGTCAGGGTCAGAGTTTGATGAGATGTTTGTGGGTGTTGGAGCAAGTCGCATCAGGAACCTATTTAGTGAGTATGAAGTGCTTTTAGGATTGTACAGACCAGCCTCTTTCGCCTACTTATCAAAATTGTTGTTTAAAAATTGTTACTGTTCAATCAGCAAAACATCTATTTAATTTTTTTTTTTTTTTTTTTTTTTTACTTTTTCTTGCAGAAGAGGCAAAAGCTAACGCCCCATGTGTAATCTTTATTGATGAGTTGGACAGTGTTGGTGGAAAAAGGATAGAGTCACCAATGCATCCATATTCACGTCAGACCATCAATCAGCTTCTTGCAGAAATGGATGGGTGTGTATGTCGTGCTGTTGTCAAAGTAATTATAAAAAATGACATACTCATTACATTTTTTTTTTGTTATATATTGTATAATTTCAGGTTTAAACCAAATGAAGGAGTTATTGTTATCGGGGCAACAAATTTTGCAGAAGCTTTGGACAAGTAAGTGTTTAATATTTATATTATGATTAACTTTCTATTATCTTCTGTTGCTCACCGATGATAATAGTATGGTTTCATGCCGAAGAAGGTGGATCTGTGATAGAAGGATATCTGCAAGAATGAAAGAGAAAGTTTATAGGACTGTGGTGAGACCTGCGATGTTGTATGGATTAGAGACAGGGGCATTGAGTAAAAGACAGGAGGCAGAGCTGGAGGTAGCAGAGCTAAAGATGTTGAGGTTTTCGTTGGGAGTGACGAGGATGGACAGGATTAGAAATGAGTTTATTACAGGGACAGCGCATGTAGAACATTTTGGAGACAAGGTGAGATTAAGACATGTGCAGAGGGGGGACATGGGGTATATTGGTAGGAAAATGTTAAGGATGGAGCCACCAGGAAGGAGGAAAAGAGGAAGACCAAGGAGGAGGTTTATGGATGTGGTGAGGAAAGACATGCAGGTAGTTGGTTTGAAAGATGCAGATGTAGAGGTATGGAGACAGATGATCCACTGTGGAGACCCCTAATGGGAGCAGCCGAAAGAAGAATATTATCTTACTATTATCATTGTTATTTGTAATAATTTTTAATAGGTTTTTTGTTTGTTTTTTATAAGGTTGTAGTCAGTTTTTCTATTGAGGGATATTTATTTCACTGAAAGGTGAAGCCTTAAAGGTTCTTGCATAATGAAGGACAAGAATGGGATTTCAGAAACATACTGGTAAAACCTCTTAGGTATAAGCGATCTGTTGGCAAACTGAGACTCTGGACACTAATGTTTAATGCATGTAGAACGGCTGCTTATTTTCTTTCATACTAATGCATATTACATTTAATATTTTTCATTTTATTATCATATTTAATTGTGAAAATAGGAAACTGAACATCTGAACAAAATCTGGAATCTAAAATTATTTCTGCTTAAAGTCTTTGTGTCTGTTTGTGTGCATTAAGTGCTCTTGTGAGACCTGGGAGGTTTGACATGCAAGTCACCATCCCCAGACCTGACGTGAAAGGACGCACTGAGATCCTCAACTGGTACTTGAAGAAAATCAAAGTGGACCCTGGTGAGAAACTATTGTAATCTAAAGGAAAAAAAAAGAATCATAAGAGTAAAAAATAAATAAATAAATGTATTAATGTTTTTTGTTGCATATTTCTAGATTTGAATGCAGAAATTATTGCCAGGGGAACGGTGGGCTTCTCAGGAGCAGAACTGGAGAACTTGGTGAATCAGGCAGCACTAAAGGCTGCTGTAGATGGAAAGGAGATGGTGACAATAAAGGAACTAGAATTCGCTAAAGACAAGATCCTCATGGGTGAGGCATCACACTATTTGCACATGTGAGAAGCAATACAGATTGAGCACCTGACTTTAAATCTGGCCAACAACTAATTTTTCACAATTTCTCAACAGGCCCAGAACGCAAAAGTGCAAAGATTGACAAGAAGAATAAAACAATCACTGCATATCATGAATCTGGACATGCAATTGTGGCATATTACACAAAAGATGCCATGCCCATAAATAAAGCTACTATCATGCCGCGAGGACCCACACTTGGTCATGTAATTATAGCAGTTTTTAAATTCTCAGTGCTATAGATATTACAAAAACTGTTTCAGGAGATTGCTGCATTTATGTGCTTGTATTTTCTCTCTCAGGTGTCTATGCTTCCAGAGACCGATCGCTGGAGTGAGACTCGTGCTCAGCTGTTGGCTCAGATGGATGTCAGTATGGGTGGCAGAGTGGCAGAAGAGCTCATTTTTGGGGATGAAAACATCACTACTGGTAAGTGTCTACTGAGGTAGATTTTATTTTTATTTTTTCTCTAGATCAACTCATTAAAGTATTGTTCATTCATTACAGGAGCATCAAGTGATTTTGATGGAGCAACTAAGATTGCAAAGATGATGGTTACACGCTTTGGAATGAGTGACAAGGTATGATTACTGATTAAAATGCTTAAAAAGCCTTATGATAGCCTATTTATTAAGAATTCCTTTGTTTTATTGTCGTTATTGTATTTTTTTGTTTTGTTTGGAATATTTTTAATGTTTATGATGCAAAAGTTCTTTTTCTTTTGTTTTGAGATTCTGTTTATTCAATCTTTTTTTTTTGTGGTGGAAACGGGCTTTCATATTTATTTTCATTTTTAAAGAGTAATCTGAAATATTTTTATTTATTTATTTATTTTTTTTTTTTATGTATTTGCATTTGATGCAATATGCACTAAATGGGTTTAGTTTTCACAGATATTCCTGTATGAAAATTCAACCAAATTTCTTTAATGTTTCTGAAAAGGAAACAAATGACTTGTTCTTATATAGCGGTCAGTCTTCACAATTGAGTGAGTTTGTTCACTAGGGGGCAGTGCTGTATGTTACTAAGCCAGGTATAGCGCCTAAAAGGAAAGGTGAGTTCTGTAATCCGCTGTAGGAATAATAAATACAGCAAAGGGTGGGGGACTCCTAGCCTATGAAAGACAGACGTTTGTTCTTATTTGTTCAACATTATATCATTTAAATCTGAGACATATTTCGCAGTATTTAAAACAATAATACTCTAAAATCCTTGTTAAACCTAGAGGAAGACAGTTCACGAAGTTAGATTTTTGATCAGAATGGTTCTGGGTGCTGAAAATAACATGCACATCACCTCCAGTCAATCAACATTCATCTAAAGTGTGGTTAATTTAACAGGACTAGCTTCAATGAAGATTGCAATCCAGAGCCTCAAAGCACTTCTATATGCTGTCTTTACCAATAAACCATCTCTGTGGAGCAAAGAAAACTTCTGTCCTGCAGAAACTTGTATTGTGAAACACTCATTATTTTTTGTTGTTGTTTTGTTTTTGCCTTTTCCAGCTAGGTGTCATGACCTACTCGGACCTGTCCAAACATAGCCAAGAAACACAAGCTGCTGTTGACAATGAAGTCAGAGTGCTGCTTCAGGTACCTTTCATTGTCTCAGGTCACTCAGTAAAGAATGCTTAAAATCTTAAGTACATATGCTGATGCTGCCTGTGGTTTTTTTCCTTCTTTTTCCCCCCCATCAGGATTCATATGAACGTGCTAAGAAACTCCTCAAGACATACAGCAAGGAGCACGCAAAACTGGCAGATGCTCTGCTCACCTATGAGACTCTGGATGCAAAAGAAATACAGTTGGTTCTAGAGGGCAAATCTCTAGAGCCCAGATGATATTGTTCTCATATTCATAACAGAGGTGATGAATGAGGGAAGATAGTGATTATAAATTCAGTTCTTTCACTATCAATCTGTAGTGTTTCTAACTTTCAGTTCTTTCATTTTCCATAATTGCAAACCAATTTCAAAGACATTTAAAGAGCTGTTTGGGCTGTCTGAGCCAATTAAGAAAAAAGTCTGCAGTTTCAGTTTCAACAGCTACTCAATTAAATCTACCAATGCATATTAGATGTTAGTCTGCTGAAAAAAGCTGCTTGGTTACATCCAATGATCCCACCTTGTGCTCTTTTTAATCACTGTTACAAGTTCTGTGTAAAACAGAGTGAAAATTAGAATGCAGGTTTGCTATTGTGGCCCAGTCACGACTTTCCATTCCACAAAACCAGACCTCTGTATTATAAGAGAAACTTTAAACATGGGTCCTCTGGTAATATAAGCAAGCACATTGCTTGTGTGTGTGTGTGTGTGTGTGTGTGTGTGTGTGTGTGTGTGTGTGTGTGTGTGTGTGTGTGTGTGTGTGTGTGTATATATATATATATATATATATATATATATATATATATATATATATATATATATATATATATATATATATATTCCAAAAGTTTGGACACACACCTTCTCATTAAAAGAGTTTTTTGACTATGAAAATTGTAGATTCACACTGAAGGCATCAAAACTATGAATTAACACATGTGGAATTATATACATAACAAATATTCTAGGTTCTTCAAAGTAGCCACCTTTTGCTTAGATTACTGCTTTGCACACTCTTGGCATTCTCTTGATGCCTACTTTGAAGAACCTACAATATGAAATATTTTCAGTTCACTTTTTTGTTATGTATATAATTCCACATGTGTTAATTCATAGTTTTGATGCCTTCAGTGTGAATCTACAATTTTCATAGTCATGAAAATAAAGAAAACTCTTTGAATGAAAAGGTGTGTGTCCAAACTTTTGGTACGTACTGTATAATATATATATATATATATATATATAATTATTATTATTATTATTATTATAAAAAATAAAATTACCAGCGTCTTTTAATTAACCATGGCCCTTCTAAATCAATTCAAGCTAGTTGTAGTGTATTTCGAGTTATCCTTCAATTTTGCAGACTGGCACAAACCTGCTTAATTTTTTATTTATACAAACATACATTTTTCAAGCAGTTTTAAAGTAAAAGTTTATTTTTATTTATCATTAATTCGCTAATTTCATCAAATATAAGCCAAGAATGTAATATCAGTATTACTTCATTAATAGGCTAAAGATCCATGTATCCGCTTGTTTAAGGAGGACCTTCCAGCAAAGTTTTTGGAAAATGAGGAAAGCAATTTTATTTTGAATACGTGTCCTTCTTTTACTGCTACAAAATATATAGTCTGCAGAATTAATACCAAGCTTTTTTTTTTTTTTTTACTTTTTTATATCAGCTGGCAGGTTATTTCGTTGTATAAACAAATTTGATTTTACTTCGTGACCTATTTATTTGTTTAATATTACTTTGAAATGGTGCTGATGGGAGTCATCTCTTTGACTGATTAATTGGGCCAGTTTTGTGGCTGGTATAGGAGTTGTGGTGGCAACCCTGTATATAAGAGTCTATGTAATAAGGTCTTTGTCTGCTTGGTGAATTAGTCCTCATAAGAGTTATTTGTCTAAATAAAAATGAGCAATGATGAATAACTAATAAAGTGTGCTGAAAATGGAAATAAGAAGTGTTGTGTTTTTTTTTTCCTGATAAAGTAAATATACTATATTCTAGCAAGATTTAAAATTCGAAATGAGAAACAACTAAGCAAAGAAACTTAGACATTTAATACAGCAAATGGCCAGGATTCAGCCAGGATATCCCCTTACCTCAGTAATAATAGGAGGCAACTGCTTTAAATGATCACTGCCTATACTGTCCCTAAAGAACAAATGAAGAGGAAACTGATCTTTCTTCCAGGGTAATTTTCTCCCTGGTTATTTCTCTTCATTGAGGCATGATAAAGTAAAAGCTCTTTTAACTGATCAGGATACTATAATGCCAATGTATTATTGTAAGTTGGAGAAAATGCCTCCATTATGTCCCCCTTATAGGAAGCGGCTCTAAATGCCTTTTTCTTTTTTTGTATCTTTGCTCAGCCATGCAGTTAATGGCTTTTGTTTCAAACCACCTTAATTGTGGGTTGCATGAAGAACCCGCATGTAACCTAATATCCCTCTCTTAAAAGAGACGTCTTTTTGCTTTAAACAATTCTTACAGCTGAGAAAACTTTATAAAGCCTCTGGGGTGTGGGACAGCCATGGATACAGGCACATGCACTCAGATTTATAACAGGAACAGTGAGGATGAAGGTGTATATAGTGTGGTGCCAAAGCTTATATCTGTTGAAGAATTGTTGGTGAGGCAAACAACATGGATGAAGATATTGCTGTTGTTGGCATTGGGTGTAGCTTCCCAGGAGGTAAGTGCCAGTGTTCTCCACACCGATTCTTTGATGATTTTATTGTATATGAATACTTATGATGTTTGTGCCATCCATGCAGGTGAGGGACTTGACAATTTCTGGAAAGTTCTTGTTGAAGGGAAAAATTGTGCTGTGGATATACCAGAGCAGAGGTTTGATATAAAACAGTGGTATAATCCTGATGACACTATTCTTGGCAAAATACAAACTACTAAAGCTGCTTTCATAGATGGGTAAATAATTGTTTTGCGTTGAGTTGAAATATATGTTGTATAAAGTAAAAGTTTTATTTTCTGAATTAAAACAAATTTCCTACAGAAAGATTAAATATGAGGCATTCTGCTTCTCTTCTACCAGGTTCAATGAGTTCGATCACAGGTTTTTTGGCATCTCTGAAGCTGAAGCTAATTTTATGGACCCCCAGCAGAAGCTTCTTCTGCAGTGTTCTTATAGAGCACTGGAGGATTCTGGCATTCCCATGGAAAAAGTCAGTGGCTCCAGAACTGGTGTTTATATAGGTAATAATAAAACCATATTTCAGTATATTTTGTTATTTATTCTATCAGCGTAAAGGAAGCTTTATGAGCCCAGCATAGAGCAGATATTATTTGGCTGGTGAGCAATTCTAAGTACAGCATTGTCATCGACACACAATCAGGTGGAGCAGCTGTGTATACATATGTTCTGGTCATACTGTTTTTCAGGGTTAATGAACAGAGACTATGAAACACTACTGAACAACAGTCCAAGTACAATCACCCATTACAATGGCACAGGGACAGCGATGAGTATAGCAGCGAACAGGATCTCATACACATTCAACCTCACTGGACCTTCATTTGCCATTGACAGTGCCTGCTCCTCTTCCTTAGTTGCACTCCACTCTGCATGTCAAGCAATCAGACAAGGTAAATCCTTTCTTAACTTACAATACTGCAACACTTCAGCCTCCTTTTAGAAAATGGTTGACTGAAAATACTGGAGGTAATAATAAAAAAAAAAAAGTAAAGACCCAAGCTATGTATATTGGGCAAAGGTCTGTGGCGATGACGTTTTGTAGCACAACAAACCTTTGCATTGTCTCCATAATAGCATTACTATTTGTGTGTGTGATTCTTGCGCTATCTGGTCTCTGCAATAAAGGCAGATAGCTTGATAGCCCCTGATAACTGGCATAGGTTGATTTTTTTTCCACAACCTCTGCAGCATTGTAAATAGAGCTTCTGATAATTTTATTCTTTAATGATGATTCACCTGATCATATTTAATATGAGTATGGAATGTGGAAATACTTTAGAAATTAGTTGGTGGGTCTTATTATCTTGCTTTGGTATACTTTCCTGAAATTTATTATATGAACTGTTGCGTTTGCCATTATTTTGTATGAGTTGGATTAGATTGTAAGACATAAAATAATTAGAATATTAATGTTAAAAGCTGTGAGGTGACCAGTAGTAGGAAAATATGATTTAGAGGTGTTGTAATATATTTTTTAACCTCTTTAGCACTTATTTATTCTTCCCTCTAGGTGACTGTGAGATGGCACTTTGTGGAGGTGTTAGCTGTATTCTTGAGCCACGGGTCTTTCTGGCTCTCAGCAAAGCTAAAATGATTTCCCCTGAAGGCACCAGTAAACCTTTCTGTAGAAGAGCAGATGGATATGGTAGAGGGGAAGGCTGTGGAATAGTTCTTCTAAAGACTTTGAAAAAAGTATGTTATGAATGATGAAGGTATTGATATATAAAATCCATTCAAATTAGCTAATCAAATGTAATGTTTTGAAATCTGTATTATCTGTTTAAGGCTCTTCAGGACTTTGACCATATTTGGGGCATTGTATGCAAGACAGCTGTAAATCAAGATGGCCACACTGTCACTCCAATCACAAAGCCATCGATGGTCCAGCAGGAAGAGCTCCTCAAAAGAATCTATTCAACAGGGACTTACATGATGGATGTCCAGTATATAGAGTCTCATGGGACTGGGACTCCAGTTGGAGATTCAGTAGAAGCAGAGAGCATCTCTAAAGTCATTGCCAAGGCACGGTCTTCAGAGGTAGGGCCACTCCTTATCGGCTCGGTTAAGAGTAACATTGGACATACAGAATCTGCAGCAGGAGTGGCAGGACTGATAAAGGTACTTCTGATGATCAAGCATGAAACCATTGTACCTTCAGTGTTCTACTCTGAGGAAAGTTCTAGCATAGATGTTAAAGCTCTCAATGTAAAAATTCCCACCAAAGCTGAGAAATGGCATTGCAATAGTTCCATGGAGAGGGTGGCTGGAATTAATAATTTTGGTTTTGGGGGAACTAATGCACATGCTATAATCAGAGAATACAAACATGGTGCATCATCTAACTTAGAAAGTTTTGGTTCAAGGAAATTGTTCCCATTGTCTGCAGCCACAAGCAAATCCCTTGAGTTGTGTATTGCTGACACTTATCAAAGAATCAGCACTGATAGCAAAATTGACCTAAGAACTCTTTTGTATACTTCAGCATGCCGAAGAAGTCACATAAAACACAAATATAGGAAAGTTTATGTTACAACATCTCTTTCAGATTTAGAGGAACAGCTGAAAACCAGCTTAAACATTCAGTTTGATGCTATTAAACCAGATCCCAAGGTTGTATTTGTTTTCTGTGGGAATGGGGTTACATACAGAGGAATGTGCAAGCAACTCCTCAAAGAGGAACCGGTTTTCAGGGAAAAGGTCAGAGAGGTAGAAAACGTCTTTCAGAATTACAGAAGTACAAGTATTTTACAGAAGATTGCAAGCAGCTTTGACAATGATGATTTCTCAAAGCCAGACATTGTGCAGCCCCTCCTTTTTGCCATTCAGGTTGCCACAGCTCACTTGCTAAAGCACTGGGGCATCAGACCGACTGCTGTACTTGGACACTCTGTTGGAGAAGTTGCTGCAGCCCATTGCTCTGGGCTTCTGTCTTTAGAAGAAGCAGTGAAAGTTATCTATTATAGAAGTGTTCTGCAAAGCAAAGTCACTGGAGGGAAGATGCTTGTTGTTGGTAATGTAACAGTGTCAGATATTTTGAAAATTCTTCCAGCATACACTGGGAAAGTGTGTCTAGCTGCTTTGAACAGTCCTCAGTCATGTGTTTTATCTGGTGAGAAAGATGCCATTGAAAGTGTCCACCAAATGTTAAACAAGTCTTTTAAGACAAAAAATGTGTTTCTTCATGTCTTGGAGGTTCCTGCAGCCTACCACAGTCATATGATGGATCCTGTACTGACACAAATTAGAGATAGCATTGGTTCTTTAAATCGACATGAAATGGAATGTGAGCTGTTTTCCACAGTAACAGGAAGGGCGTGTTGTGTCGGGGATTTTGTAACTGGTGATTACTGGGCAAGAAATATTAGAAATCCAGTTGCATTTCAACAAGCAGTGAGAGCAGTGGCCAGTACTGGGAAAAACATAATCTTTGTTGAGATTGGTCCAAGAAGGGCTTTGCAAAGAAACATAATGGAGACATTAGGAAATGATGCAGTAGTGCTCTCCCCAATCCAACCAGACAAAGATCAAGATGCACTACTTTCTGTTGTATCCAAACTCTTTGAGCTTGGAGTCAATGTAGACTGGGACCAGTTATACAATGGGTTTCAGTCAACACCAGCTTCATACCCAGTCTATCAGTTTAATTGCCCTAAAAATGATGTATACTTTGAGGAAGTAAGACAAGGTAATGAAGTAATGGCCCTCTTGCGCCATCCCCTGATTATTTCCCATAAAGAAAATAACAGGATTTTCAAATGCAGTTTGTCAATAGAGGCCACTCCTTACCTTTGGGAGCACAAAAGCAATGGAATAGCCATAGCCCCAGGCGCTCTGTATGCGGAACTGGCTTTGGCTTCTGTCATAGAATCTTTGTTCCCAAAAATACCTCTGACTTCACTTCAACTTACAATAAACTTTCAGAATTTGCTTGTTCTTAGTAAGAGCTCATATAGTCTGAAGGTGCAGCTTGAGCCTCATGAGAACAAGACTTTGTTTCAGATACGGTCTTCTTCTACAAAGCATGCATCAGGCACCATTGCTTATAGAAATGGACCAGCTGTGATGGACCACCAAAACATTGTCTTGGATGCTGTTCTTAAGAGATGCCCATCAGTCATAACAGAGGAACAGGTATATGTTACACTTAACCAAGCAGGGTTTGAGTATGGGCCCTACTTTCAACAGCTGGGTGACATCCAGTATGGAGAGGATTTCAAAGAAGCAGTGGCCAATATCAGGATACCAGATCAACTGTTTACTCAGTTATACAATTACTGCTTGCATCCTGTTGTTTTAGATTATTTTTTTCAGTTGACTGCTGTTTTAGGCCTGAGTAACAGCACTATAAGGCAAGGATTTCCCTCTGCAATTGGCAGCATGGTAATAACTGCACCTCTGTGTAAAGAAATGGTCATATATATGAGGCTTACTCAGGAGATGGCAGAATACTTTGAGGTATGTGGTTGCTTCACAGACAGAAAAGGACGAACACTGATTGAACTGAAAGATGTCAGAATCACACTTGTAGGAGACAGTGCCGTAGTTACTGACTTTTACTTCTTTCATAATGAAAGACTCACTGTCTCTGAATTTACCAGCATAGACAGGAAACCTAAAGCTGTTGTCTTTGAAGATACTTTAGGTATCTCTAATGCACTAAAGACATACTTACACACTTCATCTGTATTTATCTCTCCTACTAGTTTGTCTTCTTCGCAAGTTCCAGATTTTCTATTGCACTTGGATCATCATACAGCTGATATGGAGAAAGTTGTGTTTATCTGCAGTTGTCAAAACCTCAGCTTTCTTAAAACTGAGACAGTTTTGGAGCAGTTGGCTGACATTTGTGAGCTTTACCGCCACATAATTTTGACTTTGAAGAAGTGCAAACACTTGCGCACTCTTCATGTCATAACTTACAGATCTTCTGAAAGCACAGTTGATCACATTAGTCCAGGATTTGTGCTATCAGGCATGACAAGGGCCTGTGCTGCTGAGTTGTCGGAAATTTCTTTTCAGCTAATAGATCTTCCCACAGTGTCAAGTGAGGACATAAAAGCCCTGGGATATGTACTTTGCTCTTATAAAAGCAATGAGTTCCCAGAGGTCATGATAAGTCAAGGACAGGTCCAATCAACAGAGATAACACGAACAGCCCTTAATAAAATAGCCAAAGGTGTAAACTCTCTTTGGTCTGACTGCTTTTTCCTACTGACAGCCAACCCATATGAAATGGCTTGCTTATCAGCCATTCCAAATAATGAAGAACATGATTTCAATGACAGAAAAAATGTGGAAGTCCAGCTCGGTAAGATTTGCATGCACTCCTCAGACTATTTTCCAGTCAGTCAGTCTTGCCTTAAGTTTGGTCAGACACTATATTGGAGTAAACATAAACCTCAGAACCACAAACTTTTAGCCCTTGACTTTAGTGGGACTGTCACAGCTGTGGGAAAAGATGTAAGAAACCTAAAAGTAGGCGACCATATAGTCACCTGTTACCCCACTGTAGCAGCCTCAAAGGTTACCATTCCAGAGGATGCTTGCTATAAAACAAAGAGAATTCAGTTTCTGAAAGACATTCCTTGTGTCTCTTACATTATTCTTGCTTGGGAGATTTTGCACACCGCATCACGTATAGTCAAACAAAAGAAAACATTGTGTATTTTTTCAACAACTCCAGATTCCACTCTGATGAAGGTGTTAACGGTCACAGCAAACAAGTCAGGATGGAATGTTTTTACAGAAATGGAATTGAATGGATTTAGTCAATGTTCAGACCATTGTCCTGTTTTTGTCCTCATACCTCCATATGATCAGGCATGTGTGGCACAGTTAAGAAGTGAGGCCAGTGCAAAGCACATTTTCCTTGTTTGTGACAATGCACCTCCAAAAAGCATTCTTTCAAATGATAATGAGAATATGTGCTTCCACTTTGTTCAGTTGTATGACATTTTTCAGAAATCCCATCTCAAAACACAGAACTCTGTTGTAAACCAATGGATAAAAATGATGCACTTGGATAGCAATTTATCTTTACAAAGCAAGGTTTTCCAGCCTACCCAATCAGAATCAGAAGGGATCGGTTCATACTTCACTGCAAAAGCTCTGTCCTTGATTGTTTTAAATAACAATGGGTCTATGGCTGAAAGGTCTCAGATACATCTACACCCCAGACCTATCCGGCTCTTCTCAAAGACTGCAGTGTACATAGTTTCTGGTGGTTTATCTGGACTGGGACTTGAAACAGTCACGTTCATTTCACACTGGGGTGGGAAGTGCATTGCTACACTCTCGAGGAGTGCTCCATCTATGGAGACACAGCTGCATATCAACAACCTTAAAAAGAGATATGGGGCAAGAATACTCACTCTGCAGTGTGATGTTTCTGTGCCAGATAAGGTATTGGAAGCAATTACTGTCATTGGACAAAACTTCCCTTCTTGTCCAATAAAAGGAGTTTTTCACAGTGCTGCTGTGCTACATGATGGGCTATTAGAAACACTTAATAAGTCTCTCTTTGAAAAAGTCATGCGTCCAAAGGTCAGTGGTGCACTTAACCTCCACTATGCTACTTTGAATTGCAAAGTTGATTATTTTGTATGTTATTCATCCATCTCATCTTTTATTGGCAATGCATCCCAGGCGAATTATGCAGCAGCCAACTCATTTCTAGACACATTGTGCCACTACCGGCGCAACGCAGGACTTGCTGGACAGTCTATAAATTGGGGGCCCCTTAAATTGGGTCTTCTGTTCAACAAAGCAAATTTTCAAAAATTCTTAGAAGCCAAAGGTTTGATGACAATGGAGGTGTCAGAAATTCATGAAGCTTTAAAGCACTGCTTATTGGAAAACAAGCCTCAACAAGTTGTGTGTAAATTCAACTTCCGAAACCTGAAGAACAACGTTCTCTCTCAGAATACCTCTCTAAAAGTGCGACTAGCCGCCTTAATTGAGAAAGAGCTTGAAATTAAAGCTGTGATTGAGTCCAGAAAGGATCCACAGTCATCTTTTGATGATTACATTAGAGACATGGTCAGTGGTGTTTGTAATGTTGATGCGGATGACTGTGAGCCTGAATCTTGCCTTGCCTCGCTGGGCATTGATTCAATGCTGGCAATGACATTGCAAAATCAACTGTTTCAGGATATTGGGGTGAATATTTCACTTGCTACTTTACTCGATCCCAATATCACACTGAACTCACTGGCTACACTTCTAAAAGAAAGCAATGATAAAGTATAAACAACATAACGAAAACACATCTTTCTATCTTAAATATATGCTGATTATTTATAAAAAATTACTAAAAATGTATAGAGTTGATCATGCGATCAAATTGATTTGATGATTTTGGTATTTTTCACTTGCTTGTAAGGGTGCTTTGTAAAGGAAACATTCTATTAATTTTGCTATGTATTTTGTGAAATAAAATTGACAAATATGACAAATAATAAACAATGATAATAAAATATGAAAAATAATAAACAATGATAAAAAAAAACAATTATTTCTATTTCTTTATTTGTCTTTGTATTTCTTCACACGCACACACACACAAAAAAATTACAGTATTCTTATATGGAGCTACCATAGATCAAGCTACAGTAAGAGTTTGTGATATTCAATAAGGATGAATACATACCACTATTTAAAATAGTGGGACTGCCTGAGAAACAAATCCCTGAACAAAAATAAAGGTAAAATCTATTCTTGTTTGTTCCTTACTATAATAATAGAAATACATTAAAGAACAGGTTAAAATCACTAATTTCATCATTATATTTTGGATGTTTTTATATACATATATATATATATATATATATATATATATATATATATATATATATATATATATATATATATATATATATATATATATATATATATATATATATAAATCCAAGGGAATCTTAGATTTGAAATGTAAATGATCTGATGATAAGATTGATGATAGAGAACATTTAGCCCCCTAAAAAGCTCCTTATATTGAGGTGATTTGTTTGTAACAAGAGTTATGTGAAATGGAATATCATACTTTAGGATCAGATTGCTTAGATTGAATATTAACTGGTCAGTAATTGCAACAACAGTTGGCTGCTCCCTGCTTACATAGAAATGAGGGGGAAACACAAATATTGTACACAAATTATTTATTGTAAAAAGAAATACAAGGGGAATACAAAGTTACAAAAACAATAAACATATCTGTTACACGTGAAATCAGCATAAGTCGAGATATACATAAAAAAAAGGATAATACATTAAAAATAAGTATTTACAAATCATTCTGATCCTGGTTAATGAATGACACTTAGAGGTGTGGTGAGATCTGTGTTTCCCCTATGGCATTTCTGGATTTCTGCTGAATAAACCTTGACACTTGAAACAACTTGAAACATTTTAATAAATGAGCATTTGCTTTGTCAATAACTTAAGATGTTGAGGACAAACAAGAAAACATTTATGAAGAACAGTATCACAGTTGTGATATCTACAGTATCTTTGCAAGCAATACTTACACTGTTCTTTTAATGAGCATAGCAATATTATATCAAGATTGTGTGGAGATAAAAAAAAAAGAAAATGTTCAACAATGAACATAAATTGTACTGCATCTATTGCTATACACTACCTAGCTATTGCTAACAACTGCATATAACTGTATACAAATGTCTACTGCGTATCTATCTAACTGAATGATACCAGCATATAACATTACCCAAAAACTATACAGTTCATTTAATAGCCACAGCATTGTCCAGAGAACATTCAACAACATAACTGCAATATCAGTATATACACTGACATTTACTATATGCACAATAGTTTGCAAATATTCCAAAGAATATAAATTCCGAATGAAGCATAAATAACACAAGCACCTGCATTTAAACTGAAGATGCGCATATAAATATGCCCCTATAAACCATCAAATGTAATAAGAACTAAAATCCTGTTTTCTCCATAATAGGATGGAGGTCATTGTTTCTCTCTTGATTCCTCCCATTTTCAATTTCCACCAGTGTTTTTACTAAGTCTGACACTGTCTTCTCTGGATCAAGGAGTGTTACCAGGGGCACATTTAATCCTTTTTCTTGGAAGATGATGTTCTGCAGTGTCATGGCCATCATGGAATCAATGCCTAGTGATGACAGGTGAATATCGTCACTCAGCTCATCTTGTTCAATGTGAGTATTTTCACTTAGCAGTGATTTGATATATTCATTGGGGGAAGAGATTGTGTTTGTCTGCTCAAGTTTTGAGTTGATCATTTTAGCCTTTTTGAGCTCTTCTTCTACCAGTGCTGAGAGCCGCATAGTAAGAGATTTGTTTTGAGACAGAACATTATATCTAATGTTCTTGAAATGGAATCTGCACACAACCTGTTGAGGTTTGTTGATCAAAAGGCACTGTTCAAGACTATCATGGATTTCTGTGACCTCTAGGATCATCATTCCTTTTGACTCCAGAAATTTTTGAAAATGATGTTGGTTTAACAGGAGACCCAGATTTAAAGCTCCCCAGTTAATTGCTTGCCCAGGAAGTCCAATATTTCTGCGATACTGGCAGAAGGTATCCATAAATGAGTTGGCAGAAGCATAGTTTGTCTGTGAAGCATTGCCAAGGTAAGCTGAAATGGAGGAGTAGCACACAAAATAATCCAGATCACAGTGTTTGGTAGCATAGTGAAGGTTAATTACACCATTCACTTTCGGCCTCATGACTTTCTCATAGAGGGATTTGTTTAGGTTTTCAATTAGTCCATCATGAAGGATTACTGCACTGTGGAACACTCCTTTGATTGGTTTGAATGGAAAAAGTTTTCTGATCTGAGCAACTGCTTGATGCACTTGCTCTGAGATTGAAACATCACACTGTAATCTTGTGATTACACACTGACACTGATTTTTTACATTATTTATCTCCTGTTTTATCTCATCATTTGCACCACTCCTAGACAGGATAACAATATTTCCCCCACCTCTATGTGCAATGAACTTCACTGTCTGAAACCCAAGTCCTGATAGACCACCTGTCACAATGTAAACGGCATGCTTCTGAAACAACTTTTTGGCTTTAGGTATCAGTGGAATATCTGATGGTTCATCTTTGGTATCATGACTCAAGGCAATCACCGGCATGGTCTGGCATCTGAAGTATGATTCCGAAGGTAAGCAATCAATGTTTCCTCTTTTGGAATTCTGAATGGTGTTTGTTTCAATAGCTGCAAAGATTTTATCCAAACACATGTTTTTCAGCAAGTGTAGCACATGCGGTCTCCGTGCTGTAATTAACTGCTTTTGCAAGAGGCTTGATGTGAAAAGGATTTTCATATGTACATTATTAATATGACCCCTAAAAGCAAGCTGGCTAACAAAGGTGTTTGGCTGGCTATCAGCAACAACAATGACATCTTTAACACTTGTTATTTGACTTGCTGTTGTAATGACAGTTTCATCATGGGGAGGCAGAAGTACAATTCCTGCCATCTCACTGAAATCATGAGACATTTGATTGGGGTTTTTGGCGACAGTGACACTCCAACCTGATTTGACCGCCATACCGGTTAAAATTTTCACCAGAACCGAGTCAGGAATAGTGGAGAAAATGCCTAACTTCTTGTGTCTGACTTTAGGAAGGGCACAATGTAAGATCTCCCAAGCAAGTATACAGTAAGAAACACAGGGAATGTCCTTCAAAATTGAAAATCTCTTTGTTTTGTAGCATGCATCTGCTGGAATAACAACTTTGCTACTGGCAGTAACAGGGAAACAGGACACTATATGGTCTCCGACTTTTAGTTCCTTCACATCCTTTCCCACAGCTGTGACAGTACCACTAAAGTCAAGAGCTAAAAGTTTGTGGTTCTGAGAGGTTTGTTCGCTCCAGTAGAGAGTTTCTGCAAATTTAATGTCAGACACACTTACTGGAAAATAGTCGGAGGAGTGCATGCATATTTTACAGAGATCAACCTCCACATTTTTCCCTTGAATGGGTTCAGTACATTCATCAGAAACAACTGCTGACAGGCTTGTCACTCTGTAGGGATCAGAGGTTTGCAAGATAAAGCTTTCACACTGTGATTTGTGGACAATGTGATGTGGGCTGTCTAAGATTGGCGTGTGAGTAATCTGAGGCTTAAGGATCTGGCAATCTTTTATGACTAACTCTGGGTATTTGCTGCAAGGGTATGATCTGATGATCTCAGCCAAGGATTTAATGTCTTTAGTAGAATCTATGTCTATCAACTGAAACGAAAGGTCTGATAATTCTGCTGCACATGCTCTTGTCATTCCAGACAGTGCAAAACCGGGACTGATGTGGTTTACTGAGCCTCCTGTTGACCGGAAGGTTACTACTCTGATAGAGTTTTGGAAATGCATTGATTTCAGGCCTGCAACAATTTTCCGGAAAATCTCACAATAACTTGCCATGCATTCCAAAACATTATCTGCTTTATGTGAGCTTGACTCTGTAACACCCCACATGAACAACACTTCCTGCAAGTTTGTACTGACATTTTGAATGTTTAGGTCTGACAGAAAAACTTCAAATTCCCGTTCTATAAGTACCTTGTTATAAGTTAAGGAAATGTATTTTGAAGCTGGGTCTAAGTATGGTTTTAGGCCCGTAGAAATTCCTAAATTATCAGCAAAAACCAGTGATTTTGGTGTTGAGAGGTTATCATGCTCTGAAACTGTGCTGTAACTGTTGTGGTAAAAATACTCTTCTACAACACGAGAGCAATTCCCTAGGTAGGTAATGATTACATTCTTAAGTTCAACTAAAACCCTGCCCTCTTTGTCAGTAAAACAACCACAAATGGTAAGTTCCTCATTTCCTATATGAGTTGCTTTCAAATACACAACCATTTTCTTCTGCAACGGTTCAAACACAGTTAGGCTGCCTATTTGTGAGGGGAATCCAGGTCTTCCCAAGAAATGATATGTTCCTGTGACAGGAACAAGTTGCATGAGATAGTCTAAGACTACAGGATGAATATAGTAGTCATGCAGTTGGGGCATTATTTCATCAGGGACAGTAACAACTGAGTATGTTTCTCCAAGTTCTTCTCCATAATAAACATTTTCCTTGATTTTGAAAATGGAACCATACTGAAATCCACCCAAAGATAGGTTCTTATAGAACTCCTCTGAACTCACCACAGACTGGCACCTTTTAGAGACACAGTTCAGTGAAATGTATGACTCTTCAGGCAATCTTGCCTGTGTTGACTCAACTTTCCCTGACGCATAATTTACTGACACAGAGTGCACTTTGAACTGAAAGCGATGCCCTGCTGAACTTTCAGTTAGATCCAATTGTACTTTCACATCGGGTGCATTTCGTGACAAAACACATGGCGTGTGAAACCTTATACTGAGCTGCAGACAGCTAAGAGGCTGTTTTGGTTTTACACTTGTCATGACAGCTGCTAAGCCTAATTCAACATAAAATGCCCCTGGAACAATGGCAACACCTTGATGTTTATGTTCATACAGATAGGACAGTGCCCCTGAGGAGAGATTACAGCTGAAATCCAAGCCATTTTTACTTAACTGTGTAATTGCAGGATGAGTACTACTGTCAACAGAGAGGGTAGCTTCAGTAAGTACATCTTTCTTTACACTGTCAAACAGATACCTTGGAAAAGGAAGTGGTTCCATCTCACAGCCTTTGTAGAACTTGTCCCAGTCTATATTGACTCCCACTTCAAATAGTTTAGAGACAACACTCAGCATTGTCTCAAGATCTTTATCTGGCTGCACTGAAGAGAGCACCACTGTGTCACTCCCTAAAGTCTCAATGATGTTCCTCTGCAAAGCCCTTCTTGGGCCAATTTCAACAAATATTGCATTCTTGGTCTGTTTAACTGATTTTAGCGCTTGCTCAAATGCAACCGGCTCTCGGATGTTTCTTGCCCAATATTTACCGTTAACAAAATCTGTTTTGCACACCTTGTCTCCTGTCACTGTTGAGAATAATTCTGTCTCCATGTTCTGTGTATGTAACTGGCCTATACTGTTCTCTACTTCCTCCACAATAGGATCCATCATATGACTATGATAAGCAGCAGGCACATCCAAAACATGCAGGAACAAATTTTTGCCATCATCTGAATCGCATAAGCTCTTGTGCAAACAATCGATAGCATCTTTATCTCCTGAAAGTGTGCATGACTGAGGGCTGTTTTGTGCTGCCAAGCAAATCCTCCCAGAGTAAGAAGGGAGGATTTTCAACAAATTTGATATAGGCATGTTGCTTACAACAAGCATTTTCCCTCCCATTACTCTACTCTGCAAATTACTTCGATAGTAGATCACCTTTACTGCATCCTCAAGTGACAACAAACCAGAGCAATGAGCTGCAGCAACCTCTCCAACAGAATGTCCAAGAACAGCATCAGGCTTAATCCCCCAGTGCATTAGTAGATTTGCAATGGCAACCTGGACAGCAAAGAGGAGAGGCTGAACAATTTCTGGTTTTGAGAAACCAACCTCTTGTTCAAACTCAATCTCCAGTGTCTCTACCAGCTTGATTTTCATGTATCTTTGAAAAAGATTCTCAATCTCCCTTATTTTGTCCCTGAAAATAGATTCCACTTTTAGAAGCTGTTTGCACATACCTCTGTAAGTAACACCATTTCCACAAAACACAAACACTAGTCTTGGATATTGCTTTGCTGGGGCACTCTTTTTGTTTTGAGCATTCACAAGTTTCTCTTTCAAATCAGCCAAAGATAATATGTGAAATGCTTTTCTGTATTTATGCTTCCAGTGACTCCTCCTACAGCCAGATGTATAAGCCAGGCTGTGTAGATCAGTTATATTCTTTGTATTAATGTTTTCTACTGTGTCTTCTATCATCCTTGCCAGTGATTTCTCTGTAGCTGCAGAAAGTACAAAAAAGTTGTGTTGTTCCTTGACAGCTTCTTTAGGTGTTTTTGCCTGAAGATATTGTTTCACAACTGCATGAGCATTTGTGCCTCCAAATCCAAAGTTATTTATCCCAGCAACTCTCACCGAACCATTACTGGTGACCCATTTCTCAGCTTTGGTGGGAATTTTTAGATTGAGAGCTTTAACATCTATGCTAGAACTTTCCTTGGAGTAGAACACTGAAGGTACAATGGTTTCATGTTTCATCATCAGAAGTACCTTTATCAGTCCTGCCACTCCTGCTGCAGATTCTGTATGTCCAATGTTACTCTTAACCGAGCCGATAAGGAGTGGCCCTACCTCTGAAGACCGTGCCTTGGCAATGACTTTAGAGATGCTCTCTGCTTCTACTGAATCTCCAACTGGAGTCCCAGTCCCATGAGCTTCAAGGTATTGAATATCAGACAGGTAGGTCTCTGCAGAATAAATTGTATTGAGCAGCTGTTCCTGTTGGATCATCGATGGCTTTGTGATTGGAGTGACAGTGTGGCCATCTTGATTTACCGCTGTCTTGCATACAATGCCCCAAATATGGTCATGGTCTTGTAGAGCCTGTCAGATTATGCACATACGTTCTATTATTATCCACATTTCAAAATCATTGTGGCTGAATGTACATTTAATGAGGATCATCAATCATTTATGCAGTGAAATACTTTTTTCAAGGGCTTCAGCAGGATGACACCACAGCCTTCTCCTCTGCCGTAGCCATCTGCTGTGTTCGAAAATGGTTTGCTGGTTCCATCAGGTGAGATCATCTTTGCCTTGCTTAATGCCACAAATACTCTTGGCTGAAAAATGCAGTTAACACCACCAAATACAGCCAAGTCACAGTCTCCTGTTGGACAAAGCAGTCATACTAACTTTAATAAAGAATAATAGCCAAATCAGACGTATTTAACATACTTTTGTGACCTCTACAATTACTAACACAAACATACTGTATCAAATCCTGTAGATGTAATCTTAAAGAAATCGTTGCCATTCAAAAAATAAAAATAAATAAAAATAAAAAATGTTTAATTGGTCAATTTATAAGATCAATTTATAAGATCAATTTATAAGATAATTGATCTTAGTTATCAGGAATTGTTGTCTCTTTGACCATGCCCTTTTTTGCAGAGGACAATTATATGAACAAGGTAGCACAGACACATTTGTCATAAAATACTATAGAAAAATCAAAGAATATGGGCCACATGCAAAAACCAAAGACTATAAAGCTGTCAATGTTATCATTGAAAAGGTTTTTGTGCTGTTATCTTGCTCAATAATCCTTAAAATTAATTACATTTGAAGTGCTAAAAAAATGTGTAAAAATAGACTGAATGATTTCTGTTTAAAAAAATTGCCTGAAAGCATTTTACAGATACCTCATCCAATAAAGCTTACAGTATATAGGTTATTTAGTGTATATATTCATGCACATGTTCATAAATAGTGTCAATATTGCTTGAGTTGACTTATTAAAAGGAATGTGAAGTCAAGTCACGTTTATTTACCTTGTCTCATGGCTTGACAGGCTAGATGAAGGGCAACCAGAGATGAGGAGCAGGCGCAGTCAATGGACAAAGAAGGTCCAGTAAAGTTAAAGGTATAGGAGATTCTGTTGGCAGCTATGCTCATTGCTATACCAGTACCAGTGCAGTGATTAATGATGACAGGATTGACATTAGCCATGGTGAGTTCATAGTCTCTGTTCATTAAGCCTGAAACAACATGCAGAATTGTTTATTTTTATAAATATTATTGTTATTCTTAATGCATCACTGTAATAATCAAATCATGTTTGGTCACTACCCAGAAAAACTCCTGTTTTACTCCCACTGGCTTTCTCCAAGGGCATCCCAGCATTCTCGAGTGCCCTGTAAGTACACTGCAGAAGCATCTTGTGCTGTGGATCCATTTGCTCCATCTCAGCATCGGTAATGCCAAAAAATTTCTGATCAAAATTGTTGAATCTGTAAATAAAATGTCTGATATAAATTTTCATTTGCAGCCACTTAAAATGTATATGATGTTTTACAGTAGAATTGGACATTCTGGGCAGTTAATTAGTTTCTAAGAAATAGTGTTGGCTTTTCAGTATGAAACAATCTAAATCAGCAGAATGGTTTTATTCTCATAATGAATTACAAAAATACAGGATAATAGCAACACCAGCAATATTTGCCTTCTTCAATAAGAAAACAGCTTTTAATTCACAGATTAAGTGATTAAGGATATTATATTATGATAATCTAAATATATTAGAGGTGCACTGCTTGTTTACATTTCAGCATTTCAGTGTGATACAATGTGAAGCAGTCCATTTTAGAAACTACATAATAATTTATCTGTTATGATTGTTAAATGGCTGCAGTTTACTGTTTTTTACTAAATTTCAACAACTAATACTGTATATCCATACGCACGTTTTCTGCTAGGCTTACCCATCAGCAAATGCAGCTTTTGCAGTTCGTGATTTTCCAGCCTTATTGTCATCTTGATCGTACCACTCGTTCTGGTCAAACCTCTCAGAAGGTATTTGCACTGTACAGTTCTTTCCCTCAAACAAGACTTTCCAGAAATTATCGAGCCCCTCACCTACAACAGGCAGATTTAATTTAATTTGGGTACACAAAACAAAAAAACATTTATTTAAAAAAAATGCTTGCTGCCAGTTTGGTGTAAGCAAATCCTTTTAGTTTAATATTCTTACCTCCGGGGAAATTACATCCTATGCCAACAATAGCAATCTCTGAATCCTTATCTTTCATGATGACAGGTATCTGAAATCAATCTATTAAAAGCAAAGGTATTTTTCCAGCAGAAGTTCATTAGAATACTTTAATACGTGAAATATTTAAGTTAAGTATTTGCGAATGAATGACTGACCTTCATCATCATGGCAAATCTTTAAGAAGTGAAGATCGTCGGATGGTTGCTTCTGTTATAAGCACTTATATAAGCAAGTACCATAGATCATTTTTTATCAAACCACAGCAAGGAGTTTAGATAACATAACAAATAGTCAGATAAGATATACTATTATTAACAATTGGTGCCATTTTATCACATAATTTATGCTTGTAGAAACAAAGGCGGTTAGATGAAGCTGCTGAATCTGTGTTAAGGGTAGAGACAACAATAATCAGTCATTTTAAAAAAAGTTTTTTTTTTTTAACAAAGATAGTTAGCAGAGGCACATCTTCAGATTACTGTCTCGAAAACAGTAAACATTCAACGCTGCATAAATGACCTACCTTAGTGGAGCATACAGTATTATCCAGACATACAGACATTATGTAGTACATATTTCAGTCAGTGACTAGATTTTAGCATTTCAGTGCATGGTGCAAGTACAGGATAAGCTACAAAAATACTGTGCAATTCTTAAAAAGACTAATAATGCACTCATTAATTAAAATTGATTGGATAACTGAAGGAGTCCATTAAGATTTTGAATAAATGAATAATTAAAAATAATCATCAGACAACTGAACAAACAATACTTTTTGATCAAGGAAGCACAGTAATCTTTTGTAAGTATAAGCAACTCTCAGGACCAAAAAATGCTGAATTATCAGTATAATTTAACCAAATGAAACTGCTACGTTCCGAAAACAGCACACATTAACCACTGTCAGGTGAATCCCACTTTATGAAGATTTCAGACATTGGACTTTTAGGATAAACAACCTCTTATTCAATACTTAAAAAAAGGCATTCTATATATGATGCTTCTTCATCATTGAACATTTATAGGCTCTTGCAAGGAGGAGTTGGTGTTGAATCTAATGATCTCAGATGTTGAGATAATTTATGAGTTGCTCAGGAGCACCTGGTTCCACAACTCCAATTGACTGTAGAAAGGACACTACTCACAATCACACACTCATGGTAGTTCTTTCTCTCTGGTGTTTGTAATGATTTTATGATTTATAATCATCTCTTCGTGTCACCAAAATGAAGATAGGTTTCTTTTTTTGAGTCTGGTTTCTGTTAAGGTTTCTTCCTTATACCATCTAAGGGAGTTTTTCTTGCTACAGTCACCCCAGGCTTGCTCATCAGGAATAAATACACATAATTCGCATATATTAACATTTTTGTTTTATAATTCTTACATTCTGTAAAGCTGCTTTGAGACAATGTCTATTGTGAAAAGAATTATAGAAATAAACTTGAACTGAATTAATTAACATGCGTCTACCATGCCAGGGTCACTTCTGTGCTCAGAATGCTTTACTACAGATCGAGGATTTCATTCTTTTTTTATTATGGTATCAATGTAGTTACACTATACTGTATTCTTACAGTAACTGCTTTATCCTGAGCGGGATCGCTTGTAAGTCTGTGCACAAGGAGAAAGAATTCACCCAGCAGGCGATGATGTCAATTGCCTTTCACACACTCACTCACCCCGCTGTCAATAATTACAGTATACGAGCACTGATATTGTAAAGTTGTAATTTATATTTAGATGGTAAAATAATGGCAACAAATTATAAAACCCAAACCTCCACAAAACACTTCTGTGCTAAAAACCAGAAAGCAATGGATTAAAACTTAGAGAAATTAAATATTTATCTATATTTATCTATATTTGGTCTATATGTAACCAAATGTTAAGCTGCTCTTTACTACAGATGATCTTCTCAGAACTTTAAGTCTGTGTACTGAACATTAATGTATAAAACATATAAGTTGTAGTTCATTATATATACAATCTACTCAATTGTGTTATTTATGAATTTACTCAAGTATGTTACAGACACTAAATGTTAGAATTAAATCCTGGCAATGGAGACATCTAGGCTACTAGTTTGCTTATATTTAGAAAAATAGAACAAACTAATTCTTAAAAAACGTCTGGGTAGTTTGAGATGTAAGTGGAAAAAATGTAAATAAAATAAAAACATCCCTAGATAATATTCAAGTGATATCACTGAGGCTGAAGGACTATAATGTTTAAATTTTTTTATTTAGTGTTTTTTTTTTTTTTTGTGTTTAGCTTTTTGTTAACAGTGTTTCTAGTATTTAATTAGGGCCACTTTGGATTCAAGTACAAATATTAATATTTTGAGCACTAAACTGTGTTACACCCTAGCATGTTGTATGTATAAGTAGTATTTTGTTTTGCTTCTTAATCCAATTATATAGAGTTTAAGAAAATTTAACAAAATAATCAAAGTAATAAACATTATGTGAGTTTAACTATATTTATAGTCATTGTATAGTTACATTCCAGTGTATTTAAATGAGAAGTAAACCACAATAATTATGCTGTTATAGCAGTAAAATAATAAACTGTCATCCCTTAACATACTGAATTAAAATAATAATAATAATTCTTCTTCTTCTTCTTTCGGCTGCTCCCATTAGGGGTCGCCACAGCGGATCATCTGTCTCCATACCACCCTGTCCTCTACATCTGCCTCTTTTACACCAACTACCTGCATGTCTTCCCTCACCACATCCATGAACCTCCTCCTTGGCCTTCCTCTTTTCCTCCTACCTGGTGGCTCCATCTTCAGCATTTTTCTACCAATATAATTCATGTCCCTTCTCTGCACATGTCCAAACCATCTCAATCTCGCCTCCCTCACCTTGTCACCAAAACATCCTACATGTGCTGTCCCTCTAATAAACTCATTTCTAATCTTGTCCATCTTCGTCACTCCCAACGAAAACCTCAACATCTTCAGCTCTGCTACCTCCAGCTCCACCTCCTGTCTTTTACTCAATGCCACTGTCTCTAATCCATACAACATCGCAGGTCTCACCACAGTCCTATAAACTTTCCCTTTCATTCTTGCAGATACTCTTCTATCACAAATCACTCCTGTCACTCTTCTCCACCCACTCCACCCTGCCTGCACTCTTTTCTTTACTTCCCTAACACACTCTCCATTACTTTGCACTGTTGACCCCAGGTACCTGAACTCCTCCACCTTCTCCACCTCTTCTCCCTGCAACCGCATCACTCCACTGCCCTCCCTCTCATTGACACACATGTACTCTGTCTTACTCCTACTGACTTTCATTCCCCTTCTCTCCAGCGCATATCTCCACCTCTCCAGGCTCTTCTTAACCTGCTCTCTACTCTCACCACAAATCACAATATCATCTGCAAACATCATAGTCCAGGGAGACTCCTGTCTGACCTCGTCCGTCAACCTGTCCATCACCACTGCAAACAGGAAAGGGCTCAGGGCCGATCCTTGATGCAGTCCAACCTTCACCCTGAACCAGTCTGTCGTACCTACTGCACACTTTACTGCCGTCACACTGTCCTCATACATGTCCTGCACCACCCTCACATACTTCTCTGACACACCTGACTTACTCATACAATACCACAACTCCTCTCTCGGCACCCTGTCGTACGCTTTCTCTAAATCCACAAATACACAATGCAGCTCCTTCTGTCCTTCTCTATACTTCTCCATCAACATCCTCAAAGCAAATAAGGCATCTGTGGTGCTCTTCCTCGGCATGAAACCATACTGTTGCTCACAGATGGTCACCTCTTCTCTCAGCCTGGCTTCCACTACTCTTTCCCATAACTTCATGGTGTGACTGATCAACTTAATTCCCCTGTAGTTACTGCAGGTCTGCACATCTCCCTTATGCTTAAAGATCGGTACCAGCACACTCCTTCTCCATTCCTCAGGCATCCTCTCCCCTTCCAGAATCCTGTTAAACAATCTGGTTAAAAACTCCACTGCCATCTCTCCTAAACATCTCCACGCTTCTACCGGTATGTCATCTGGTCCAACCGACTTTCCATTCTTCATCCTCTTAATCGCTGCTCTCACTTCCTCCTTACTAATCCTATCTACATCCTGCTTCACCAACTCCACATCCTCCAACCTTCTCTCTCTCTGATTTTCCTCATTCATCAGCTGCTCAAAATACTCCCTCCATCTTCTCAACACACTCTCCTCACTAGTCAACACATTTCCCTCTCCATCCTTTATTGCTCTAACTTGCAGTACATCCTTCCCAGCTCGGTCCCTCTGCTTGGCCAATCGGTATAAATCCTTTTCTCCTTCCTTAGTGTCCAACCTCTTATACAGTTCCTCATATGCCTTTTCCTTGGCTTTCGCCACATCCCTTTTAACCTGCTGCCGCATCTCCTTGTACTCCTGCCTACTTTTCTCATCACTCTGTCGATCCCACTTCTGTTTTGCCAATCTCTTTCCCCTAATGCTCTCCTGCACTTCCTCATTCCACCACCACGTCTCCTTGTCTTGCTTTCTATTTCCAGATGTCACACCAAGTACTTTTCTAGCTGCCTCCCTCATCACTCCTGCAGTAGTTGCCCAATCATCCGGCACCTCTTTACCACCACCAAGCCCCTGTCTGACCTCTTCCCTGAACCTCACACTACACTCTTCCTCCTTCAGTTTCCACCATCTTATTCTTCTTTCAAACCTTACTTTCCTCCTCTTCTTCTTCGCCTCCAAAACCATCCTACAGACCACCATCCGATGCTGTCTAGCTACACTGTCCCCTGCCAACACCTTACAGTCTCCAATCTCCTTCAGGTTGCATCTCCTACACAGAAGATAATCCACCTGTGTGCACCTTCCTCCACTCTTATACGTCACCCTATGATCCTCCTTCTTCTTAAAATACGTGTTCACCACTGCCATTTCCATCCTTTTAGCAAAATCTACCACCATCTGCCCTTCCACATTCCTCTCCTTAAAACCATACCTACCCATCACCTCCTCATCACCTCTGTTCCCTTCACCTACATGCCCATTAAAGTCTGCCCCAATCACCAATCGTTCTTTCCTAGGTACACCATCTACCACTTCATCTAATTCACTCCAGAATCTTTCTTTCTCCTCCATCTCACAGCCAACTTGTGGAGCATAGGCACTAATGACATTTATCATCATCCCTTCAACTTCCACCTTCACGATCATCACCCTATCAGAAACTCTCTTCACCTCCACTACACTCTTACTGTACGCTTCCTTCAGAATCACCCCTACACCATTTCTCTTCCCATCCACACCATGATAAAACAGTTTAAACCCACCTCCAATGTTCCTGGCCTTACTCCCTTTCCACTTGGTCTCCTGAACACACAACACATTTACCTTTCTCCTCTCCATCATATCAGCTATCTCTCTCCCTTTACCCGTCATAGTACCAACATTTAAAGTACCAACCCGAACCTCTACTCTCCTACACTGCTCCTTTTCCTGCCGTCTCTGTAGACGCCTTCCTCCTCTCCTTCCCCTCCTTCGGCCAACAGTAGCCCAATTTCCACCGGTACCCTGTCGGCTAACGATACCTGTGGCGGTCGTTGTTAACCCGGGCCTCGACCGATCCGGTATGAAATTCTCATTTGTGATCCGCATATTTGATTTGGCACATGTTTTACGCTGGATGCCCTTCCTAACGCAACCCTCCCCATTTACCCGGGCTTGGGACCGGCACTAAGAGTACACTGGCTTGTGCCCCCCTAATGGCTGGGTTAAAATAATAATAATAATAATAATAATAATAATAAATATATATATATATATATATATATATATATATATATATATATATATATATATATATATATATATATATATCATGGCAGAAATGTACTCTCCGCTTTCCACTGCACATGACTGAAACAATGGTATAAATCCGCCCCCAAGTGGCCAGAGTTTGTATATGGTTTTTGTAAATGATTTGCAGATTCCGAGTCTTATCCCCTCTACTAAAGCATGTGCTCAAATGACTCCCTGATAGATCAGGTTTTAGACAAAATTGTGGAGTCAACCCAACTGCAAATTGCAATAAAAAAAGGAGACCTACCAAACACTAAGTAACAAATTCATATAAATATTTGTAATCCAAGATTTTGCTAATATAAAAATTTTATTAAAATATGTTGAGCATCCTTAAAAATCAATATGATACAACAGGCCCTGCAATACAGAAATTGTGTGAATGGTCATTAGTAAGCAAAATCAGTTAAGATTCATTAGAAAGTGTAGTGTACAAAGTCAAGCCCATTGAAGCAAAACTCCCTCCCTGACTTTCCTGTTGTTAAATTAAAAGACACATCATGTTTGTTAAGTCTTTTCTTTATTATATATTTAAAAATATACTTGGAAACTGTATTTGGCTGCTATAAAAACGAGTCAGCAGATTTTAATCCCATGTTATCTTGAGCATCTGGCAGCTAAGGTCCCAGAGTCGCTGCGCCATTTCATCATCCATAGCAGCATTAGAGCAACTTGCAGGTGCACAGTCACTGCAACAGTGGCAAGAAAGAGTCACTATAAGAATGCATTTTTCAGATTTAGGATGAAAAATATGACCTTGCAATTATCTACATTAAAAACAAAACTTAAAAATAAAAAAAACCATGTAAGATGTACCAGAGTTATCCTGACCTGTAATAGTTGCCACTCTCTGTCTCCAGCTCAGGAGCTACTGCACAGAAGATAGTAGTTTGAGCTCCCTGCACTGATGTTTTGGTAAAGGGCTTAATCAACCATGTGACTGCCTGTTGGGGTCGATTCAGGTGCCTCCACAGATCTGTCTGTACAACACCCGGGTGAAGGGCATATGCCGTCACTCCTGTCCCTGACAGACACAACACAGAAATGAGAAGCCCAAATTAGCATGTGCTCCAAAACGGACACAAACTCATTTTCTGGCCCTTATCAGAAAACTGCCAGATGACATTGTCTTGCCACTCACCCTTTAGTTTTTTTGCTAAGCAGCGTGTGAAGAGAATATTGGCCAGTTTGCTCTGGCTATAAGCTTTTGTTTTATCATAGCTCTTTTCACTGTTAATGTCATCCAGATTGATGGTCCCCCACCTGTGCGCCATGGATGACACAGTGATGATTCGAGCTGGAGCTGATTTTTTAAGCAGGTCATGTAATAGGAACGTCAGAAGGAAGTGACCTACAAAAAAAGCATGTGGATCATTAATGTCACATATTTGCTCATATTAAGCCAAACAGACAGGCTTTACTATATATAAGTTAAATTACTCTTACCCATGTGGTTGACGCCGATTTGCATCTCAAAACCATCTGTTGTTTTACCATATGGACACGCCATCACTCCAGCATTGTTAATCAAGATATTGAGTTGTTTCTCCTCTTGAGAAAAAAACAGTCAGTCAAGAGATATGGACAATAATTTAAATATATATATATATATATATATATATATATATATATATATATATATATATATATATATATATATATATATTTTTTTTTTTTTAATCTAACTATCGTTATGTAATTTAATTTTTTACCAAGAATAATTATAGGCACTTACATTCCCCCCCCCCAAAAAAAATACAAAGTGTACCATTTGGAACATGTTGGAAGCTATTTAGATTTTCTTTTAATGTGTTATTCATTGGTAAGTGTATTTGTTAATAAGCTATAATTATCATATGCACAATATGCTAATTATTGTCCTCTTTGAAAATTATTTTAGATATTTGCTTCTTTTTTTCTCTCCGCCCAATTACATACACAGCCATGGCCTTTCTGTAATTATCCACACTTGCACTCTTCCTAATGTGATCCTGCTATCCAAAATCAATCACAAGAAGACCTGTTTCTCTTTTCTGAGTACCAGTTCCTCTTAAAGTTTTCTTTCTAATGTTATTAAGAACCATTTGCTGCCTTCAGTTTGCTCATCAGGTGTCTTGGCTTAGATTTACGTGAATGTTTGACTGCTGTTAAAAGCAATACGCATATTTGAAAGGAAAGTAACAGCTAAACCGTACAGTAGAATCCCCACGATTATATCTTGAATGCAAAAAGACCCAGTTTCCACAGAAATGCTTTGCATGAGTCAGCTATTACGAAAAAAGTTACAACAAGAAACAGGAAACCAGCAAAAAGAGAAAAAAAATCTGCTATTAAATGAGAAATATAAACATCTTCAGGGTTCAGGGTTAGAGTTAGGGTTAAATTCAATTTTACTGGGAGATAATTGTATGAAAGTGTTTTAACATGCATGTGCTCTGAGTGCACCTAAATATAAACCTAAATATGTAGTTTCATACCAGTATTGATACTCTGGGCAAATTCTTTGATAGAGTTGCAGTCAGCAAGGTCAAGTTTTTTGCAAACAACATTCTGATTCCCAGATGTTTCGATGACCTCTTTCAGAGCTGCATCACCTTTCTCCATATCTCTGCAGGCAATGATGACCCGCATACCTGGAATCAGAGACAGAACTGACTTTTAATACCTATTTCCACAAATTATTGGTAAAACTTTGTTTCAGAGAATATAATCTTACATAGTTATTTATTTATGTATTAGTAGTAGTAATACATTTCAGTAATCCACCACAGGGTGAACAACAGTTGCTGGAAAGCATTAACATGGTGGAAAATCATTGCAGTAAATGGTACACCTAGGCATACCTCTTTTAGCCAAATCAATGGCAGTCTCTTTGCCAATCCCAGTATTTGCTCCAGTAATCAGTACAGTTTTGCCAACCAACTTGACCTCAGAGGACCATGGTCTAAAGTAGTTTCTGTGAAGGTAATTGGTCATAAATTAAAAATAAGTCATTTTGAAAGTTTCTTTTTCCTCTACATTTGTCTTGATTATCTTTTATAACTCCAATAAAAAGTATATTAATTCGTTGTCTCTGATGAACAGCTATGAAATAAGCATTGTATTAACCTCTCTCTTCTTGATTTAACATCATTTCTTGTGAAATATCTTAACTTCCAATAAGTTTAAATAGTTTTCAGACGGAAGCAGAACTAATTCTTTGCCATACCTTAAGGCTTGCATGATCACGATGAAGAGAACGTAGAAATCAATGTAAAAAAAAATGTAAAGCAGAAAAACCAAAGCAAAACAAAAAACCCAGGCAAACAAACAAAGAGCGAAAAGTAAAGTGACTTTTCTTGAATGGAGAGGAATCTCAGACATAAACAGGAAACGAAACTATTCCTTCACTCTGATTGGCTACTGAGCTTCTCGGGGGTGTGGGGGGGAGATGAATACTTTCTCATACTTTTGCATATTAATTTTTTTTAAATATATAAATGTATACACTTTCTGGCCTCTGTTGTCAACGTTTATGTAAATACATAACTAAAATATTTGTGTGGTGCCGCTAAAAATGTGCCCCATAATGGTGGATTGCTCACCACCAGAGGAAGAAGGTGCAATGTTGTGAGGAGATTGACTGTTTTAAAGATTTGAATTCGACAAATAACTTATTTTAAAAGAGAAACAATGATCAGACTGATTACACACACATGCACATGAATTTTTACCATTCACACGGATAACAAAAAGTTCATATACGTGATTCGGCTCAGTGTTTACCTAAAAGCTTTGATTCATCGAGTCGACTCATACTACACATCATTGCTCCACGTGTCGACGCTCCATGCAAAACCCTAAGGAACGACACACGAGAATTGTGGGCCGACTGTTTTAAAACAAGACACAGGAGTAATATTTTGTCGAAGTTGATTTTATTTAATTTACTCAATGTGGAACTTTTTATAGATCGAGCGATAGACAGATAATAATAGACACTTGCTATAAGTAGTAGTAGTAGGCAGTGCTTTCAAAAGGCTAGTAATACAGGCACAAGTTTAAATTTTACTGACAACGTACATAGAAATTATTGGGGTACTTTACCTGTTCGCCACTAGAGGCCAGTAGAGGATTCTCTTATTTTGCGGGCTTTATCCAGTGTTCCCAGGATAAAGTTAAATTGCAAAGTGCTTTGCTATCTACCTGAAACCCTTGGTTGAAGCATCAGCATGAGCTACATGAGCTGACCACCCCCTCCCCAGCTGAAGAGAGAATGAAGCAATTTTTATTACAACTGAACAATATGCTACAGACATTTAATCTTTACTTAATTATAAATTATTAGTGCCCGTGTTATTCAAATATAAGAGTCTGGTATTTATATTACTTATATTTATAGACAATGTGAAGAAAAATGGTACTTGTTTTGTCTTTTAATATAGTGTTCAGTATTACTAGAAAAATATGCAAATAAAGGCTATGCAGTGTGGACAGATACTACTGTGTAACAAATGTAAGAAATGAAAAGCGTAAAACCAATATTTATGATTGAGTTATGCAATTCCGCAGGATGATATTGCTCACATAACTGCTCATTTCTGTGAAAAATTAACCAGGCCTGCGTTCTTTTACCTTTTTTTTTTTTACCTGTAAATTTCCAATTTACCTACTATTAATACAAAAAAAAAAAAAAAAAAAAAGAGCAAATGGCAGAAAACAATACCTTAATCAAGACCATACATTATTCATGGTTACATTATTTGTAAATAATTGTATCTATTCACTGGTCACTTAAGAATTTTCATGTTCAATATATGATATTTACACTGTTACTGTCAGCTTCATGTATTAAGTATATAAACATCTTAATTTCAATAAAGCAATAAAACAAACAGAATGAAAATATGCTGGATACTTTATTTGTCTTCAAAAGAAATGAGACATTGTAGATGCTGGCACTGGCATCTGGAACAAAAGCTTTGGATAGTCTCCCTTATGCAGGTAAGTAAAAGCACAACTTCTACTCACAATGCATCAAAGATAATAAAATTTAAACAAACAAGAAAAAAGTGGGCTTGAATTGGCTCAGATTGGCATCAAACAGATTTGAGAACTACACACACACAGACAAGCGCTTTCATAACAATAACACTCGCCGGTCTGAATTATTACATCAAAACACAGAACAAAGAATCCTCTATTGGATAAACTGGTAAAATATGAGCTGGCTCAGACATACAAAAAGTCTTATAGGAATGCATGTCATGTTAAAAAAATCAAATATGCAAA
The DNA here is from genome assembly GCF_946808225.1 of Silurus aristotelis. Lineage (NCBI taxonomy): Eukaryota > Metazoa > Chordata > Actinopteri > Siluriformes > Siluridae > Silurus > Silurus aristotelis. The sequence goes on from NC_139574.1 coordinate 20,428,863, forward strand.
TAGAACAAATGTGAAAACCTGATTAATCTTGTGGTTTTTTTTTTAATACATTCAGGCCACTTAATTTTGAACCAGGGCTCCCACTGAGTGTTCATAAAGCACTAAAGGCACTTAGGTTATGCAAACTGTGTAAACAAGTGCTTATGTAAGATCACTGGAAAATATACAAATCACTTTCAGCAATACCAGCACTGTTTTTAAGGGGCAGGTTGCAGAGGTAGGTTTTATACATGACCATACTGAACTGAAGTACCTTTCAAAAAAAATATATATTGCCCTACCAATTTAACCTATTGGGAAGACCATGGAGGGAAGTTAAAAAAAAAAAAAAATTTTATATATATTTTAGAGCAGTGCTAATAACATGTTTGACAGTTGATAGTCTGACAGCTTAGAAAAGCCAGTGAAAATGACAAACTTGTATGAAAAATAATGGTGAAATTATGTAAAGGGGACATCACCCTTATGCCCAAGTTCAACAGAAGATGTGCAAAATGCCAGGCAACATCCATCTATTCTCCAGTAGTGAACCTGTAGGGTGAAAAAAAACAATAAAATAAACATTTCTACATTGATATTGATTGATGTCAATATTCATTTCCATATAAATATTGTATAAACATACACACTCAACACTAATTACTATTGGCAAGTAGTAGAAGTTAACATATATCCTGAGGAATATAGAGTACAGTCTCACCAATTAAGGTGCACCAAATGCAGCCTCCTTCTCATCCTCTTCCTCATGGTTGATGGAGTGGAACTCTGCCACATACAGGCTCTTATCAATGCTACCAGGAATGGGCTTAATGTCGGTCACAAGCTGGTCCTCGATGGATTTTAGATTGAAACGATCATCTGATGTGATTAAATTAATCGCCAGACCCAGATGCCCAAACCTGCCTGGTACAATAAAGAAAATAAGAGTCAATTAGTCAAAAAAGATTAATTTCTTGGATTAATCACCAATTAAGCTTAAATGGCATTAAAATAATGAAAAAGGAAATGTTTTGCTTGATTAAGAAAAGACAAGGAAAACTTTTTTAAAAGACTTGCACATACAGCATCCAACAAGAAGTGTAACACCAAGCTCAAGGTTAGCTGCTAAACAATTTTATACATGCACAGCAGATCTTTTTCACCTGATCTTCCAATGCGGTGTAGGTAAGTCTCTGCGTTTTTGGGAAAGTCAAAGTTGATGACCACATTGACAGCCTGAATGTCAATTCCTCTTGTGAAAAGATCTGCAAAAAGTCATTATAATGTCATTAAATAAAGCACCACTGTTGACAAGGCAAGTCTGAAAAGCCAAATATACTGACCTGTGCAAACCAGGTTTCTGCACAGACCATTTCTGAAATCATGGAACACACGGTTTCTGTATTCCTGCAATATATGCATTTATATTTGATGAAAATCTCATTTAGGAGTCAATCTATATGCACTATAGCAAAAAAATGATTATTGTAATGACTATCATGTACTTAATTACCTGCATCATCTTTGCATGGATATAAAAACAAGAGTAGCCCAATTGTGTGATCTTCTTAGCCAAAAGTTCCACCCTCTGTGTCGAGTTACAGAAGATTATAGACTGGTTAATCTGAAGCTTAAAAAGAAAGAACAAGAATAAATTATAAAGGGTAAATTTACAAATGAACAGTAACTCATACATAATGTATAAGTAATAGGAAATGAAAGTAAAATTTATGTTTGCTGTCCTACCCTGGAGAAAAGTGTGTTGAGGCAGTGCACTTTCTGTCTCTCTGTTACATATGCATAGTACTGAGTAATGCCCTTCAGAGTCAGCTCATCCATCAGGTTAATCTCGTAGGGCTTTTTCAGATGTTTTGACTGTACATAAGAAAATTAATAACACGACATGAGTTAAAACAAATGTAAGGAAACTATACACAAGTTGCTGTAACCCCCCCCCCCCCCCCCATTGTTCTCTTGTGCCACTCACCATGAATTTTTGTACAGTGATGGGAAAAGTGGCAGAATAAAGCAAAATCTGACGATTCTTGTCCAGAAATCCTATTATTTCCTCAATAATGACAACAAAGTCTTGAGATAGCAACTTGTCTGCCTATGAAAAGACAAAAGAGATAAAGAAACTTAAATAACAAATCTATGTATGGATTAAATTATGTAACACAAACCACATTAAAGACCACTGAAACGGTTTGCTCTGTTCTTTTACTTTGTATTCCTCAATCAGTCTGATTGTTGAACATCTCCAACCTCATCTTTGTGAGGTAAACAGTCCTACCTCATCCATCACCATCATGTGGACTTTGTCAGCTTTGGCCACACCTTTCTTCATAAGGTCCAGCAGCCTGCCTGGAGTGGCTATCACCACATGCACTAAAGAAGGGGGACGACAAGGACAATAATGACAAATTTTGAGTGGCTCACCAGAATACATTTAAAAAAAAAAAAAAAAACCCTCAGTAAAATTCTGAAACGCTCATTTGTGTCAGCCATCTCAAACAGTTGAGTTACCCATGCAGGCTTACCTGTCTCATCCAGCCGCATGATGTCATCCTTTAGATTTGTTCCACCAGTAGTGGCCATGACCTTCACTCCCCCCATGTGCCTACTCATGTTGATACAGATTTGACTCACCTGCAGAGCCAATTCACGAGTTGGCACCATTACTATGGCTGAGAGAACACAAGAAAAAGTATTATTCTTGTGCATAATGTTTAAACACAGCAGCAACAGAAACAGATTTTTCCCACAGCCAGACCTTAAGTAAGAGCTTTGACAAAAGCAATCTGGCATTTCATATACACAAATAATGTAAAAATGATGTCAGAAGCATTTGTGTGTATAAAAATGTCTCAATTTGTCCCATTTGCGCACCACGGGTAACAAATACATTAAATAATAAAAAAAAGATTATAGATTTTAGTAAACATACATACATCATATAATTACTTGGACTAAAATAGGTAAAAAAAAAAAAATTTTTTTTTTACCTAGTCCAATTTTTAGCTAAATTTAAGGCAGCATACAACATTTTGCTCAGTTTCCCCAAGCAATCTTACCTTGAATATGATCCTTTTTTAGGTCAATCCTCTCCAGGAGAGGGATGAGGTAGGCGCCGCTCTTCCCTGTACCATTTTTGGCCCGGGCCAGAATGTCCCTTCCTGATAGGGCAATGGGAATACTCTCCTCCTTCAAAATAAAGGCAGGGGGGAAAAAGGTTGATTGAAAACATTCTATACTGCAAGCTGATAATGAGAATGATCCAAAACAAGAACCATTTGACTAAATGTTCTATAATAATAATAATAATAATAATAATAATAAAAGAAAAGTACATTTTACTTATTAATTTGCATGCCTGAAATACCATTAAAATATATAAGCCAGAAATTCCAAATAGCCCATAAAAAAAAAACCAAACTAACCACTCAAACATATTTTAATGGCCTATTCAAATTTGTGGCATTTGGCACTTCCACTCAGAAACCAAATGGCACTTCTGCTTGCAGCTTACCCTTGATAATGGCAATGGGGTATTTTCCCCCCTAATGTGTGCAAAAGCGCCAAAAATACACATCAATAGCATTCATCATAATAAAATACAAGGCTTGCAAAGCTCACTTTGGTGCTACTAGAGACAACGCTAAAATTATTTCATTATTTCACTACGGCATAGCCTTGAATGTGATTAAAAAACACATCTGGGGAACCCTGAAGCTGACCTGTGTTGCTTAACTCCGATAAGTTCACAGTACCTGAATTGGAGATGGCTTCTCCCAACCCATTTCAAAGATGCCCATTAACAATTCACGTTTAAGGCAATAGTCTTCAAACTCATTGCCCTTTGTCGCAGTCACATCCTGAAAAAGAAATTAATTTGGGTTTCAGGACGATATTTGCTCAAGTACACGTCAAAGTTTATTGTATAAATGTGAAATAAAGGAATAATAATTGCACAATTTTGTAGCAAACTGTAGGGTCTCATTTTCACACAGTCATGTTAGGAAAAAATATGCATGCAATTTTCTAACTTACTGAGGTTCGCACTCTAGTATCTTTTTGTGGGAGATGTAGGGCCTTTTTCCAGTCATCTCCAAATCTTAACACAAGATTAAATAGATACTATTACAAACCAGTGACAAAGACTTAAGTGTACACAATATTTACACAACTTGAGGTTTACCTAATGCCACCACTGGTATGTGGTATGCTGCTTTCTTTCTGGGATGCACTGAACACTGTTTCTGGTTGCAATCCTGACCGGAGACCTGCTGGCCTGGTCTGTCCATTCTGCTTGGTAATGCCAATGACTGAGGCAGGGATCTGTGTTCTTGCAGTGGCCATTGCTATTGGATTAACTTCTCACTCTTGTTGGTTTGCTGGAGACTTCTCTTCCAGGATGTTTATGCTAATCTCCTGTTCTTTAACTGCTTCTGACAAACCCAATGCCCTACTGTGTAAACAGCTGTTTTGTACAACTCTCACTCTCACGTGCAGACCTCTTGAAAAGAAGAGGTGTTGACGTATGAAAATAGTTTAAGAAAACTCTCCCAAAAGAGGAGAAAATTGTATTTATAAGAATAAATAACTTGTTGCCACTATTAAAACAAAAAATTGGCAAGCACGTAGTTTTTAATCATTCAACTCTAACCTTCAGAATTGTGTATGTTAAAGCACATATGTAATTTTTTGTCTGCCACTTTTATCCCTGAAGGTTGCGTAAATAACTACCTTTAAACCACTTCCAGTATTACTTTACTCTGGTGTACACTAACTTATACTTTTTTTTGGATCCAAGTGCTGAAGACTATATGCAATTCAAAAATGTTAATTTCAGCTTATGACCTAAAGATTTTTGGTGTTTCTTAATGAGAAATGTGAAACAAATATGTTTTTAGTAAAACTAATGGCACGATATTCAATTTGGAAAGTAAATACAGAATTCTTTCAATTCTGCAATTATTGGCGGTTTCTTTTCACTATGGCTTGTTGTCTCTTTGAACACCTCAGTGAAGAAAAATCTGGATTCTGCAGGGTGCCACCTTTAAAAGAAAGAAATACAGAAAAAAAAACCCAAAGAAATACAGAAATTAGACATTTCAACTAGATAAAGTAGGCCAACTAGCCAGGTGAGAGTCCAATAAAGATAAAATCAGGACATTTTACACAAATAAATATTTACAAATTCAGGGATTTATTATTCTGTCTTAATCATGTTTTCTTTTAGTACTTGTATAAGAGGTGTACAGTTGGACTGCATCCAGTTGGAGTTTAGTGCATAATACTTTCCAGTATATAAAATAAAATAAAGGTTGTTGAAATATAATCTTACATTCATTGGGAGAAAAACGTGAACGCAGGGGATATGAGGATGGACAAATATGTACAGTAAAGACATGTACAGATATCAAGGCAGGGTATGCTGCATTATTGTAATGTGATGTATTGAGGGCAGCAATGATCAATACAGGACAAAGATCGGATATTTATTCTCTTCTGTCAAGCACTAGGGAGAGAATAGGGGGGAAAATTGTCTTGCATAACCATTCTGCTTTGGGAACGATTTCCCTGATGACACAAATCCTGAGAGACCCCAATCTTACTCATTTTCTACATGAATTGCTCGTGCTGTAAAAAAAAGGATCAAACTACACATCTCTACCATTTATCAGAAAGCAGGTTCTCTATCAGAAAGAAGACATTGACAAAGAGTTAAGGAGAAGGATGTAATCGCAAGCATGTAAGAAACGCTGTGTGTGTGTGTGTGTGTGTGTGTGTGTGTGTGTGTGTGTGTGTTTGGGGGGGGGGGGGTGTTAAAGAACCCTAAAACTAGTTTTTAGGCGACCCTAACCCTACAAACTTGTTCACATGTAAAAGTGCTGGTATTTGATTCGCGACTAAGAAAGGATAATAAAACTGGTTATTGAGAGATTTTGTTTAGGGCGAAGAAAACGTGCCTAACAACGCAATTTTGCTGCTAGTGAATATGAAAAAATAAAGCGTTATTAGTCCAATGATACATCACCATTCAATAGCACCAGATATTAAATATTTCAGCACAGCTAAAGGTTCAGGTCTGGTAATGATCAACTTCTAATGTTTCGCATGCAACAAATCGACTTCCCTTTTAAGCTGTAGTATAAATGTCTAAACTCGCTACATGGCTCGGGCTCGCTAACTGTTAGCATTGACTAGCTAACTGCTAACTAACGCCGGTAGCATTATTTTTTAGCTACCTCAAAGCTAGTAGTACAGAAGTAACAAGTTAGTCCCCCTAATGTTGCTAAGTTAGCGACACAGCGGTCAGAATGCAGGTAACTAACGACAGCCAACAGTTGTAATGTAGACGAGTAAGTCTTTTTTTCGATCACCGATCAAGTTATACTCAAAAAAGTTAGGTGAACTTTTTTTTTATTTAAAGACCGGGTGATAAGTTCCTTAACTAGCTAACGAGCGAGGTCGCGAGAACCATACTGTTGGTGGGTTGAAGACTTCTTAAAATTTCGACCAAGTTTAAGTATGTAATTCAAGTGTAAATATACCTTTTTAAACCTCAAAGATTTAAATCTTCGCTGGTTTCTTAAATATAAGTATATCCGCTCCCGGGTTGAGAAACTCCTGCTGCTGTAGCTCACATTAACACTGTCCCTTTGTCTCTTCAGACTTTCAGCCAATATGGCCGCGCGTGCACAAGTCCTTGCACTAATTTCGCAGCGCCTCACGAGGCCAATCACAGAGCGAGGTTTGAATTTTGAGGGCGGGGCCTCCACACTGGCTTGGTGCAGGTGTGTGCATTCGGAACTCTATCCCCAAGTTTCCCCTTTATGAGATAAAATAATGTATTTTTTCAATTTTGGTCATGTTGTGGTGTGTTGTATTTAGCAATGTATATATGTTGTAATATAGCAACCTGTTTGGGGGATTCAGCACCTTTTCATTTTGCCCTGTGTATACAATTCAGTGTTATGTTTAAAGAAAATATCCCTATATATGTGTGCTTTCTATGAGTACTTCCTCTACAGTAATGTGGGAAACTCCACATACTCCAGTAAATAAACCCAGAACTGTAAATATCTGATTCTAAACAGTCTCGTTGGTCCGGTTTTTTTTTTAACCAATGTAACATAGGAGAAATCAGGTGAAGGAAAGTACAACTGAGAAACAGAAAACACAAAAACAGTCTAGTTTATTATTACTCACACACACACACACACACACACACACACACACACACACACACACACACACACACACACACACACACACACACATTTCACTTCACATTGAAATACACAAAAATAGGGCACATGAAATGAAGGGACATTCCACTTTAGTTAATATAACTGTTATAGACTCAGTAAACTTTACAGCTATATAACATTTTTAGGGTTTAAAAGTCTGAGGCCACTAATAAAAATGTTTAAATGTAGCATTCTTTTCAAGTTTAATGCAACAATTTACATCATCTTGAGTGCAAAATACAATCTTCAAAATATTTACATGATTTAATGAAGGTTTTTTTTTTTTTAATGTTTGGTATTTTAGTTTTAAGTGTAAAATTGAGCTTGCATAAACTCCACACGTTTGTACAAACCAGATCAAGTTAAGTACAAAATTTTATCAAATAAAAAGAGTATAGTTTAAACAAGATTAGATTAGGCATGAGGGTTATTTGCTTACATTCAAATAGACCCAAGAATCTGAATCATTCAACTGTGACAAAAAAAATAAATTAATCAAAATCAATAATAAAATCAAAATCAAAATCTTGATTTTTATTTTTATTTATTTATTTATTTATTTTTCTTGCATATTTTTCATACGGATCATTGTCCTGCTGCATAACCTAAGTGCTCTTGATTTTGAGGTCATTAACTGATGGCTGGACATTGTCCTTTGGGATTTTCTGGTAAAGTGCAGAATTCATGATTCTATCAATTATGACAATCTATCCAGGTTCTGAAGCCCAACCCATCACAATGTTTGACTTTGTATGATATTTTTATAAAATGGTGTGTTAATTTTATGCCAGATATAATGGGATGTGCACCTTCCAAAACATCAGTCCACAGAATATTTGCCCAAATGTTTTGGAAAAAGATGTTTTTTAAGGTGGCAAATGTGAGACGAGCCTTTGTATTCTATTTGGTCACAGCTGCTTTTGCCTAGGAACTCTCCCAATAATGCCATTTTTGCACAGTCTCTTTCTTATTGTTGATTTCTGAACATTGACCTTAACTGACATACAGTGGGTACGGAAAGTATTTAGACCCCCTTAAATTTTTCACTCTTTGTTATATTGCAGCCATTTGCTAAAATCATTTAAGTTCATTCTTCTTCCACATGAATGTACACACAGCTCCCCATACTGACAGAAAAACACAGAATTGTTGACATTGTTGCAGATTTATTTAAAAAGAAAAACTGAAATATCACATGGTCCTAAGTATTCAGACCCTTTGCTGTGACACTCATATATTTACCTCAGGTGCTTTCCATTTCTTCTGATCATCCTTGAGATGGTTCTACACCTTCATTTGAGTCCAGCTGTGTTTGATTATACTGATTGGATTTGATTAGGAAAGCCACACACCTGTCTATATAAGACCTTCCAGATCACAATGCATGTCAGAGCAAATGAGAATCATGAGGTCAAAGGAACTGCCAGAAGAGCTCAGAGACAGAATTGTGGCAAGGCACAGATCTGGCCAAGGTTACAAAAAGATTTCTGCTGCACTTAAGGTTCCTAAGAGCACAGTGGCCTCCATAATCCTCAAATGGAAGACGTTTGGGACGACCAGAACCCTTCCTATAGCTGGCCGTCCGGCCAAACTGAGCTATCGGTGGAGAAGAGCCTTGGTGAGAGAGGTAAAGAAGAACCCAAAGATCACTGTGGCTGAGCTCCAGAGATGCAGTCAGGAGATGGGAGAAAGTTGTAGAAAGTCAACCATCACTGCAGCCCTCCACCAGTCGGGGCTTTATGGCAGAGTGGCCCGACGGAAGCCTCTCCTCAGTGTAAGACACATGAAAGCCCGCATGGAGTTTGCTAAAAAACACCTGAAGGACTCCAAGATGGTGAGAAATAAGATTCTCTGGTCTGATGAGACCAAAATAGAACTTTTTGGCCTTAATTCTAAGCGGTATGTGTGGAGAAAACCAGGCACTGCTTATCACCTGTCCAATACAGTCCCAACAGTGAAGCATGGTGGTGGCAGCATCATGCTGTGGGGGTGTTTTTCAGCTGCAGGGACAGGGTCGACTGGTTGCAATCGAGGGAAAGATGAATGCGGCCAAGTACTGGGATATCCTGGACAAAAACCTTCTCCAGAGTGCTCTGGACCTCAGACTGGGCCGAAGGTTTACCTTCCGACAAGACAATGACCCTAAGCACACAGCTAAAATAACGAAGGAGTGGCTTCACAACAACTCTGTGACTGTTCTTGAATGGCCCAGCCAGAGCCCCGACTTAAACCCAATTTAGCATCTCTGGAGAGACATAAAAATGGCTGTCCACCAACGTTTACCATCCAACCTGACAGAACTGGAGAGGATCTGCAAGGAGGAATGGCAGAAGATCCCCAAATCCAGGTGTGAAAGACTTGTTGCATCTTTCCCAAAAAGACTCCTGGCTGTATTAGATCAAAAGGGGGTTTCTACTAAATACTGAGCAAAGGGTCTGAATACTTAGGACCATGTGATATTTCAGTTTTTCTTTTTTAATAAATCTGCAACAATGTCAACAATTCTGTGTTTTTCTGTCAGTATGGGGAGCTGTGTGTACATTCATGAGGAAGAAGAATGAACCTAAATGATTTTAGCAAATGGCTGCAATATAACAAAGAGTGAAAAATTTAAGGGGGTCTGAATACTTTCCGTACCCACTGTAAGTGAGATGTAGATGTAAGTGAGGCCTTCTTTAGATGTTGTTCTGGGATCTTTTTTTTTTTTTTTTTTGTTACATGGGTCCAGGTGAGTTTCCTTCTTTTAATAAATGAAATCACTTAAAAAAAAAAAAAAAATTGTATTTCCTCTGGTTATCTTTGTATAATATACAACATTGCTTAAGATAAGATAAAATAAGGTAAGGTAAGATAAGATATACCTTTATTTGTCCCACATTGGGGAAATTACTTTGTTACAGCAGCAAAGAAAAAGCAAGGTTGCTTGATGATCTGAATAATTTAATTGTGACAAATATGCAAAAAAAAAAAAGGGTAAAAATACTTTTCCATGGTACTATGTTGCAGAAATCTTTTAACATTACAACATTGAATTTCTTAGTTTTAAATATTCAAAAATTCCAAAATGTTTATTTTAATTTCTTTTAAATGAAAAATGCGGTCTCAGACTTTTTGACCCAAATATGTATGTGTGCGCATATATATATATATATATATATATATATATATATATATATATATATATATATATATATATATATATATATATATATATATATATATATATGCGCACACACATGCAGCAATCATTTTAGTATCTTTTCAAGGGACAATACTACAGAAATAAAACTTGGATATATTTTACAGAAGTCAATGTGCAGTTTGTATAGCAGTACAGATTTACTGTCCTCTGAAAACTTAACATACAGCTATTATTGTCAGAATAGCTGGCAATAAAAGTGAGTATACCCTAAATGTTAAAACTGTGTCCAAAGTGTCAATATTTTGTGTGAGCACCAGTGTTATCCAGCACTGCATTAATCCTCCATGGAATTCACCAAAGCTGCACAGGTTGTTGCCGGAATCCTCTTCCACTCTTCCAATAACGGCATCACAGAGCTGCTGGATGTTAGACACATGCCCCAGACCATGATGTTGCCACCACCATGCTCGACTGTAGGCAAGACACAATTTTCTTGGTACTTCTTTCCAGGGCGTTGCTACACATGCTGGACACCATCTAAACCAAACAAGTTTATCTTAGTCTCATCGGGCCACAGGACATGGTTCCAGAAAATGCTTTTGGACAGGTTGTCCTCAGCAAACTTTCAGGCTTTCTTGTGAGCCAGCTTAAGAAGAGGCTTGCTTCGTGGATGATGGCCATGCAAAACGACTTATTGTGGCATATGGTCTGAGTGATGATAAGTGTAACTTTCTGCTTCTGCAACTCCTAAAGCAATGCTGGCAGCACTCATGCATCTTTTTTTTTAAAACCTGCTTCTGCATCTGACACACAGCACAAGGACTCAAATTATTTAATGGACCTTTTCAAGGCCTGTTTCAAGTGGAACCCATCTTGGAAAACCTCTGTATGACCTTGTACACTGCACTGTAACTCAGGGTGTTACCAATCTTCTTTATAGTCTAGGCCTCTTTGTGGAGAGCAACAATTCTAATTCCCAAATCCTCAAAGAGTTCTTTGCTATGAGGTGCCATGTCGAACATCCAGTGGTCAGTATGGGGAAAATTGTAAAGTCCCTTGAGAAGATACTAAAATAGTTGAAATGTGAAGGATGTACTAATCTTTAAGACTTTCATCTTTACTGTATGTATAAAACATGTATAAATAATAGTTGTTTTAACCTCTATTAACTTGACATAGAGCATATATATATATATATATATATATATATATATATATATATATATATATATATATATATATATATATATATATATATATATATATATATATACTTTTTTTATAAAACAATATTTTTCATCTCAGATAGAATGAGATTGTTTGTTTCAAAATAGAACCATAACAAATCAGAAGCAATTAAGACAATATTCCATCTGAGCATAAATTATAGGCTACATTAAAAAAATCTTTTAAGATGGGCCCGCCACATCTATCCAGACTCCTTATTGAATGTTCAGTAAAAACATGTGCAAGTATATAGACATTTCTCCATCTGCTTATGTCTTTTCCCCAGTGCTTGTACTAAGGTTAGATATGTCTGATTGATCACTGTTATGACTGGAGGGCCGTGACTGTATGCTAGTGGACTGAGATAGTGACTGAAGAGAGACAGGCATATTCCTGGGTGGAATAAGGATGAATTTTGTATCTGAGGGATAGGGTTGTCTTTGTACAAAATTGGGATGGTAAGTAGAGTGACCCGTCATTAAATGTATATGTGGTTCAAAACAGGGTGCTTGGATAAAGGGATATATAGGAAGCACATATTCATATTCTTGCATTTCCGCTGGTGACAGGTTCCCTGATCTGCTGTCTCCTGATTGACTCTGTGGTGAATAGGTGTGTGGAGCTGTTGGAGAGAGAGATGCACTGCGATGAGAATTGGAAGTGGCCAGCGGGGAAAGGCTTAAGTGGTTTGGAGATGGGGTACCTGAAATTATTAGAGAATATGTTAGCCAGTTGTCAAATATGTACTCAAAAATTTTAAGAATCAGTTAAAAAGACTAGAAAGTAGTGTTGTATTGTATCAGATCAACTACTGTTTCACAGCAAGGCGGAAGCATTGTTCCTTCTAAAGTAAGCAGCTACTAGCAGGTAAAAATATGTAATTATGTGGAAATAAAAGTAAAATTTTCATCTCAGGTAAAGTTCCTTTCTGAACAGCCATCAATAAAACATACTCTTTCACAAATTATGCATTGCTGATTACTATGAATCCCATTGTTCCTCTTTTTGACAGACAACTACTGTTTCTGAAAGACTATAAAAGCTTGGGGCTTTACAAATACAGTTAGGTTCAGATCTCAGATGCAGTTCTGGCAAAACATAAACTCAGTTCAAAACCTGCTTAACGACATCCTAACATAATTTCTAAGTATCAATACATTTAATATGGAATCAAATTTGCAGTTTCAACTATGTATGAATATATACATGTAGCAAATATGATCCCTATTTTCATTCTTATGCCCTATAACATTATATCACATTTAATTGTGGCACATTTTTAACATTAAGGGTGTAATGTGGTTATCAAATGTATTTGTATCTTTTTCATGTTTAAATAAAAAACCCAAAGTGGGCAGTTTCTAAAATGTTTTTTTTGGGGTAGGAATACTTTGCCAGTTGTTTATAATCTGTATTTGTATTCCTCTAGAACATATTGTCTGTTCAACTCTAATAGTGTATATTATTTCGGGTTACATCCTGCTACATCTGTAGCATGTATTGCATGAGTTTTGCATTGCATATGTGTTGCATAAGTATCTTACCATTGAAGCTGGTTTGAGTTTTCAGATTGTGACCTCGTGAAGGCTTTCCGCGTAAAACATCAGAGACCTGACCAGAAAATGCAGAAATAATCTTTATTGTTCACCTGAATATTTCATAAATAGATAATGCTGTTTTATATACAATAAATTGGATTTTCCTAAACCTCAAAGACAGTAACATGTACAGTGCCTTGCAAAAGTATTGATCCCCCTTGGCGTTTTTCCTATTTTGTTGCCTTACAACTTGGAATTAAAATTGATTTTTATTTGTATTTCATGTAATGGACATAAACAAAATAGTCCAAATTGGTGAAGTGAAATGAAAAAAATAACTTGTTTCAAAAAATGCAAAAAAATAAATAACGGAAAAGTGGTGCGTGCATATGTATTCACCCCCTTTGCTATTAAGCCTCTAAATAAGATCTGGTGCAACCAATTACCTTCAGAAGTCACGTAATTACTTAAATAAAGTCCACCTGTGTGCACTCTAAGTGTCACATGATCTCAGTATATATATATATATATATATATATATATATATATATATATATATATATATATATATATATACACCTGTTCTGAAAGGCCCCAGAGTCTGCAACACCACCAAGCAAGCGGCACCATGAAGACCAAGGAGCTCGCCAAACAGGTCAGGGACAAAGTTGTGGAGAAGTACAGATCAGGGTTGGGTTATAAAAAAATATCCAAAACTTTGAACATCCCACGGAGCACCATTAAAGCCATTATTAAAAAATGGAAAGAATATGGCACCACAACAAACCTGGCAAGAGAGGGCCGCCCACCAAAACTCACGGACCAGGCAAGAAGGGCATTAATCAGAGAGGCAACAAAGAGACCAAAGATAACCCTGAAGGAGCTGCAAAGCGCCACAGCGGAGATTAGAGTATCTGTCCATAGGACCACTTTAAGCCGTACACTCCACAGAGCTGGGCTTTACGGAAGAGTGGCCAGAAAAAAGCCATTGCTTAAGGAAAAAATAAGCAAACACGTTTGGTGTTCCCCAAAAGGCATGTGGGAGACTCCCCAAACATATGGAAGAAGGTACTCTGGTCAGATGAGACTAAAATTGAGCTTTTTGCCCATCAAGGAAAACGCTATGTCTGGCGCAAACCCAACACCTCTCATCACCCCGAGAACACCATCCCCACAGTGAAGCATGGTGGTGGCAGCATCATGCTGTGGGGATGTTTTTCATCAGCAGGGACTGGGAAATAGAGATTTGAGACTGGGACGGAGGTTTACCTTCCAGCAGGACAATGACCCTAAGCATACTGTTAAAGCAACACTCGAGTGGTTTAAGGGGAAACATTTAAATGTCTTGGAATGGCCTAGTCAAAGCCCAGACCTAAATCCAATTGAGAATCTGTGGTATGACTTAAAGATTGCTGTACACCAGTGGAACCCGTCCAACTTGAAGGAGCTGGAGCAGTTGTGCCTTGAAGAATGGGCAAAAATCCCAGTGGCTAGATGTGCCAAGCTTATAGATACATACCCCAAGAGACTTGCAGCTATAATTGCTGCAAAAGGTGGCTCTACAAAGTATTGACTTTGGGGGGGTGAATAGTTATGCACGCTCAAGTTTTCTGTTTTTATTTCTTGTTTGTTTCACAATAATAAATATTTTGCATCTTCAAAGTGGTAGGCATGTTCTGTAAATCAAATGATACAAACCCCCAAAAATCCATTTTAATTCCAGGTTGTAAGACCACAAAATAGGAAAAACGCCAAGGGGGGTCAATACTTTTGCAAGGCACTGTATATACTGGTATTCACCACTAATGGGCAGCATTAACATTTTAATGACATGCCAGAAAATCAGTTTCATTTTCTAATTTGTCAACACACATAAATGTATGTACAAAAACAAATTAACTCTGTATCATTAAAAAATTTATGTAATTGTAACTAATTGTTAACATTAATTTCACTCATTCTTTATTTTTCCCTGTTGTACCTTCTTGTTCTTGGCCACCATGACAGCAGTATCATTGTGGTAATTCTTTAGACTGCTGTCAGCTCCATTTTTCAGTAAGACTCTGACAGCCTCAACCTCTCCCCGGCCACAAGCAATATGGAGAGCTGTGTTTCCACTGTATGACTGGGAGTTCACATTACATCCATTCTAAGAGAAATAGCAATACAGGAAAAATTAAGTATCGTTCAACAAATCAAAATATTAATTAAATGTGTAAATGTGTATTAAAGGTGTGTGTGTGTGTGTGTGTGTGTGTGTGTGTGTGTGTGTGTGTGTGTGTGTGTGTGTGTGTGTGTGTGCATGCACACATAAGTTCCAGATATACAAAAGATAGAATAAAGTGACTATGTAACTTCAGTGGTAGGCCAAGATAGTTGCTGAGTCATAAGCTGTTGAGGAAATATAACTGAAAACACACAACACAAATACAACAGAAAACAAACAAAAATAAAACCACACCTCAAGAAGGAAGTTGATCATCTCCATACAGCTCTTCTCCACAGCATGTATGAGTGGACTACGACCACTCTTAATATCCTGTGGTGGAAAGACAACAGAGCTGACCATACATTTTTTTTCTGCAATTACGGTAACACAGATCATTACATGTACATTGGAGCACTGCTTTTGAGATAAGGATACTGATACAATGCACCTACATAATAGGTCAATGACTATGAGAAAGTTTTTGGTGTGATGGTAGATGATAAAGATGATAGAGATTTTACTTACTACAGCATTGATGTCAGCTCCACTGTCCAGTAACATTTTTGCCAACTTCTTATTTCCATCCTGAACAGTTAGGTGGAGTGGTGTTAAGCCTAAAGTTAAATACATGGTAAAATGTTAGCCTTTTATTTATATTGTAATCAGTTTTCTTAAAACAAATATGATTTTTAGAATCTATTTAATCTTCAAATTGCATGGTTGGGCAAAATACCGAAACAAAAAAAATATATATGATTGACAGTATAAGCTCTTTCAGTGATTTCAGGGGCTTTCTGTACCTAAGTTAAGATGTCCTTTACTTTTCTTCTCACACAAGATCACTGGCAGGGAACCACCAGCCGAGCCTCCCTCAAAGGCTCAAACTCTCACCCTGCCCCTCCCTGCTCTAATCACCTACACCTGTTCCCCAGTAACTTTCCCCTTTATAAGGTCCTGATTCACCCTCACTTACTGTCGGATTTCCTCGTTGCTACAATAGATCACCTGTACTGCTATGCACCTGGCTACGCGTCGGATGAAGCGCGCAAGATAAGTTTGTGTTTGCATGTTAAGTTTCAATAAAGACATTGTAGTTTATATCCGTTTTCTTACGCCTGGTCTATATCCGTGACAATCACATCCAAGTGATAGATATGCTACAGAGAGATGCAGAGACTGACTAGCTGCATTTAACAAAACCTAGCATATTTTCTTCAGTAATGTTGGCTGTATTTTATTAGATTATGCACATTTAAGGAGAGAATGGAAAAGCTTCCGTTGTCTTGCAAATCTCATGAGCAAATAAATGAAACTACATACGATATACAATTAGTTGTTTCCTGAAATTCAGGCCTGCATGCTAGCTTATAGATTATGCTTTAGCAGCTATACACATTTAGAAACAAATTATTAATAATATTGTGCTTCATAATGTCAGTAAACACTTTTTTTTTTTTTTTTTTTTATAAAATCCAAAAGAATGTATGCCCTCTCCAAACTGCTGTAATGAAACCAAGGGGTCCAAACATATTCCAGGAGTAGACTGCCTGTGAGGTCAATGAGTCCATGGTTTATTAAAACTGAAAAAGGTATAGAATGGCCTACAAAGAACTCTGACCTCAAAACCACTAAACACCTTTAGGATTAATTGGAAAAGCAAACTCACCCCAGACCTTCTCACCTGACATCAGGGCCTGACCTTACAAATGCTTTTATGCATGGCTGGGCAAAGCCATGGTTTAAAATTTTGTCAAAAAGCGACTTTGAATGCAGGGAAAGTGATTTCCAAGTCTTTAATAATACCCAGAGTTTTGAAATAGTATGTGTAAATATATCCTTAAATATACATATTTTCCGCTCAAATCTTCTCCTTTATTAGGACTGGCTAGTTTCCACCCCCTCGATAACTCTCCCCTGTCACACAACAGCTACCCATGAAGAAGGGTAAAGGCTAACAAATTTCTTCTAATTCCTGTTTATGCTGCATTATATGGCAGTGTAACATGCTCAGAAAAAGTGCTATTTTGTGGACATTCAGAAGCTATCAATAGGGTTTTATTTCTATTATATCTAAACACTCTTTAATCAAGGGACAAGAAACATCTAAAAGTGCTTTCTATAGCATTGCATTTAACCTGATTTAGGGAAACATAGGACTCACCTTCAAAGTTCCTGCTGTTTAGACAGGCTGAATGGAAGCCTGATAATTGGGAGAGGTGGGAGAGTATTATATGTAGACAAACATCCTGTTGGTGCTCACAGCAAAGATGCAATGCTGTCTGTCCATTACGGTCCAGTGCTCCAGGGTCTGCTCCTCCCTGAAGAAGAGCCTTCACCACTCTAGGCTGATGAGTAATGACTGCTAAGTGTAGAGGAGTCTGAAGACCAGAAAGATTAAAAGAAATCACTTGTATTTCCATCCTCACTTATATTTCATATAAATTTTCACAACAGTACTGAAACAGTAACTTAAAGGAAGAAAAATAGATTATTTAAACTGTAATTGTGAATTGTATTCTTGTACCAGTACAACCTCTCACTTTTAATCCAGCCAACAGGTTAAAGGTCAATGCCATAGGACACAAACCACAAGATAAGGCAAACATATTTAAATACACAGGCATGAACCTACACAAACATTTTACTCAGACACAGCCTTGCTTAACCACAAACACACACACACACACACACACACACACACACACACACACTACTACTACTACTACTACTACTACTACTACTACTACCACTACCAGAAACCCTTCTATTGAATTTCCACACACACACTACCAGAAAACTTTCTATTGTATTTCCACTTGGATATTCTTCACTGGTTTTCTATTATATGCTAGTCGATGTGTTGGCACTGGACTGGCTCACCTCAAGCAAAAAAAAGGACAGACAGAGAAAAGTACAGTGATAAAATAGAAATTCCTTCGGTGTCACAATGCCCGTGGCTCTCCCTTCCTGTGGAAATGATCCAATATCTGAGAATCAGGTCTGAGTCATTAGATGTCACATAATCCTACACTGGGCTGTGTATGTGTGTTACACAAATGCAGTAAAATAGTAGAAGCATAAGAGATCAATCATATTTGTTCAGTGTCTTATTTCTATCCGGAGTTACTGAGAACATAAATGTAAAGATTATCATTATTTATCATTACTTAAGCAAAAAAGTTGCAGAACAGGCCCAACAAATAAAAAAATGCAGCTTTAAATATCATATAGAAACAGAAAGAAAAATGGAGAAGGGATGGCCAGAAACAAATGAGTGGAAAAGGAGGAAAAGTGGAACAATTGGATTAAAGAGGGAAAATCCCTTTCCTTTCCCCTGCAGTGTATCTTTAGAATCACATTTCTGGCTGAAATGGAGTTTAAAAAAGAAAGGGGTGAGTGGATGTGAAAGCTGGGGAAAAATTGTTACATAACATAAATGTTATAAAGGTAAAAAATAATCCTTTACATTAATTTAGATCTTTTTATTATTATTATTTATTTAGTATTATTTAATTTTTTTTGCATATTATTGCATTATAATAATAATAAAAAACAGGTGTTTAATAGCAGATAAAGACAGACAGAAAAGCTAGATAGATAGATAAATAGAGTGAGAGAGAGAGAGAGAGAGAGCGAGCGCGAGCGAGCGTGTACTAGGGGAAGTCCCTGAATCTACCCTGTGATTCAAAGAAGGTATGTTGAGAAACAGGCAGAATGTGAAAGCCATCATGTGACTTCTCGGAATGAGGATACTTAAGTTTGTGCGCACACACACACTCACACGCATACACAGCAGCTGCTTTACCAAGCACTCTTGCTCGCACTGCAACACATATCCTTTAGCTCAGGTTCAAAATAAAATAAAAATGCAGTGAACTTGAAAATTTTCATGCAAAGTGTACATATATAGTATAAAAGTTCATATAGGGGAAGTCTATACACAGTTGTGAAACATAATTTGTTCTTTATCCCAGATTGATGGTTTGGAAAATTGTCTTTTGGTAAATGAAAAAAGGTCTTTTAAAAATTGCTATAAGATTATGCCTATCTGTTGCATTCACACATTGGTGCATGCAAACATGAATACATGCTCTTAAATGGAATGTACGGTTGTTCGGTTTTGGGGAACTGATGTGAATGAAGACAGGATATCACACAAGACATATTGACAGTTCACAGACTTAACTGAGGCGCAGCTTCTGGTAATTGGCTTGCAGCATGAAACCTCAGCATAAAGTATGGTGATTTCTGAGGTTTGAGTAAACATGCAGTGGCTAGCTCAGATGATGAGAATGATGGAAATGGTTCTTTAATGAAAGAGAAAAAATAAGATAGAGAGTGAGAAAGAGAGAGAGTGCAGAACAAAACAGAATGTGGAAGCTTGGGGACACTCCAGTAAGTATAAGCCGTAAAAGTAATGTGGGAAGTTGGAAAGGCAGTTCCCAGTCACAGGAAGCCTGGTGTACAGTATGCACCATGCTCATGAAGATGTTCATTTAAAACATTTACTTACCAGGAAATTATGTGCTTCCTCTTTTTTTCTACTACATAGTGTAATATTATCTGTAGGTGTTACTATATTCTTTATTGTTAAGTATGGGTGTCTAAATGCATGTTTCCTACCTGTCTTAGGTTATTATATAAGTCCAGGTCTTTGCGTGCTTGACACAAAATGTGGATCAGACAGTGAACTACAGGCTCTTTTTCCTGTGCCACAGCAATGTGTAGAGCCCTGCAATAACACACACACACACACACACACACACACACACACACACACACACACACACACACACACACACACACACACACACAGAGATGTATCATCCATACAATGAACTTATAATTTGTAAAACGTTTTGGAGGCATTTGATCATACATCTATTTTTAAATCAAAGAGTTTCTGTTCTTGACAGTTTCAGGTTTTTCTCAAGTTTTATAACTAGTTTTTATACACTATCATGCTATAAGTTTCAAACTGTATCTTTCTATGTCTCTGGAATGATACCATGAGGGGTACCTATCTTGTATATAAACTATGTATCCTTTACCTGAGAAAGTGTATGTGTAGCTCAAATCAGCTTATAGAATAAAGCTTTAAAGGTACATACAATGCCTGTCAACAGTTTGAAAACATCTAGTCTTTAATTGTTTCTGAGACACATGCGTGCTCCTTTTGTTCGTATGCAACAAACTAGGTAAAGGGCAAAAACACACAAGAATTAGACAGTGAATGACTGGATAAAAAAAAAACAAAAAAAACAGTCTGTGAACAAATTACTACAAATTTGATATTTTGGGATAGTTTTGTACAGAATAACTAACAGAACAGGGTAAAATATGTTAGCAGACTGCCTAACATCAACAGATGTGGAGGTGGAGGCTTAATGGTTTGGGGTTGTTTTTTAGCAGGAAAGTTTGGAAACTTATTCCAGGTTAAAGAAATACTAAACCAACAATGCTACATCTAGACTGCACCTAATTGGAAACCACTTCGCCATACAAAAAATGGCCCAAAACATATGTAAGCATTAATTACAGGACAAACAGTTGGCTATAGTGTTATCTATCATGGAATCACCTGCCCAGTCACTGAAGCTAAATCCTATTAAACTATTGAGAGATGAACTCTGGGAAGAGAAGGCCAGAAAGTAATGTCCAACTATTGAGGAACACATTTGGCAAGTTTTACAATTGACATTGCAAGTATTTTACCTGAATACATAGTAAATGTATGAGTTTTTTTTTTCCTAAAAAAGTTGTGAAAAATGTGAATAAATGTAAATAAAAACAAAATAGAATTCATAATCCCATATTATATTCACAATAGAACATAGGCACATGTCAAAACTATAATATGAGCAGACCTACTTTAATGATGTACGTATCCTGGAGGTGAACTGAGGGGACGTATAAGTCTTTTTTCTTCTTTACTACACTGAGGGGTAGTTTTTGTATTATTATTTGTTTAAATCATGTATTTTCTTTTTTTTTAACCTCTTTTAATTGTGTAGTAGAAACTTCTTCATATGTCCCTTTGTTCTAGTTTGGGATTATTGGGGTGGGTGGGATGTTCTTGTTATAAAATGTAAAAGTGCAATTTTGCAATAAAAATTCTTGGACAAAAAAAACAAACAAACAAAACTATAATCTGAGGAAATATACCATTAAAAAAAAAAAAATTTGGTAACTTTTTAATTTGATGGCTGAAATGCATCTAAAGAAATTTTGTAGCATATCCTCTGCTTTTAACAGTCTATACATTTAAGAATTTAGGAAGCCCATTGCCGAAGTTTTGTCAGAGGAATGTGTCCCGTTTTTTTTTTTTTTTTTTTTGTCGTCTAATAGGAATCTGACTGTTTAACAGTCATGGCTCTTTTTTGTTATATTTTTCATTTCACGATGTGCCAAATGTTTTAAATTGATGAAAGGTGTTTGCATATCAAAGATCATTAGCCTATGTTCACACATGGCTTCTTCTTTGCAAGATAAAGATTTAACGTGCATTTGTGGAGGACAAGGCGAACTGTGTTCAGTGAATTCTGTAAGGTGTTTCTAAACACAGGCAATGATTTCCATTACAGAATCATGCCTGATTTTAATGCGGAGGGCCCAAAGATAGCAAGCATCCAATGTTGAATTTGCTCTTGTCCCTTGTGCAAAGAGAGAGATTATGTCTAGATTATCTGAATCTTTTAATGATATCATTTACAGTAGATTATGAGATATATAGAGTCTTTTTCTATTTTCTATTGAGGAACATCATTTCGAAATATTTTTACAATGTGTCGAGGCAATTTATCGTAGATTAGTGAACCTCTGCCCATCTTTCACTTCTGAGAGTCTCTGCCTCTCTAAAATGATACTGACATGTTGCCTTTTAACCTAATTAGTTGCAAAATGTTCCTTCAGCTGTTTCTTTTAGTAACACTTACTTTTTCAGCCTTTTGTTGCTTGCCCCAAATTTTATGAGACTTGTTGCAGACATCAAATTTAAAATTACCTTATTTTTTCATTAAAATGTTACATTTCTTCAGTTTAAACATTTTACATATGTTCTATGTTATATTATTAATAAAACATGGTTTCATAACATTTGAAAATCATTGCATTCTGTTTTGATTTACATTTTCCACAATATCCCAACTTTTTAAAATTGAGATTATATATGTTTAAAAGTTCACCTTTGCTCTTTTTAAACCCCAACTGTCATTGCAACATTCCAAACATACTCATAGATTTACCAGAAAAGAACCCTTTTATTTATTAGAAACACATTTAATCTTTATTTGTTATTTAAATGAGCATTAATCACTAATCACTGTACTAATCACTCATCATCAAAACCACACATTCTCTTCAACAAGTTAGATGGTAACCAATTCCTGAATGTATCTGAGATAACATCATATGAAACTCCAGTCTCCGCAATACAAATCAAATCAATTCTATGCATTGCATGCCTACAAACACGTGTTTTAATATCCTTATAAGAACTTTCAATTGCCATACTTATTAATATGGATAATAAACACTATGTGTACACATAAATCTGACTTAACCTTAATTTTAAGCAAATCAAAAAGATAAAAAAAAAACTTTTTAAAATAAAAGCTACAATTTTTGTTAAAGAACTTAATTATAATATCATCAGAATATTCCACCCGATAGGAATAGTCAGATGTTTTTTTTCCATTATGGGGATATTTCGTCTTTGTCACACAAACAGAAGTTGTAATATCCACCCAAAACACAGCTGGGAAAATGATGGACATATTATCATATTAGGTGATCCATCACCTGAATGTGTGACTAATGGCTTGTGAAAATCATAAACCTACATGAGTCATTCTGCACATAGTGTCCATATATGCAACCAACTTCAGTAAATGCAGGGAAATCTTTATCTCCCATCATCTCACAGAAAAAAGCTCCACCTCTCTATGTGCAAAACAGTAAGAGGTAGATCTGTGTGAAAATGTTGGAAGGATGTCAAAATTTTTTTTTCTGATCTGTGTGCTTTTTTTTTGAGAGGCTTCCAGTAACAGCTACTTTGGTTTGAGGCCATTTCCTGACATCTGGGACAATGGCACTGTTCTTTCTGTTTTGAATAATAATGTATAAGACCTTTCAGTGACAACCAACTTTCCCTATGTACATGTACTGTCCCCATGTAATAATGCTTACAGAAAACCTTGAAAAAGATAACACTTGTCTTTGTAAATTCAGTCCTCACTATCCTAAAATTTCATGCAGAAATTTGTTTTGGTATTAAACTAAATATTCTGTATAAGAAACAAATTTAAAAGGTTCATGGTGGTTTAGTGACTTATGGTGCCTCACCAGGAAAAATATACAAAGAGCAGGATTTTTTTAAACCACACTTCCTTAATGTAAATGTACAAATAAATGAAGGGAAACAATTTTATTTTACCCTCATCTATCAATGCTTTTCAATGACAAAACCCTTTCATTTTATATTTGTGCAAGATTAGAAAAATGAATGAGCACACAGACATGGAGATAAGCTCAGCTGAGTCACAACTATTTCTTGAAATGGAAAACGGAAAGCATAGTGGCATGATTGCTTCATGTAGGCTATTCCATACAAAGTACAAAACAAGGAAGAATAGCAGTGACATACTATCACAATATAGGGAATAACACACCACTTCCAGAAATTATACTCACATATTTTTCCTTTTATTTGCCTCTTTTTTTTCCTTCTATTGCACACATACAATACAACTGATTTTCAAGATTATACAAACAACTAGCCAGTCACCAGTCATACTGAAGTTCCAGGTAGTCTCTGTGATATAGTTACTTCAGAGGCCTTACACATAACCATACCATTTATGTTCCTGAAATGTATTTTCCCATCATTTATTAGGCCAAAACAGCCACTATAAAATCCAAATGCCACAGCAGGGATCAAACTGAAAGGGGAAGCTGGACTAAATGACTGTTTTAGTTAGCCATGACTCAGACATACAGACGTAGCCAGTTAAAAAAAAATGCTATGTCACACATTTTCTGTTCCCTGGTTCTCAGTTCAAAAAGCAGAAGAGGCCAAAAAAGGTGTTGGCTTTCTTCTGACTTACTATCTTTCCCATAAATTACTTCACCATGCTTGGCAAGTTGCTACAGCACATCATGCATTTCAAGTCACAGTTCTATTTATTATAGAGACACTTTTTGTTTTCTTTTTATAATATTCTTTTCATCAAATATGATACAGAATAATACTTTTGTTCTCACTATGAAGGCATTTTCAAAAGTGATATATGCAATCTGCTAGGGCTACAACAACTAATCGATTGATAATAATTGATAATGTAATTTGTTGTAATGAAACAACGAATGCCGTTATCGATTAGTTGGGCTGCTCAAGTTACGGTTTAGCGTGACGGGAAGATACACAGCTTGCAAAATGGGGGAGATTACAGCTCTACACAACACAGCCAGCAATCCACTACATCTCTCTGTCAAGCTTCTCAACCTTAACAGAAGATGAGATACTGCAAGTCATCCAATCTTGCAATCCCACCACCTGTCCTCTGGATCCAATCACTTCAACTATGCTTCAGACCATCACACAAGATCTTCTGCCCTTCATCTCCACAATCATCAACGGGTCATTAACATCTGGCTATGTACCAACTACCTTCAAACAACCAAGGTTCATTCCCATCTTGAAGAAACCTGCTCTGGATCCATCAGACTTCAACTACTAGAGACCGGTATCACTTCTCTCCTTTCTTTCTAAATCTCTGGAACGCACTGTTTTTAACCAACTGTTTGTCTATCTCTCACAGAACAACCTCCATGATACAAACCAGTCTGGCTTCAAAGTGGCACATTCCACAAAGATGGCCCTTTTGGCTGTTTCTGAGAAACTTTATGCTGCTCGATCAGCCAAGCTGTTATCTGTACTTATCTTCCTGGACCTTTTAGCAACATTTGACATGGTCAATCACAAGACTCTTTTGTCAACCCTCAAGAGCCTCAGTATCCGCGGAACAGCATGGGAATGGTTTGCTTCCTACCTGAAAGGTCGCTCATACCAGGTAACACGGAGGGGATCCACATCTGCCCCGTGTCCCACCAGGCTTGGTACTTGGTCCCCTCCTTTTCTCCCTCTATACCCACTCCATTGGTAAAGTCATATCCTCACATGGGTTTTCTTACCACTGCTATGCAGATGACACTCAACTATCTTTTCTTTCCATCCATCAGATACCACAGCTTCCGCTCGGATCTCGGCATGCTTGACAGACATATCTTCGTGGATGAGTGCTCACCAGCTTAAACTCAACCCCAGCAAAACAGAACTGCTGGTCATCCCAGGTGATTTACCTCCAGGTCAAGATCTCCAAATAACACTTCATGACTCTCTGCTCTCCCCTTCAGCCACTGCTCGTAACCTTGGGGTAACTATGGACAATGAACTGTCCTTCCTTCCACAAGTCACTAATGTGGCTCATTCCTGTCAATTTCTTCTCTACAACATCCGAAGGATTCAACCATTTTTGTCCACACAGGCTGCCCAGGTGCTTGTTCAGTCTCTTGTCATTTCAAGACTCAACTACGGCAACTCTCTGCTGGCTGGTCTTCCCCTAGACGCTATTCGTCCACTGCAACTGATTCAAAATGCAGGTGCATGACTTGTGTTCAATCTGCCCAAGTTTTCCCACACCACCCCACTGCTGCGCTTCCTTCACTGGCTTCCAGTAGCTGCACGTATCAGATTCAAAACACTGATGCTTGCCTACAAGGCCAAAAATGGACCAGCACCATCTTACCTCAGAGACCTCATCACACCTCCCACTGCACCACGCTGTCTAAGATCCTTAAGCACTGCTCGACTGGTACCACCTTCTCTCAGAATGAGAGATAAGTGTACTTCAAGGCTCTTCTCTGTTCTGGCACCGAGGTGTCCCTACAGCGGAGTCCTTGACTAGCTTCAAGCGATGATTGAAGACCTACCTTTTCCTGAAATACTTAAATTAGCACATTCCAGGTTTGCTTTGTAAGAATTCAAGAGTTATATTTATATTAAGTTTGTAATCTTGCATACCAGTGTAGATTTATTCATTGCTAGAGACTCAAAGCACTTTTGTACGTCGCTTTGGATAAGGGCATCTGCTAAATGCCGCAAATGTAAATGTAAATGTAAACCGGCAGCAGGAAAAAGTATGCGTCCCATGTAGGGCTGTAACGATTCCTCAAGAAATGCGAGTCATTCGCTTACCAAAATTCATCAAGGCAAATTAATTTGTCTTAATTGTTTGTTTAGTCCATTTAACTAAACACTGTGTTTCCCACAGACCATATAACTGATGCAAAAGCAGCTAAACTCTGGAGCGCTATATTTCAAATGCTTGTTTTCAATGTTTGTATATTTAATTTATGCAAATATTTAATTATTATACAAAATGTAATTAAATATATTTTTTTATATGCTTATATCTTTGCTAATAAACAAAATGTCTGTGTATTTTTCTTTTACAAAAATTGTCAAAACAAATTCATCAACACTTGCCATCTGCAATTATCATTCATAACAATATAAATGTTGATTGACACAAATTGCTTTACCTTGCATTCTCAAATGCATTTTTGTTTTTTTTTACAGAAAGAAACAAACCAGCAGGAGTGAATTTGTTCAAGGAGAAATCCCCAATGTGCTCTTCAACTAGCAGCCACTATAAGCTTTATAAAATGTCAAAACTAAAGATAGTTAATCGTTTTTTGTATTTTTAAAACCCTGAATTAGGGTTTTATAAGTTATAATAAGCAAAACATTAATTTACAAAAAAAAAAAAACATAACTGATTAATCGACTAATCGAAAACAAACAAACAAAAAGTCTGATTATTTGATTATCAAATAATCTTTAGTTGCAGCCTTGCAATCTGCAAAAGAGCATTTTAATAAACTTTATTGTGCTCTGGCAAATTATACATTCTTTCTCAGAGTTTTGTAGGCGTCCTTGAGTGGGCTGAGAAATTGTGCCAGTAGTGTTATGTAAAATTAGCATGGCAGAGACATATTATGAGTAATATAATATCTTTAATAATAGTTGTAATACACAGGGTCACGGAAGAGTAGCCCGCCTCCGGCATTAGTATGACAATATGATCAAGCAAGTGGATTGTTTTTATTTACTTACTCACCACTTACCAAGTTACAGATGCTAGATGCCATGTCGCCAGACAGACAGTCTGCATAGAGCAACGGCTACAGCCAGAAAGAGAGCAAGGAGAACTTTTAATAAGTTATTTTCTCAATGTTTTGGCCCTATCTGATACTGTTAAATACCCAAATGGTAACATACAACCGCTGACCAATAAGAGTATGTAGCCATCCCTCCAATGCTATTGGCATATAATGGTGTCTGGTGATGATGATAGAGTCAAATGACAACCTAATGCATGTAAAGTGTATAATGTTTCTGCAAATTCTTCGTCATTCAATGCTACAAAACTTAATGAGCATCTGGTTTACTTTAGAAAAAGAAATCTTCAGGTTGCATATGCATTAACTGATCTACCATTTAATGACTATCTTGATCCAACCACAATGTCTTTCTTCTCTTTTAATGGTCTAAATTTATGGAAATTGCTTGGTCCAAGATAAGGTGAGTACAGTGTATTTTGAAGACACTGAAACTGCAGGTGCAATGATCATTGGTCAGTAATTGAAACATAGATTGAAATGTATTGCAGGTGTTAGATAATATATATTGTATAGAATTTCATACCGGATCGGTCGAGGCCCGGGTTAACAACGACCGCCACAGGTATCGTTAGCCGACAGGGTACCGGTGGAAATTGGGCTACTGTTGGCCGAAGGAGGAGAAGGAGAGGAGGAAGACGTCTACAGAGACGGCAGGAAAAGGAGCAGTGTAGGAGAGTAGAGGTTCGGGTTGGTACTTTAAATGTTGGTACTATGACGGGTAAAGGGAGAGAGATAGCTGATATGATGGAGAGGAGAAAGGTAGATGTGTTGTGTGTTCAGGAGACCAAGTGGAACGGGAGTAAGGCCAGGAACATTGGAGGTGGGTTTAAACTGTTTTATCATGGTGTGGATGGGAAGAGAAATGGTGTAGGGGTGATTCTGAAGGAAGCGTACAGTAAGAGTGTAGTGGAGGTGAAGAGAGTTTCTGATAGGGTGATGATCGTGAAGGTGGAAGTTGAAGGGATGATGATAAATGTCATCAGTGCCTATGCTCCACAAGTTGGCTGTGAGATGGAGGAGAAAGAAAGATTCTGGAGTGAATTAGATGAAGTGGTAGATGGTGTACCTAGGAAAGAACGATTGGTGATTGGGGCAGACTTTAATGGGCATGTAGGTGAAGGGAACAGAGGTGATGAGGAGGTGATGGGTAGGTATGGTTTTAAGGAGAGGAATGTGGAAGGGCAGATGGTGGTAGATTTTGCTAAAAGGATGGAAATGGCAGTGGTGAACACGTATTTTAAGAAGAAGGAGGATCATAGGGTGACGTATAAGAGTGGAGGAAGGTGCACACAGGTGGATTATCTTCTGTGTAGGAGATGCAACCTGAAGGAGATTGGAGACTGTAAGGTGTTGGCGGGGGACAGTGTAGCTAGACAGCATCGGATGGTGGTCTGTAGGATGGTTTTGGAGGCGAAGAAGAAGAGGAGGAAAGTAAGGTTTGAAAGAAGAATAAGATGGTGGAAACTGAAGGAGGAAGAGTGTAGTGTGAGGTTCAGGGAAGAGGTCAGACAGGGGCTCGGTGGTGGTGAAGAGGTGCCGGAGGATTGGGCAACTACTGCAGGAGTGATGAGGGAGGCAGCTAGAAAAGTACTTGGTGTAACATCTGGAAATAGAAAGCAAGACAAGGAGACGTGGTGGTGGAATGAGGAAGTGCAGGAGAGCATTAGGGGAAAGAGGTTGGCAAAACAGAAGTGGGATCGACAGAGTGATGAGAAAAGTAGGCAGGAGTACAAGGAGATGCGGCAGCAGGTTAAAAGGGATGTGGCGAAAGCCAAGGAAAAGGCATATGAGGAACTGTATAAGAGGTTGGACACTAAGGAAGGAGAAAAGGATTTATACCGATTGGCCAAGCAGAGGGACCGAGCTGGGAAGGATGTACTGCAAGTTAGAGCAATAAAGGATGGAGAGGGAAATGTGTTGACTAGTGAGGAGAGTGTGTTGAGAAGATGGAGGGAGTATTTTGAGCAGCTGATGAATGAGGAAAATCAGAGAGAGAGAAGGTTGGAGGATGTGGAGTTGGTGAAGCAGGATGTAGATAGGATTAGTAAGGAGGAAGTGAGAGCAGCGATTAAGAGGATGAAGAATGGAAAGTCGGTTGGACCAGATGACATACCGGTAGAAGCGTTGAGATGTTTAGGAGAGATGGCAGTGGAGTTTTTAACCAGATTGTTTAACAGGATTCTGGAAGGGGAGAGGATGCCTGAGGAATGGAGAAGGAGTGTGCTGGTACCGATCTTTAAGCATAAGGGAGATGTGCAGACCTGCAGTAACTACAGGGGAATTAAGTTGATCAGTCACACCATGAAGTTATGGGAAAGAGTAGTGGAAGCCAGGTTGAGAGAAGAGGTGACCATCTGTGAGCAACAGTATGGTTTCATGCCGAGGAAGAGCACCACAGATGCCTTATTTGCTTTAAGGATGTTGATGGAGAAGTATAGAGAAGGACAGAAGGAGCTGCATTGTGTATTTGTGGATTTAGAGAAAGCGTACGACAGGGTGCCGAGAGAGGAGTTGTGGAATTGTATGAGGAAGTCAGGTGTGTCAGAGAAGTATGTGAGGGTGGTGCAGGACATGTATGAGGACAGTGTGACGGCAGTAAAGTGTGCAGTAGGTACGACAGACTGGTTCAGGGTGAAGGTTGGACTGCATCAAGGATCGGCCCTGAGCCCTTTCCTGTTTGCAGTGGTGATGGACAGGTTGACGGATGAGGTCAGACAGGAGTCTCCCTGGACTATGATGTTTGCAGATGATATTGTGATTTGTGGTGAGAGTAGAGAGCAGGTTGAGAAGAGCCTGGAGAGGTGGAGATATGCGCTGGAGAGAAGGGGAATGAAAGGCAGTAGGAGTAAGACAGAGTACATGTGTGTGAATGAGAGGGAGGGCAGTGGAGTGATGCGGTTGCAGGGAGAAGAGGTGGAGAAGGTGGAGGAGTTCAGGTACCTGGGGTCAACAGTGCAAAGTAATGGAGAGTGTGTTAGGGAAGTAAAGAAAAGAGTGCAGGCAGGGTGGAGTGGGTGGAGAAGAGTGACAGGAGTGATTTGTGATAGAAGAGTATCTGCAAGAATGAAAGGGAAAGTTTATAGGACTGTGGTGAGACCTGCGATGTTGTATGGATTAGAGACAGTGGCATTGAGTAAAAGACAGGAGGTGGAGCTGGAGGTAGCAGAGCTGAAGATGTTAAGGTTTTCATTGGGAGTGACGAGGATGGACAAGATTAGAAATGAGTTTATTAGAGGGACAGCACATGTAGGATGTTTTGGTGACAAGGTGAGGGAGGCGAGATTGAGATGGTTTGGACATGTGCAGAGAAGGGACATGAATTATATTGGTAGAAAAATGCTGAAGATGGAGCCACCAGGTAGGAGGAAAAGAGGAAGGCCAAGGAGGAGGTTCATGGATGTGGTGAGGAAAGACATGCAGGTAGTTGGTGTAAAAGAGGCAGATATAGAGGACAGGGTGGTATGGAGACGGATGATCCGCTGTGGCGACCCCTAATGGGAGCAGCCGAAAGAAGAAGAAGAAGAAGAAGAAGAAGAAGATAATATATATTGTATACAACTGAGTTGAGGATTAATGATCTTGCTCAAGGGCCCCACTAGTGGCAGCTTGGCAGAGCTGAGATTTTAACTCACAACATTCCCAATTTATGCGTTATCTACAGAGTAACAAAAAAGGATTAATATTACAATCCCATTGAGCATAGTTGGTAACATTCATTCATTCATTTTCTCCCGCTTATCCGTAATTCGGGTCGCGGGGGCAGCAGTCTAAGCAGGCCCCCGCCTTCGACTGCTGCCCAATCCTCACAGCACCGTCCCTTACGGTCCCTCCTGCAGGTGGTGAGCCCACGGGAAGGTAGTTGGTAACACTTTAATCTAAATAGATAAATGCATTTTGTTGGACTATTTAAAACCTTTGGGATGAATTTGAAAGCTGACTACACTGCAGGCCTTTTCACCCTACATCAGTACCTGACCCTTGTGGCTGCATCAAATCTCCTTAGCCACACTCCAGAATCTAATGGAGGTTATTATAACAGCAATTGGGGACTTAATGTGGAATGGGATGTTCAAAAAGCACACACGAATCATGGTCAGGTATCTAAAACCTTATTTCCATATAGTGTATGTATTTTATATTAGATTAGTATCTAAAATATAGTTGACATAGCAGCATATTCCATGTGCATACACCTAAAATAGTGTTTAAAATTTGACACATTTAGAATTTATACACCCATTGTATCCTAATATAAGGTTCTATAGAATTATGATAACAGCTGCAATAACATTTGTTGTTTTGAATTTGCATTAAGTACATTAGAAGTAGCTTGACTATACTCAGAGAACTGTTTTGCCTTGGCTTTTCATTGCTGATCCACTCATTCTCACAATCTAATGTTCTCTCTGACTCTGCTACTCTACAGATGAAACTTTAGGTTCCTGGAAGTGAGTGAGAGTTAGTTAGACCGCAGCCCAGATAAAGCCCATTGCTGCGTATGTGTGGCATCCTGTGCAGGCCAAAGACACACAAACCTCGCATCCCTTGTGGCATGGCCTGCTCTGGCAGTAAACAAAGACAGAAGGGAAGCTGTATATGGCACAAAAGCTCTTCACCAAGCACTGTGTGGAACTGTTTACCAGAAATCAGGTAGAGAGCTGAGTTTTAGCAACATTACAGTAGACCGAGAAGAACACAATGTTATCAAGAGGAGTCTTTGATTTTTTTTTGTGGCATGCAGCGATAATGGATAGCTATAATGGATAGGCAACAAGCAAAATAAATAAAAAATTGCAAACATAGATTACATTTTCTTTGCAGAGCTCTATGACACTTATTTGGTATCAGTTTACACTTAGAAATATGAACACAGATAATACAAAAGTCACTCCCTGTATAGAAATGAAACTATTCTTGCCTGAGACGAGTTAGCATGCAAAAAAATACAAAACAGGAAGCAAACAAAAAAAGTGCAATTAAAACCCACCCTTAAAGTAAGGTGTGTCTGGCTACTATCTGAATAAAAAGTTCCCTTTTAATAAGATAGAACTCTCCTGAACCATTCACATCAAACATACAATCGCATTTTCATTGCATGTAAATGAAGTTGTTTAATTTGGCTTACTTGAATGCTTTGCTGTTTGTGCTTAATGCAGCCATAGTGCACAAAAATGTATAACTAAAAGGTACCATGTCTTACATTAAAGCAATAGCACTGAATAACAGTATACTCGCTACACTGTGGTTTAACATATTTTTCCTTTGGAACTTGGTTTATCCCTTATTTTAACACTCATAAATGTTGGGTGTTGTATATTATAATAATAGCACAGCAGAGTTGCTCAATGGTTTGTGTGCATGTAACCATGTCACTCACACCTTTCCACATCAGTATAGCCACAGTAAATGATTGATGTATTATGTTCAGTATTTGGATTTTTATCACTGGATTTCAATTATGTAGAATTCTATGGACTATGGTCTAAAACACCAACAAGCCCATTATTGATTGCCTATCTTCTATAAGTGCTGGATAAACAACTTCACAATAACTGCATTAGTTTTACCAATGTTGTTTTTTCATTCTTGGCCTTGATTATAATAGAATTTGTGACACTAAATTCAACTTTTTGTTGGAACCATACTTGAAAATAAAATCTGACATCCTGTTCTGCTTCCTGTTAGTACAGAGCCAAGGGTTGAGTATACCTTATTTCATTACTGACGTCTAACACACCTAAGAGCTGATGTGTTGATGCATGTGTGTGGTGAGAAGGTAGAAAGAAAGGAAAAGTGCTTTATACTTGTCACATGTATTTTACAGTACAGTGAAATTCCTTTTTCACATGTCCCTGCAATGTTAAGAGCTGGGGTCAGACATGATACAGCACCCTTGGAGCATTGAGGGTTAAGGGCCTTGCTCAGGGGCCCCAAGAGTGGCAGCTTGCCAATACCGGGGCTTAAACTCTGAGCTTCCGTTCAGTAACCCAGAGCCTTAACCACTGAACTACCACCTACCCAACTGATACAACTGTAAATAAGCAACATTTGGCTTAAATATCCTGTTTCAAGATACAGTGACAGTGAGCAGAAACAGAATGTTTGATCTTTGGTAATTATTCGTAGACACCACCTAAACATTATCCTAAACACTATTTCCTTTTAGACAATTACAAAACCAAAACTTTGTGCCAACAACACATGTGGGGTCCATGCAGGGGTGCAAGTGCACATTTGCAGAGGGGTATGCAAGATCATGGTTGCCTCCCAAAAAAAAGTGGTTTAAGAATAAATACACTCCATGCAATGGCGCCCCCACATGTGTGGGGCCCCAATACACCACATTTTTTGCACCTCTGGGTCCATACAACATCCCATAATTATTCTTATCAATGTGTGGCGGTGCAGTAGAGACTATATAAAGAAAGGAAGAAGAAAGCAATGTAATTAAAGCAGGAAAATTAGGTAATTATTATATTATAACATGCCATATAATGCAAAACATGTAAGCGATACACTGCTCCATTATTAAATGGGCGGAGTCTATAGAACGTTCTATAAAACGCTTCTCACATCACGCATACCATCTCAAAATACATCTGAAAATAATTATGATTTATATATTTATTTTTAAGAATATAAGGACCAGAAATAGTTAATGAGCTAGAAAGTAGAATTAGAAAAGGAGACAGGCAGAGAGAGAGAGAGAGAGAGAGAGAGAGAGAGAGAGAGAGAAAACAGTGAAAGCGGAAGCGGGGAGCGGATGTTTGGGTTTTTGAGCCCATTCATTTAAAAAGAATAAAAAAAAAAGAAGAGAGGGCAGAGAGAGAGAGAGAGAGAGAGAGAGAGAGAGAGAGAGAGAGAGAAAGACACCTGAGTAAACCGCAGACTCGCGCACACACTGGCTTTCCCGAAAATGAGGGTCTAAAAGGCGCTGAGAAAAAAACAAGGTGAGAGGATGAAACACCCATTGACGTAAGAGCTTTAAAGCTGCAGAGAGAAAGGGGAGTGTGTTTGTGTGTGTGTGTGTGTGTGTGTGTGTGTGTGTGTGCTTGTGTGCTTTATGTTGTTTTGTGTGCTGAAGCTACTGATGTAACAAGACAAGCCAGGAAATTGTGTTATACCAGAAACCACAATTTACCAGCTTAATTCATTAGCATATGAGGTAAGGTGAGCTTTACAGTGAAAAGAGCAAAAACAAACAACAATAAAGACTGTGTAATGAAAAACCTCCAACGAATGTGTAGAGGACAAATTGAAATCTAAACACACAACAGATTTATATGGTCAAAATCAGCCTTTCTCAGCCATCTCTCTTTTTGAGATTGTACACTCTTTCAATATGATTTGCTTACTTGATATGAAAAGTTTTTCTTTAGTTGACTAAACTTTGGTGTCAATTAAGCAGGTGTCATTTTTGAAAAGCCAAGTTTCACTCACATGAGTTGAGAGTGACATTTAAATTGGCACTATGTGGGTGGTTGTTTAGATCTTACAGTAAGGGTGTGTTTGTCCATGCATGACCGAGCATTTGATGTATTCATCTGTGGCCTGGCTTTTCTCAGCTGTCTGTACACATTTGCAGCATTTGGCATATGCTATTGTACTTACAGAAGTGCTTTGTAGGCTCCCTCAAAACATTTTTACTCTAGTAACACATTGTCACCCTTTCATTCAAACCTGACTGTGCAACTCTGCTTCTCACAAAATAACGTGGAATACTGGGCATTGTTTGCCTCCAGTATTACGCCACCACAGAGTCTAATGAAAAAATGCCTCTCGACTTTTAACCTTATCCACTCATTTCCCCCCACTGAATCAATGCCTAAGAGAGTCAGTGTGATGAATCACAGGAGAAAGGAGTTGCAGTGTATCCTCCCCAAAGGAAAGAAACTGCATAAAGAATGTGGTGGGCAGAGATAGACTAATACATTTCAAAACCACAACAAAATAGCGAACTTACTTCTAGGAAAGATCATTCCTGGCAGACAGTCTTAAAGCAGACAGACAGATCTACAAAATTAACAACATTAAACTGATCTATTTGGTCACAAAGTGTTGAATAGTTTTATATATATATATATATATATATATATATATATATATATATATATATATATATATATATATATATAACAACATGGCTCTTATGAATAAACTAACAACACCAATTAGCAAACCAGGGTAGGTCATATCAGGTCAACCAGCAGCCTACAAACATGGCCACACTAGACTCAACTGCTCATAGCTCACACTTATTTCACATGTCCTTCAGATTTTAGCTATAACCACCGGTTTCCCCTCACACACACACACACACACACACACACACACACACACACACACACACACACACACACACACACACACACACACACACACACACACACACACACTTCCATTATTCCCTGCATTTCTGATAATATTAATCCTGTTTATTCTCTTATTCTCTGCCATGGTTTTTGTGTTGTTGACTTGATTACTGTTCTTCTGTTGCCTTGCCTAGTTCACACTGTTTGTAGATCAACTTTACTTTGCCTGTTTACTACCCTAGTAGTAAAGCAGTAGCTTGGTTGGCTGAACTTAAGCTGCTTAACCTCTATTGCATGACTGGTTGAAGAGACTTTTAGTTAATATGCATCAAAGGACAGTTGGGTGCTAATGTATATAACAACTTGTTGGTGGTGTAGAGAAAAAAATAAACGCTATATAGAAGTCATCTTGGTTGGTCTTTGACTTGGCTGGTTGGACATTTTCTTTCTTCTCTTTGTAAACCAAAACAACTTTCACCAGTCATAGGTATCTGTAAGATCATGCATGTGGAAGTAGGCAGTTATTGCTTTCCTCTGAATTTGTTACACTGCTCTGTAAAAGGAACAGCAGAATTTAAAGATGTTTCAGTTTGCTTCACCTTCTTGGAGGAATCATGGTAGCTGTCATGTGATAGAGAAAAGGTAGCTGGTGTGTGGGAAATGCCAGTTAACCAAATCGGGGGAATGTTTAATTCCTTATAAAGCTACCTGTGGTGGCTTAAAGTGGGTCAAGGCCAAGGAAGGTAAATACTTTAAAAAAAAATATTTATTTATTTATTTATTTATTTATTTATTTATCTATCTATTTATTTATTTATTTATTTATTTATTTATTTATTTATTTATTTATTTTTTTTTAAAGCACCTGTCACCCATGGACATTTTGTTCATGTAATATTATATCAAATATTATCCCTGAAGCACAAAAGGTAGTACACATGAAAATTATGAAATGTATTGTATAAATAC
Organism: Silurus aristotelis; assembly: GCF_946808225.1. NCBI lineage: Eukaryota > Metazoa > Chordata > Actinopteri > Siluriformes > Siluridae > Silurus > Silurus aristotelis. The sequence continues at coordinate 20,465,738 of NC_139574.1, forward strand.
ACTGAAAAATAAATCACTTACGTATCCCCATCTTCATCCTGGTGTGTTGCCAAATCTACCTCGTACCGCAGGCGACCATCTTCGAATTGGTTAAGGGTGGGAAATGTAAGCAGGGGATGGTGACCGTATGTGCAGTCTATAATGATGAATAAGCAAAAGACAAATAAAAATCCACAAACATGCCATAGAGAACGCAGATAGGTTAACTATGCCATCATATAACTCAACTCGCTCCTTAAATAGATCAAATACTGCAGTTAACCAGAATCTATCATGAAAGTTGATGGTTGCAGTTTTAAACTGGTACATTGGTAAGTTTTAGCTTCAAGATTTTTTTTCCTGTCATTTGTGTGGTTAGATATTTGAGCTACAAAAGCACTGGAGGCTGATCTAAAACGCTGACATGTCTGTTTCCCCAAGAGACAGTTGGGATTTCACTCACAATCAGCTGCTGACCTACTGACATGTTCTGCAAGGGGCTACTAAGCAAACTAAAAACTTTCTGTTGATTACACAAGTTTCACAATGACAACATATACTTGTTGGACTGACCATGACTGCGCAATCTTTTTTTTTTGCGAAACTCTATCTCTCTCTCTCTCTCTCTCTCTCTCTCTCTCTCTCTCTCTCTCTCTCTCTCTCACACACACACACACGCGCGCGCGCACACACTTACGCATTGGCACCCATACAAGCACACGCACACATACCCGCAGTAGCAGAGGAGGACGTGCGCTATATTGGAGTTCAGGTGTGGTGTATCTTCACTTTGAGCTATCCACTTTTTGCCACGAGTGAATAACACACGGGTTACGAAAAAGCAATGATAAAATGATAAAACAAACAAAAAAAAACATTACATACACTTATGTATGTTACAATGTTACAGCCTACATCATTATGGCGACTATATGCATAGTTTTTGAAAACCTTTCCCTATACGTGAATAAATATCAGCTCTGTAATAGTGTCTGGTTTTGGGAAAAAAACAGCAGTTTATAAAATTCTCACCATTATATTAAGACATGCATTCAATAAACAAAGACAATAGAGAGAGAAAATATATATATTACTCACATGGTGGAGCGCTTGGAGATGGCTGAAAGTCGCTATGTACTGCTCCGGGAACCGGGTTAGGAACCAACTGCTGCGATTCTGCGTTCAATTCCCTGCAAACACTGTTGCACTTGGACTCTATCGCAGGACTAGGACTTAAATCTGTCTTTAAAATCTTGACCGGTGGCTCTACCCCCGTGCTTTCTGTCTGCTCCGGAGGTTTGTGTTCCGGACGGACAGGACGTTTTCTTATCGGAAGTTTTGAGGTAGAGCTCTCCGGTGACTTGGCAACACTGGCAGCCAGCCCCTCACACTTCACCTTAGATGGCACGATAGCCAGGCTGTCCTTGCATGCTTTGATGTCCGGTTTAATCGCAGGCGAAAGGGAAGGAGATCCTCTGGAAGTGCACTCCACTTCCTCGCTCTTTGGCGTCCGATCCTCTACTTGTGTTCTGGTTGGTCCTGTAGGTCGGTCTGTGATGTCTCTTGTTGTGGTCCTCAGGTCGAGCGGAGTAGATGCTTCAGTGTTTACACCGCTCATGGTCATTGTTAGGAATCGTAAATGAGCTGCCTTATAAAACCTTTAAAAAAAAAAAATCAGCCCGGTGACATCTTAAATGGTGTTACAGGTGGATAATGCACAAGTCAGGATTTAAAGAAGCCGATCAACTCGCGCTGTAGATCCTGAATGGTAAAGACTGGCAATAATGACTATAAACAAGCCTACTGTAGTTTGTTAAAGCCACAAAACCATGACATTACAATAGTGAGGTAACTACTGCTACTTAAAACGTTGCTTCATTCTCAATAAATATCCTACACGCAGTTGGTGAATCAATATAGAATCGCGTGTGCGCAGCGCGTAACCTGCCGTCCTCAAGGGTTAAACACTGCACTGTCGCGAACTGGATTAGTCTGATGATCTGAAGCTCTCTCTCTCTCTCTCTCTCTCTCTCTCTCTCTCTCTCTCTCTCTCTCTCACACACACACACACACACACACACACACTCTCTCTCTCTCTCTCTCTCTCTCTCTCTCTCTCTCAATCACACACACACGCACACACACACACTCTCTCTCTCTCTCAATCTCAATCTCACAAACACACACGGGCTTTACCCTTTCACACGAATCTTCACCTGCCAAACGAAACCACCGCATTTCATTACCTGTATGATCCACCAGGACACATATCCGTTCTACTATGTCCAGGCACAGAACGACACTATAGTCATTTGCATTGCATACTAGTTGTCTGTTGTGGAGAAGTCTGTGTACTGAGCGTATCTGAAACGCTGAGTTCGTGTTATGGGTTATACCGGTAGTAGCGTTGTTTATGTCTGTAAAGTCTATTCCTATACATTTTGAAAAACAGCGCATGACTGCACAGACGCATTTAGCGGTAATCTTATTGCATGGATTCACCATTTGCGCCCTCGCCGCAGAAGGAAGTGGGCAGCCCATGGGGATCTCCCTCCTCCGCCTCTTATCGGGAAGCCTGCTCTTCTCAACTTCTTCCTGTACAGCCCTCAGCGGGTTAGAACGCGGTCTCTTATTTCTGTTGTAATGACAGTTCGGTTCTTGCAGAATGTCATTTTCTCAGTAATACTTTGGGTGCATTTATTCATTTGGTGAACTGAACACAATTGCCAGTGTTTCTGTCTGTCTAATAACAATGCTTTCATTATATAATTTTTTTTTTTTTTTTAATAATAGTTACCAGAACTCACTATGACAAAATTTTTTTTTAGACCAATGAACCACCTCTCTGTTTTTTTTCCCTCCCTCTTTCCAATCTATCTTAACGTCTTCACTATAGCATTAACTTTTTACCTGGGCCAATTTGGGACTTTCCTGAACATTACAGGCGAGTAGACTGTCAAACGGAAAGGCTTCACAAACCTTAAAGTCCCTAAAACTCCATAAAGTAGCTTTGGTGTAAATTGGCAGTTTGTGAACTGTAATATTATCTCTGTACCATGATAGCATACCGCCGAGAAACCTACACTCATGGGAATCCAGGCTGCAAACAGAAGTAAAAATCTTTTCGGACCTTAGCAATTATTATTTGCATAACTGCACAAAGAGAAGTAGGTAGTTTCCTAAAGGACAGTAGAAGAATTAAAGCAGGCACTGGCCAGCAACAGCCAAAAGCAATACCCCTTAATAGACAGTGTCCAGATGTTCAAGCTTTACTTATAGTTAAGTCACACTTAAATTTTCAGTGTTTAGTTTAATGATGTCCATGTATTAAACAGTTCTGTTTACCAAAAGCTGTAGCTTGGGCATAATAGAAGCACATGTCTCAAACTATGAATGTATGTTCAATTAAAGGTGGATTGTGACAATAAAGAGAGCCCTCTGCTGACTAGAGACATTTAGACAAACATCATTTTAGATATTTCACAGTGTACTGGATATTCAAGCATGCTGCATTTCTTTTTATTGTTGTTAATGTTGAATGATATATTAGGATGTTCTCTTTGTAATCAGCTTTTGAAGCCAACTTGGAAACTGTCTAGGATCAAACATTTTCTCTATGCTATTGCTGCTAGTGCACAATGCATTTTAGGATTAGCTGCTAAAATTCAAACTGGTGGCAGATTGGCTAGTTTTAAAACTATATATATTTAATACTCTTGATACAGGGAAAAGTACTTGTGGATATCACCACAAAATATACAAATCCATTGCAATATAATTAAGTTCCATGTGTGCAATGAGGAATCCCAGAAAGCTTGCTTAGGCTTATATAATGTTGCCAGGTATAAGGGGTCACTTAGGGCTAAACATTTTTTTTTTAATAAAGTGTGCAAAAAAGCAATTTTTTATTATTATTTGTCAGGAAGGAACATGTGTTTTATTTACAATAACTAACTTGGGTAAGTAATATTTCTAACTGTGCTGGAAAACACAAAAAATGTGGAGTAACAGATCCAAAACACGTAAGACATACATATGCATTTAGCCAGTTTGTCTGCTTTCTTGCTTCCTCTTCTTTAAGCAATAAAATGGATGTGTCTGGCTAGTAAGTAGAGCAAAAGCTGAAGCCTTTGTCACATATACATCACAATAAAGTTATTTCTTCACATATCCCATTCTTTGTGATTTTTTCAGATCTTTATTACAATGTGGCGTGAGGTGGATGAGGTGAAAATCCTAATTGAATATAAAACTCTGGTACTAGGAACTCTGGTGATAGTGCTGTCCCATATCTGGAAAGTATCTGAAAGAACAGCATTATATACCGTAAAATACAGCATCATTTGTCATACTGCACTTGGCATGTACATGCAATCCTGATTGATCCAGAAAACTACAGTTGAATATGTAACATGCTTGTAAAGTATTTTCCTTTTTTCCCAACATTATTTTTTATAACTTTATGGGTTTTTTTTTTTTACGTATTTTCAATGTTCTTGTTCTCTTCAGGTTCTATGATTTCCCCCCACTTCCTAAAAACGTGCCAGTAGGTGCATTGGCAAATTCCCCCTAGATGTGCATAAATGTGTGTGCATGGTAGCCTGCAATGAACTAGAATCCTATCCAGGCTTATTACCACCTTGCTCACGTATACTGTGTAAGGTTTTTGATGATTCAGTGGAGTAACAGGGATTTACTTATACATAATTGTTACGATGCACATATCCTAGAAGTTAAGAGCATGAATGAAGAGAGAAAAATATTTTCTGCATTTCTGCATTTAATCAGTGAACAGTTCACTGAACAGCACACCTCAGCAATGATAAAACTGTAATGAATGTACATTAGGTGCCACCCAGATGAGGATGGGTTCACTTTGGGGTCTGGCTTCTCTCAAGGTTTGTTCTTCATACCATTTCAAGGAATTGTATAGCCTTTATCTCTGTAATGCTGCTTTGGGAACATGTCCAGTGTTAAAAGTGCTATATAAAATAAAACTGAATTGAATTGAATAAAAAAATACTATTTGGTCAGGTTGTCAACAACCACATTTTGGTCTAGGTTATGTTTAGCCAAAGGTGCCAGAAGTACTCACACCCAAATCATCCAATTATATATATATATACAGTGAGGAAAATAAGTATTTGAACACGCTGCTATTTTGCAAGTTCTCCCACTTAGAAATCATGGAGGGGTCTGAAATTGTCATCGTAGGTGCATGTCCACTGTGAGAGACATAATCTAAAAAAAAAAATTCAGAAATCACAATGGATACTTATTTGCAGCTGTATCATACAAATAAATAGTTTAAAAATCATATATTGTGATTTCTGGAATTTTTTTTTTAGATTATGTCTCACACAGTGGACATGCACCTACGATGACAATTTCAGACCCCTCCATGATTTCTAAGTGGGAGAACTTAGCAGGGTGTTCAAATACTTCAAAATAGCAGGGTGTTCAAATACTTATTTTCCTCACTGTATATATATATTTTTTATTATAAAAATGTGAGCCAGGATTAAGAAATACATTTGAAAGAATGTAGAATTACAGAGACTTAAAAATCATCTTTTCATAAACTGAGTCTTCTTCTTCTTCTTTCGGCTGCTCCCATTAGGGGTCGCCACAGCGGATCATCCGTCTCCATACCCCCCTGTCCTCTACATCTGCCTCTTTCACACCAACTACCTGCATGTCTTCCCTCACCACATCCATAAACCTCCTCCTTGGCCTTCCTCTTTTCCTCCTTTCTGGTGGCTCCATCCTCAGCATTCTTCTACCAATATAACTCATGTCCCTCCTCTGCACCAAAATGTCCTACATGCGCTGTCCCTCTAATAAACCAATTTCTAATCCTGTCCATCCTCGTCACTCCCAATGAAAACCTTAACATCTTCAGCTCTGCTACCTCCAGCTGTGCCTCCTGCCTTTTACTCAATGCCACTGTCTCTAATCCATACAACATCGCAGGTCTCACCACAGTCCTATAAACTTTTCCTTTCATTCTTGCAGATACCCTACTATCACAAATCACTCCTGTCACTCTTCTCCACCCACTCAAACCTGCCTGCACTCTTTTCTTTACTTCCCTAACACACTCTCCATTACTTTGCACTGTTGATCCCAGGTACCTGACTCCTCCACCTTCTCCACCTCTTCTTCCTGCAAATGCACCACTCCACTGTCCTCCCTCTCATTCACACATGTACTCTGTCTTACTCCTACTGACTATAATTCTCCTTCTCTCCAGCGCATATCTCCACCTCTCCAGGCTCTTCTCACCTGCAAACATCATAGTTAAGGGAGACTCCTGTCTGACCTCGTCCGTCAACCTGTCCATCACCACTGCAAACAGGAAAGAGCTCAGGGCCGATCCTTGATGCAGTCCAACCTTCACCTTGAACCAGTCTGTCATTCCTACTGCACACTTTACTGCTGTCACACTGTCCTCATACATGTCCTGCACCACCTTCACATATATCCATGCCCATTTAAGTCTGCCCCAATCACCAATTGTTCATTCCTAGGTACACCATCCACCACTTCATCTAATTCACACCAGAATCTTTCCTTCATCTCCATCTCACAGCCCACTTGTGGAGCATAAGCACTGATGACATTTATCATCACCCCTTTAACTTCCAGCTTCACATTCATCACCCTATCAGAAACTCTCTTCACCTCCACTAAACTCTTACTGTACTCTTCCTTCATGATCACCCCTACACCATTTCTCTTTTTATCCACACCATGATAAAACAGTTTAAATCCACCTCCAATGTTCCTGGACTTACTCCCTTTTCTCTTGGTCTCCTGAACACACAACATATCTACCTTTCTACTCTCCATCATATCAGCTACCTCTCTCCCTTTACCAGTTATAGTACCAACATTTAAAGGTCCAACCGAACCTCCACTCTCCTACACTTCTCCTTTCCCTGCCATCTCTGTAGACGTCTTCCTCCTCTCCTTCTCCTCCTTTGGCCAACAGTAGCCCATTTTCCACTGGTACCCTTTTGGCCAACGATACCTGTGGCTGTCGTTGGTAACCAGGGCCTCGACCGATCCGGTATGAAATTCTTATTTGTGATCCGCATATTCGATTTGGCACATTTTACGCTGGATGCCCTTCCTAACACAACCCTCCCCATTTATCCGGGCTTGGGACCGGCACTAAGAGTGCACTGGCTTGTGCCTCCCTAATGGCTGGGTTCTTTTCATAATGTGAGTATTACAACAAAATCAGTTGACATATATATATATATATATATATATACACATACAGTACAGACCAAAAGTTTGGACACACCTTCTCATTCAAAGAGTTTTCTTTATTTTTATGACTATGAAAATTGTAGAGTCACACTGAAGGCATCAAAACTATGAATTAACACATGTGGAATTATATACATAACAAAAAAGTGTGAAATAACTGAAAATATGTCATATTGTAGGTTCTTCAAAGTAGCCACCTTTTGCTTAGATTACTGCTTTGCACACTCTTGGCATTCTCTTGATGCCTACTTTGAAGAACCTACAATATGACATATTTTCAGTTTCAGCAGACCCAAATCATCCAATTATATATATATATACAGTGAGGAAAATAAGTATTTGAACACGCTGCTATTTTGCAAGTTCTCCCACTTAGAAATCATGGAGGGGTCTGAAATTGTCATCGTAGGTGCATGTCCACTGTGAGAGACATAATCTAAAAAAAAAAATTCAGAAATCACAATGGATACTTATTTGCAGCTGTATCATACAAATAAATAGTTTAAAAATCATATATTGTGATTTCTGGAATTTTTTTTTTAGATTATGTCTCACACAGTGGACATGCACCTACGATGACAATTTCAGACCCCTCCATGATTTCTAAGTGGGAGAACTTAGCAGGGTGTTCAAATACTTCAAAATAGCAGGGTGTTCAAATACTTATTTTCCTCACTGTATATATATATTTTTTATTATAAAAATGTGAGCCAGGATTAAGAAATACATTTGAAAGAATGTAGAATTACAGAGACTTAAAAATCATCTTTTCATAAACTGAGTCTTCTTCTTCTTCTTTCGGCTGCTCCCATTAGGGGTCGCCACAGCGGATCATCCGTCTCCATACCCCCCTGTCCTCTACATCTGCCTCTTTCACACCAACTACCTGCATGTCTTCCCTCACCACATCCATAAACCTCCTCCTTGGCCTTCCTCTTTTCCTCCTTTCTGGTGGCTCCATCCTCAGCATTCTTCTACCAATATAACTCATGTCCCTCCTCTGCACCAAAATGTCCTACATGCGCTGTCCCTCTAATAAACCAATTTCTAATCCTGTCCATCCTCGTCACTCCCAATGAAAACCTTAACATCTTCAGCTCTGCTACCTCCAGCTGTGCCTCCTGCCTTTTACTCAATGCCACTGTCTCTAATCCATACAACATCGCAGGTCTCACCACAGTCCTATAAACTTTTCCTTTCATTCTTGCAGATACCCTACTATCACAAATCACTCCTGTCACTCTTCTCCACCCACTCAAACCTGCCTGCACTCTTTTCTTTACTTCCCTAACACACTCTCCATTACTTTGCACTGTTGATCCCAGGTACCTGACTCCTCCACCTTCTCCACCTCTTCTTCCTGCAAATGCACCACTCCACTGTCCTCCCTCTCATTCACACATGTACTCTGTCTTACTCCTACTGACTATAATTCTCCTTCTCTCCAGCGCATATCTCCACCTCTCCAGGCTCTTCTCACCTGCAAACATCATAGTTAAGGGAGACTCCTGTCTGACCTCGTCCGTCAACCTGTCCATCACCACTGCAAACAGGAAAGAGCTCAGGGCCGATCCTTGATGCAGTCCAACCTTCACCTTGAACCAGTCTGTCATTCCTACTGCACACTTTACTGCTGTCACACTGTCCTCATACATGTCCTGCACCACCTTCACATATATCCATGCCCATTTAAGTCTGCCCCAATCACCAATTGTTCATTCCTAGGTACACCATCCACCACTTCATCTAATTCACACCAGAATCTTTCCTTCATCTCCATCTCACAGCCCACTTGTGGAGCATAAGCACTGATGACATTTATCATCACCCCTTTAACTTCCAGCTTCACATTCATCACCCTATCAGAAACTCTCTTCACCTCCACTAAACTCTTACTGTACTCTTCCTTCATGATCACCCCTACACCATTTCTCTTTTTATCCACACCATGATAAAACAGTTTAAATCCACCTCCAATGTTCCTGGACTTACTCCCTTTTCTCTTGGTCTCCTGAACACACAACATATCTACCTTTCTACTCTCCATCATATCAGCTACCTCTCTCCCTTTACCAGTTATAGTACCAACATTTAAAGGTCCAACCGAACCTCCACTCTCCTACACTTCTCCTTTCCCTGCCATCTCTGTAGACGTCTTCCTCCTCTCCTTCTCCTCCTTTGGCCAACAGTAGCCCATTTTCCACTGGTACCCTTTTGGCCAACGATACCTGTGGCTGTCGTTGGTAACCAGGGCCTCGACCGATCCGGTATGAAATTCTTATTTGTGATCCGCATATTCGATTTGGCACATTTTACGCTGGATGCCCTTCCTAACACAACCCTCCCCATTTATCCGGGCTTGGGACCGGCACTAAGAGTGCACTGGCTTGTGCCTCCCTAATGGCTGGGTTCTTTTCATAATGTGAGTATTACAACAAAATCAGTTGACATATATATATATATATATATATATACACATACAGTACAGACCAAAAGTTTGGACACACCTTCTCATTCAAAGAGTTTTCTTTATTTTTATGACTATGAAAATTGTAGAGTCACACTGAAGGCATCAAAACTATGAATTAACACATGTGGAATTATATACATAACAAAAAAGTGTGAAATAACTGAAAATATGTCATATTGTAGGTTCTTCAAAGTAGCCACCTTTTGCTTAGATTACTGCTTTGCACACTCTTGGCATTCTCTTGATGCCTACTTTGAAGAACCTACAATATGACATATTTTCAGTTCACTTTTTTGTTATGTATATAATTCCACATGTTTAAATTCATAGTTTTGATGCCTTCAGTGTGAATCTACAATTTTCATAATCATGTAAATAAAGAAAACTCTTTGAATGAGCAGGTGTGTCCAAACTTTTGGTCTGTACTGTATATATAATATATATAAAATTTTGGTCTGTACTGTATATATATATATATATATATATATATATATATATATATATATATATATATATATATATATATAAACCAGCTAGCTTCAAGGCAATAAACATCTGTCTACATCCTAAACAACGTTGATTTCTTTATTCTATATTTTAGAGACAGGGTGTGTCTCACGCTGACACATTAAACAAATAAAAATATCCTCTAGGGGGCGACAACAACTTAATGATTTAACATTGATTTGTCTTTTCAGGCAGGGTCAAAGTATATATCATACCAGTCTAAAGGTTGGACACACCTTCTCCTTCAGTGATTTACATTAATACTGAAGACATCCAAACTGTGAAAAAAAACGTGGTAATGCAGTAATTTTAATTAGAATATCTTCTTTTTTCGGCTGCTCCCAATAGCGGTCGCCATAGTGGATCGTCTTTCTCCATACTACTCTGTCCTCTACATCTGCCTCTTTCAATTAGCACCTGCATGTCTTCCCTCACCACATCCATCAGCCTCTTGCTTGGCCTTCCTCATTTTCTCTTGCCTGGCGGCTCCATCCTCAGCATTCTTCTACCAATATACCCCATGTCCCTCCTCTGTCCATGTCTGGCCATGTCTCCAAAACATTCCACATCCGTTGGTTCTCTAATAAACTCGATTCTAATTCTGTCCATCCATGTCACTCTTTATGAAAATCTTAACATCTTCAGCTCTGCTACCTCCAGCTCCGTCTCCTGTCTTTTAATCAATGTCACTGTCTCTAAACCATACAACATCGCAGGTCTCACCACAGTCCTATAAACTTTCCCTTTCACTCTTGCAGATACCCTTTTATCACAAATCACTCCTGCCACACTTCTCCACCCACTCCACCCTGCCTGCACTCTCATTTACACACATGTACTCTGTCTTACTCCTACTGACTTTCATTCCCCTTTACTTCTCTAACACACTCTCCATTACTTTGCACTGTTGACCCCAGGGACTTAAACTCATCCACGTTTACCACCTCTTCTCCCTGCATCTGCACCACTCCACTGCCCTCCCTCTCATTCACACACATGTTTTACTCCTACTGACTTTCATTTCCCTGACTTTCATTTCATCTCCAGCACATACCTCCACCTCTCCAGGATCTTCTCAACCTGCTCCCTACTCTCACCACAAATCAGAATATCATCCGCAACCATCATAGTCTATGGAGACTCCTGTCTGACCTCGTCTGTCAATCTGTCTTTCACCACTGCAAACAGGAAAGGGCTCAGAGCCAATCCTTGATGCAATTCCACCTCCACCTTGAACCAGACTGTCGTTATTACTGCACACTTCATTGCTGTTTTACTGTCCTCATACATGTCTTGCACCACCCTCACATACTTTTCTGACACACCTGACTTCCTCATACAATACCAATTAAACACATTCTCTCTCATAGTTTAAATGTCTTCAGTATTAATGAAAAAAAAAAAGGTGAAGGTGTCCAAACTTTTGACTGGTACATCTTGTTACTCGACTGTGTACATAATTTCTATGTAAATTACTGAATAGAAATCAACCAAAAATCTTATTATTTTTTTTTTTAACAAAAATATTTATTTTATTTATAAAGTTCACAAATTAATAAAGCTAAAATTGTCAAATTGTGGCTGTATTTATTCTTTAACTCAGCAAATTGCAGCGATTTTTTTAAAGTTTTTTTTTTTTACTTTTTTTTTTTACTTTTTACTTTTTTTTAGCAACTAAGCATTATTAACAGAAATACTTTTTCTCTTTTCTTTATAAAAATAATGTTATAGAGGAAAAGAAATACATAATATTAAGAAAAAAAAACATAATTTGAGGTTTAAAAAGTCAAAAGTTTTTAGACCCTTGGTAGGGCACTCAAATACAAACTGAGCTCATGTGCATCCTGTTTGATATGATTATTTTGAAATGGTTTGAGATTGACGAGTCCACCTGTGGTTAATGCGGTGGATTGGACTTAATTTAGAAAGGTGTACACATGTGTATAAGGTCCCACAATTCACAGTGCATGCTAGACCAAAAAAACAAGCAAAAAAAAAAACTCCCTATAAAACTGATTGTGTTGAGATACAAGCCATGGTATAACATTTACAAGGGTAAAACCTTTGTTGCATTCAAGCTCAGAATGAAACCCCATTTCTAAAAAAGTTCGGACACTGTGTAAAATGTAAATAAAACAGAATGGAATGACTTGGAAATTTCATAAATCCATATTCTATTCATAATAAAACCAAACAACAACAACAACAAAAAAACACAAAAATGGTTAAACTGAGAATATATAAATTTTTAAGGAAGTAATAAGCTCTTTTTTATTTGAATGGCTCCTATATTGGTCTAATACAGGATTCTAGCTACTCAAAAGTTCTGAGTGTTCTTTGTTATTTTAATCACTTCATGATTCACCAAATGTTTTCAAATGGTGAAAGGTCTAGACTGCAGGCAGGCCAGTTCAGCACCCAGACTCTTGAAGTCTTGCTATTGTAAAAGATGCAGCATGCAGTTAGCATTTTCTTGCTCAAATATACAAGGTGAAAGCATTTGTTTCTCTAAAACCTGTATATACAGTAACCTTCAGCATCGAGCCTTTTTAATTGTGCAAGCTGCCCATTCCACAAGCACTAATGGACTCTCATACCATCAGAGATGTGGCTTTTTGAACAGAGAGTTGATAACAAGCCAGAGGATGTGGTGTCCATGGTTTTTAAAAAAAGTAATTAATTTAGATTGCTCTGACCACAGAACAGTTTTCCACTTTGGCCCAGAGAGGATGGCGGCATTTCTGGATCATCCCTTTTTCTTTGCATAATAGAGATTTAACCTGCATTTGTGGAAGACATGGCAAACCTTGTTCACAGTCAATGATTTCTGAAGGTGTTAATGAGCCCATGCAGTGATTTACAGAATCATGACTGTTTTAAATGCAGTGCCTCCTGAGGGCCTAAAGATCACAAGCATCCAGTATTGATTTTTGCCCTTGTCTGTTGTGCACAGAGACATGTTTCAGCCATCAAATGTAAAATTATCTTATTTTTTCCTTAAAATAAGAAATTCCTTCACTTTAAACAGTTAATATGTTTATTTATCTATGTTCTATTGTGAATAAAATGTGGTTTTATGAAATGGTCAAAAATTTCATTCTGTTTTTATTTATATTTTACATGGTGTCACAACTTTTTTGGGATTCGGGGTTGTAGAAGAAGTTTGGAAGCAACAGGAGAAGTGGCTAAGAAACCAATAGCTTCTTATATAACAGAGTTTTTGAAGACAGTCATCCAAGTCAAAAATACTTATTCAGTCATTATGGAAAACTAAGCCAAATAGATAAAGGTCACTCCTGAATAAAAACATATGGCAGAATGTCAAGGATACGAAGACCAAGATGTAAAAGGTTTTGATTAGATGATACAAAAACTAAACCGTTCGGGATAAAGCATGTGTTATTCAACAATAAAACCATGATGGTAGTAGTATAGTGCTGTGGAGATGCTCTGGATCAGAGTCTTATTGGAGAATTATTTCTTTAATCAAGCATGCCAAAATAATTTATAAATTAATTAAAATGTTTTAGTATGTAACTTACTATACAGGTACTACTTCACAGGTAAATTCCCTGGTTGAACCTAATGCTCCCAGCACCTCAACCTCACGTGTCTTCCTGCCCAGGCCCAGGGCACCTACAACGCGGCCCGTCCAGCTATCGCTCACTCCGGCACTGGGGCACCACGGACCCTGGATGCTGCAGCAGTGGAAGACACGAGCCAAGCCTCGGTCGAGGGCGTCTCCACGTCTCAATGTCGCTGCGCAGGTACCCGCGATCCTGAATGAGAACTTCGGAGCTGTTGTTCTCCATGCTGGAGCGAACGACACCAGGCTAAGACAAACGGATATCTTAAACAGAGATTTCAGGATCCTGGTGGAGACGGTACGCAGCACATCACCCACAACGAGGATCATAGTGTCAGGACCTCTGGTAAGTGGACCAGCGAGGGATTGAGAAGTTTAGTAGGCTTTTGATGTTGCTATCAGACAGCATGTCTAGGATGCTGCACACCATCTAACTGAAAGTACAACATCATAAAATTTACAACTATGACAACATTCATCCAACAAACCAAATAGTAACAAGTACACACACACAGCCCAATTGTAGAAAGTGTGTCTCTTCCTCATTTAGGAAAACCAAGAATAAATACACAAGATCCAGAAATAATCTTATTGCAGTTAAAACTGAAAAATGGCAAATAAGCAAACACAAAAAAGTTCTATAGTTTGGTCTTTTAAACATTGAAAAAAAAAAAACTACTATCTCTCGCTCTGGCCACCGTGTACAGACTCCCAGGGCCCTTCGGTGATTTTCTTCAAGAGTTTGCTCGTTTTCTTTCAGACCTCTTAATCTATTTTGATAAAGTGCTGCTTGTAGGAGATTTTAATAATCATGTATGTGATGCAAACGATGCCCCCTGGACTATCATTTGTGAACTTTACTCTATTGGGGTTAAACAAAACATCACCAGACCAACTCATCGTTTTAATCACACACTAGACTTAATAATATCCCACAGCACAGACTTCACTGATATAGATATTTTACCTCAGAGTGATGACATCACAGACCATTACCTCATATTGTACACACTACCAGTAGAGCAGATTTTTTTTTACCACGTTATCGAAATGGTAGGACTATTGTTACGACCACTAAGGGCAGATTCAGAAATAACCTGCCTGATTTATCTCAATTTCTCACTAAACCCATAAATGCTAACAATCTTGATCAAATGGCTAACAACATAGTCCTTGTCCTCACTAGCACATTAGACACCGTTGCCCCCATCCAGTTAAAAAAGGTTAGAGAAAAAAACCCTGCACCATGGTATAATAGTTATGTGCATGTATGTAATCTGGAGGAAAACTAAATTTGAGGTATTTAGAATTGTGTATAAAGACAGTATGCTCAGCTACAGACAGCCGCTAAATGCTGCTAGAGCTAAACACCTGAGCAAACTCATAGAAAACAACAAAAACAATCCCAGGTTTCTTTTCAGTACAGTAGCTAAATAAACAACATATCAGGTATGTGAAAAACGTGTTCCATCACAGTTTAGTAGTGAGGACCACTACTAATTGATAGTATTAGAAAAACATTTGTGGAGGTCCATCCTCTGACAGCGTCTCCTTATCCAATCGTACCTAAAACTCTACACTACTTTACACATAGAGGACAGGAATAGCTGTATGATGTTATTACCAAAGCTAAATCACCAACATGTCTGTTAGATCCCATTCCAACTAAACTACTGAAAGAAGGGTTACATGCAGATGGTGAGCCTCTTCTAAATATTATTAACTCCTCACTATTGTTAGGTCACGTCCCTAAACCCTCAAGTTAGCAGGGACAGGCATTAAGCTGGTTTAAATCCTACCTGTCTGATCGTTACTATTTTGTAGACTTAAATTGAGAGCTATCCAGGTTAATGCAAGTAAATTATGGGGTGCCACAAGGTTCAGTTCTAGGACACCTGCTTTTCACAATATACATGCTTCCCTTGGAAAATACTATTAGAAGGCATGGGAATAGCTTCCATTGTTATGCTGATAATACCCAGCTATATATCTAATCGAAACCAGATGATACAGCTCAATTGGCTCGGATAACTGAGTGTGTCAAAGAATTAAAAGATTGGATGACTCATAACTTTCTATTATTCAGTTATTCAAAAACTGGTACACAGAAGCTCCAGCATTTCAACCTGCATTTAGAAGGATGTTCTGTAACTACAAGTTCAACTGTAAAAGACCTGGGAGTTAAAAATCTGTCTTTTAAAAATCATATCAACCATGTTACAAAAACAGCCTTCTTCCACCATAGAAATATTGCTAAGCTAAGAAACATGTTATCAATATTTGATGCAGAGAAGCTCGTCCACGCATTCATGCCCTCCAGACTGAACTATTGTAATGCATTACTAGGTGGTTGTCCTGCATCATTAATATACAAGCTACAGTTAGCCCAGAATGCAGCAGCCAGAGTTCTCACAAGGTCGAGAAAATATGATCATATAACCCCAATCTTATCATTCCTACACTGACTACCTGTTAAGTTTCGAATTGACTACAAACTACTGCTACTTACTTACAAAGCAATAAATGGTTTAGCTTCCATGTCTCTTTCCAGTCTTCTAACACGTTACAATCTGTCACGCTCCCTGAGATCTCAAAACTCTGTACTTCTTGTAGTTCCTAGAATAGCAAAGTCCATTACATTTAGCTCCTAAACTTTGGAATCGTCTTCCTGAGAGTGTTCGTGTCTCAGACACACTTTCCCAGTTTAAGTGCAGATTAAAAACGTATCTTTTTAGCAAAGCCTACACATAACACACATCACATATCATAACCTTGTGCTCCAGTACATCTGATCAAATTCACATTATTAACTTGTGCTTGTTAATATCATTAACAGCAGCAACACTAATTCCTCTCCACTGCTTCTCTTTCTCTGCCCATCCTGAGGCATGCTGAGGTTGCGCCAGCCCCAGTCACGTCCCACCTCATGAAGATTGTGGACCTTTAAAGAAGTAGACGTCGACCCCGCAAACATCCCGAACCATCTAGAGAGGTACCATTTGGATTCCACTTCATGTGGAGTTTGGACATTGGACCTCTTTGAGTGTTAAAAGGCTCTGGCATTTAGAAGCTGGTGTTGGATCTATGATGATCTCAAATGTTCAGCTATTTTATAAGTTGCTCAGTAGCTCCTGGTTCTATAACCACAAATGACTGTAAAAGACTGTAGAAAGAACATTACACATAATCTTACATTTCATTGCTCATGTTAGTTCTCACTCTCAATCTTAATGATTTATAATCACACTCTTGATATCACCCAAATGAGGATGGGTTCCCATTTTGAGTCTGGTTCCTCTCAAGGTTTCTTCCTCATAACATCTAAGAGAGTTTTTTCTTGCCACAGTCACCATGGCTGCTCATCAGGGATAAATACATACCATTCACCTTAACTCTTAAAATTCTGTAAAGCTGCTTTGAGACAATGTCTGTTGTGAAAACCACTATAGAAATATATAGCATCAAGGTTTTAAAATGTGAAGTGGACAGCTATACTGTAGGTAGCCAGTGAAGAATAGTGTAGCAAATTGATAGCATGGGAGAACTTTAAGAACGTCATACAGATGCATTCTGAATCAGTTGCAGAGGTCGAGTATCTTTCACAGGCAGACCTACCGGGAGCTAGTCTTAGTCTAGTCTTGAGATGACGAGGGACCAAATAAGCACCTCATTGGCCTCAGTGGTATTATACAATGTTGAATATAGAAGAGGCCCCTTCACTTTGTTGCATGCTTCCTGCTCGATGCATAAGGGAGAGTTGCTAAGTGACACACAAAGACTCAGAAGTCAGATAGCAAAGTTTCTCTTTCTTTAATAGAAACATATATACAAAATGATCGGCTCAGACTGCAGCATAGAATATAAAAACAACAAATCCTGATGTTGCAATATATGTAATGCTACACTGATCAGAGATACTTAAACCAACCAGATTAAAATCAAACAAACAAACAAATACAGATAAGATAGGAATGTAAACAATAGACAGAAAGGGTGGGCCATCAAAGTGTAACATGGTACTTCCCTTCATCTGTATTGTCTGCTTTACCATTTCTTTTTCTCATACCTGATCACTAGTTTCATGAAAAGAACAAACAGCTTTTTATGTAATAGGTTAGCCAACCAAAAGCTACTAAATGTTTAACAATGTTGAGAGTTGGTGGAAAATAATTTCCAAATCAACAGATGTACAATAGAACACAGTATTCAACATCATAAACATATAAAAAGTATAATTTGTTTACGCAGGCAAAGAAACAAGAATATCTGGCAAGTGCTGGTCACTCCAACATGTGACACAAATAATTTCTCACATCTGGGCTATAGGGTAAGATGTCCAGTCCTTTCCCACTAAAAGAATCTCTAAAATAATTCAAGCCCACTTAAATTACCAAAAACTATGTGCCAGATTGTGTTAGGGATTAATGAGACAAATGTTGGGCATAATAATAAAAAAAAAAAATTATTTACATTTTTTTATGAACCATCTCTCTTTAATGTCCCTCCAACCTGTGCATAACTGGCCAAAAACAAGTAGTGTATTATTGCCTTTTTTTTTGCATAAACATTTTTGGCTTTCCATCTTTTCAGTCTGAACTGAAATACGATGAATACAAAATAAAATGAATACAACTTTCTAAAACTGAAAGACAGCTATTATCCCTTAAATCAATAACACTATTTATTATTGTGTGTGTGTATATACAGATATCAAGGAGTGTTTTTTTAATGAATGGCAACCATGGGAAATAACTTAGTCAACTAATTAAACTAATTAAATATAAACAGTATTTAAAACAAATTGTAAATGTGGTATAAAAAAAAAGTTTGGGTTTTTGTAGTGCAAGGGAACACACACACACACACACACACACACACACACACACACACACACACACACACACACACACACACACACACACACACACACACACACACACACACTCACAAACACTGATACTTCCCTTTTGCTTTTAGATACATATTCCTATTACGATACTAGACACACTCTGTCTGCCCGCTTGAGGCTTAAGTAAACCGACCTGTTTGTCAGGCTATTTCCTACCCGGAAACTGATCAAAGTGTGTGTGGGGAAAGGCAGAGAGTGAGTGAGAGAGAGTGTGCTTGTGTGTGTGTGTGTGTGTTTAAGCATATGTGTGAGAGACACAAACAGGGACAAGGGTCTACATGTGAATAAGCTCCTGTGCAGAGACCTAAACGGAACATTTTTACAACCTATTTTGAGATCTGGACAAAATCAGAACATGGGAAATGAGACCACCACATGGATGCCAAGTACAAAGAGCATAACTGTGAGTAAACAACAGGGTCAGTAAAGTGGGTAAAGGACAAAATAGACAACAATCAGCACTCTGCTTTTTTTTCCCCATTGAAATGTATGTGGTTTTCATAATAATGATGTGAAGAAGGAAGCTTGGCTTAATGTAGAAGTATATACCTTTTGGGCTAGTTTCGTTGGAGCAAAGAACTTTTAAGGATCTTTCAGAATTTTTAACGTTGCTTATTGACTTTCCTCCACCCCTAGAATGACATTCGCACAGACTTGTCAGGCTATGACATGTGTGCTGTTACATTATGCAACATTACCACTGTGAAATGTATAATTGAAAAAAGTATTAGTGTGGCAAGACAACGATTCACTTATTGTGTGTTGTGTCATGTACTCTATATGTATTGTCACGAGTGGTTTCAGAACAGAAACATAAACGGTGGCTTAAAAGGAAATGGCATAAGCTTAAAGGCAGTGCAAAAGATTTGTTAGGGGTACCTAATGGTTTGACGAGCAGTAGGAGGCTTCATCTCATTACTTTTTGGTTGGCTCCGAATGACAGGGAGCAGCTTTGAAGCTATTGTGTAGCGGAAGTAATTGATAAGGAACATTGCAGATCTAGACACATTGTGAGTCCTGACCAGATGAGGGTTGTTTTTTTGCTCTATGGGCAGTTTCATTTGTAAATCTACTCGGCTGACAAGAACATAGAAACAGACAGCAAGTCAAAGAATTTTTGGCAATGGCTGGAAGTCTGATGGGATTTGTTCGAAGCTTCGATACAGATTCTAACTCTGCATCTCAGCCACCAACAAGCGCAGACTATAAACTCCTTGACAAGGCAATAAAACGACTACATAAACTGCACAGGCTGTGCACTGAGCCGCGATTATGTCTAAAGAACAGCCCACCTTACCTCCCTGAACTGGTCGGGGAGACTGTAAACCTCACAAAGGACATATGGGCTCTTTATAGAGCTTCAGGTTCAGCCATGCCACGTGGGGATGAGGGAGAGTACCTAAGGATCCATGTCCAACACTTGCTGGATAAGACGGACAGGGCCATCCTGCTGTTTAAAGAAGGCAAAGAAAAAATGTGCGATGAAAAGTCTACATACAGGTAAGGTCTTACAATGACAACATGGTTATGCTTGGAATCAGAAAAGTACATACAATATGAATAATACAATATAGTAATATGAAGACCAAAAATTTACAAATCCAAATAAATGTTTGCATAATGTATAACCATTTCATTTAAAGACTAACAGTAAAATATATACATAGAGATAATATGTAGATGACAAGCTATTGCACATGTAAAAATGTTATGCATCCTGTAAAGGTGAGACACAGAGATTATATTTCTTGCTATATTTACCTTCAAAAATAGCTTCAACTGTCTAGATTGTTATTTTATAGGATTGAATAGAATTTATAGGATAGAAATGTGGTATTTTAGTTTAAATTAAATGCCTGCTACATGAAAGTTAACGTATATTTTTGTTTTCAGCACTAAGAGGGGGCCAAGTTGCTCATCTGCTCTGAATACTAATGGTCTGTGTGAATGAATACTGCAAACCAAAGGCCTTTATTGTGCTAACAGGGAAACTTCCATTTGCAGTTTCATACAGGAATGTTATTTACAAATGTTTTTTTAACATTGAAAGCTCAGAAAAAAAAACAAAAATCCAATGATGATCCAAAGCCAGAAATAACAAATATTTAGTTCTTAATACAGCAAATGTTGGTACATGCACTGTACAGCTACCATCTAAAGGGAAAGATCAAATAGCTTTCTAAGAAATAAATAATATATAAATGTGAAAAAATGTATATGCGCCTAATGTGCAATAAACCATATGCAAAAATGCATAATTATTTAATAGGAATGTTATTAATATTGCATAAAATATAAAAAATAATGATAAAGAAATAAAATCTAAAGGATTAATATGAAACACAATAATAATATGCTTTGTATTTCCTTTGATCTGATTCTTAATATAACTCATCCATCGCTTGTCTGTTATTGCTATTTTTATTACTTTTACTATTCCGTCTGTGTAAAAATAATATTTTCCAGGCGAATCATAGACAATGTTTAATTATCCAGCGATAATTTCAAAAAGCAGTTCCATAGATATTTCATAGTAATAGTGTATAGCAGGTCTTGCAAGGAGAGAAACACATCACTTACTGGCCATGTTCACTCCAACTAAGCTATAGCTTTACTTGTTGATGCAGTGGTATTGTTAAGAGTACCTATTGTGCCTTTATTCTGTGTGGAATATGCTGTAACATTAAAGTTACATAAATCTTCGGGTAAAGCTTTTAAGGTATAACACGTACCTGTCAATGTAATCAATACATATTACAGGAACAAAAGGTGTACCTTCCCGCCAAAAAGAAATGGCATAATTTAGTACAGTAACCAGTGGAGTTTAGAAGTGAATAATTTCTATATGGACAAGTTTGAACTATATTCATCAATGCCTCTCGGGTGGTACCTTTTAGCGTATATCTTTTGTGCCATTATTAACCTGAGTAAAAGGAATGTATGACACATAATTAAAGATAGCCGTTGTACTTTTGAAGGTCAGGTTTCATTGTTTGTATTTTGGAAACCAGAACTGTGCCTGTACAAAAACCTTTGTTCTAATAGTGTACTATAGCTTTCACATAAAGAGAGACACCAGAGCTTTCTTTACTTCAACAGCATAGCCGCATTCCATATCAACAAAATTCATAATCTTTCCAACGTACTACAGCTCACCATAAAATTTTCCACAAAATGTTACATTTGTTCTGAAAAATCTATCGCCGAAAATATAATTACTGAGCAATTAAAGCAATAATCAATTGACTTGTTTTTAGACTAGTAGTAATACCTATACATGTATATAAGTAGTATACCTATTAATGTTATTTTATGGTATTTTTTTATGCTAACTTCGGCGAGTTATAACACGATTTACTGTATGTCAGTTGGACATAAAGTAAATTTGTAAAATGTCAGTACTAAAATTTGACTTCTATTATGAACTGTAATAGAGTTCAGATATCTATCTAACTTTATGCAAAGTAAGTAGTTATTATTAGCTATCAATCTATTTTATCAAGCTGAAAAATTCATCCAAATAAACGCATCATCACTGAGGGCTCTTGAGGACACCACACAGACAGAAAAGCTAGTGCCATTAAGTCTAATCAGATAATGAATGTTGGGTAAATAAATATAGTATTTCAACACACAAAGTAAACTATGCTGTTCCGTATAATTTAAACTAGTAAATAGCAAAGTAAAATAACATTAGAGTTTTTATGAAAAGTGCTGTGTAAATTTGGTAATGCACTTTTATTTAATATTAATTAATATAATACACAGTATAGGCACATACTAAAGTAATAATGAAAATGACATTTTATTTAGTCTTATTAAATATTAAAACTTTGTCTAAAGTGTTTGCTAATATTATCAACGTGTCTTTCTTTGAAGAATTAACCACATTTCAACTGTGTACAGATGGAGTGGAAAACAAAGATTAGACTGATTACAATGACTAATGGAAAATTAAGTCTTTGAAAAAGTAGCCCAGAGAAAGAGGTAAACATGTGCTCATCCTGTCAGAGTGGAAAAAAAGATCCTCAGGCCTCAGCAGTGTTGATTAACTGACTGACATGTTTTGCTTGTCAAAATCTTTTTAGGTCTCTCGAAAATCTTTATTCCCTAATGTTTTACTGACCTATAAATTATTATGAAAGTGCCGTTTAATCTAAGCAGTTTTAAGCAAAAAGCATGTGCATTGCATGTAAGTGCAGTTAAATGAATATCTCATATAATGCAAAAATTTAAGCTAAAATGTAATTTTATTTTAGTGACATTAAGGACAGATGCCAAATTAAATGCAAATATATGGAATGTTCTTTTGTTGTAGCTGTAGTTTGCATAAATGCACAAAAACACATACACAAACCTTAAAGTTTATTGATAATTTAACTGCACTGTTTTAAAATTTACAAAGAGAAGTGCATAGTGTTGAGTGATTGCAACATATAGATCTATTTGTACCACAAGTGATGCTGATGATGCTGTGAGACAAGTCTATGGTCAGTTGCCAATGGAAAATTCCGTCGGTGAACTACAAAGACTTAGGACAGGAAATGTCAAACTGTGACTTCCTGTTTTAGTAGCTTGCATGCAAACATTTTTTTACAGTTTGTGTTTCTGTCAACAAGATGTGTGTTTAAACTGTAATTAAAGGTGAGTATGCAGTGCAACAGCTTTTTAACCTGTTAACATTTATAATCATGACTATGTAGAATCATAATCATAACTATGTAGAAAGATTCATTTGACAAAGAAACCTCCACTTTTGCTTTACTAATGAATGTAAAGTTGCAGTAAGACTCTAAAGTTTGTTGGTAGATCTAAAATATATATATTTTTTGTGCTGCTCTTTCAGGAGAAACTTGACAAAGCTGTCTTTGTTATTCAGTCATATGCTGTGGGAACTACGAGCTATATTTCCAGGTGGTCAATTTCACGGTGATACCTACAACCTGACCATGATGGAGGCAAGAGAGTTCTGGAGAAAGTCTTTTGGGCACAAGTGGGTGAATGTAACCATCCAGTATAGATTACATGTATATTTAAATGTTGCTTTAAAAAACAGTTACTATTTATTAAACATATTTAAGATAATATTTTTATGCATGTGTTTATTTCTGCATCTTTATGTGTTATGCATTCAAATCAAATCATATACATTTGTATGCTTTTTATATGCAAACGATTAGATTTTCTGTTTCACATTTAGGTGCATAATTAAGTGGAGTATCTTTAAGCAGCATTTGAAAAATTGTCACAACTTTGAAGAAGGAATGGAGGCCATGGCTCTAAAGTCAACAGTTGACCTCACTTGTAATGATCACGTTTCTATCTTTGAGTTTGACATCTTTACCAGACTTTTTCAGGTACCTGCATTGGATGATAACATTTGAGAACCCTTGACTGAGAAAGAACTTCATATGCTTAAATTATATATATTATATGAAATTATATATATATATATATATATATATATATATATATATATATATATATATATATATATATATATATATATATATAAAAATCCTGGTTACAGGCAAAATTAGGAGGCACCACCAGGCTCTACATTTATAACTAATCTATTCAAGGCAAAACATTACTGGCTAATTTTAAAGGATTAAAAATTAAGAATTGGAAATAAGTTTTCAATGAGATTTGAGTTAATCAAAATGAGTGTATTGCATTCACATCCATCAGTCTTCTTCTTATCAGCTGAGAACACTTATTACATTTAAACACCATCTCTTCACTTGGCTAAAATGGATTAACTTTTTATGTTAACATTCATAAAAAGTTCTGACCATACCATTTGTTGTTTATAATGTGATTTCATAAGAGCATCTAATATATATATATGTATGTATATATAGTGTTACAGTGCAACTGCTCTTTTTTTCAGTCATTTTGACTGCTAGTATCGGATCCAAATTATTTGACTTGTATTTGTTTCACTATGATGTCATTATCTAAATGTATATTGAAATCAAATTGTGAGGAAAGCTATTTAGCAAGGCTTTGGACTGTAGGCAGACTGACTGCAATTACTGTACCAATCAAAAACATGCAAGTGGAGTTAGAAAGTAGCCCAAAATAAAAAATTCCAGTAAGTAAAAATTCCAAGTAAAAATACTAATATTTCCACACTGACTTAGTAAAATATATTTCCTCAAAGATAATGTAATAGTATATTACTGGCAAAATAATAAAAAAAAACTTAGTTTGGCCAACCTGCATGTTGATGTAATTTTGCCTAAACATTACACATCAACACAATTGCAGTGTAAGAATACGATGTACTGTACACATTTAAAGAAAATATAGTGTTGATATTTTGCTGGATGTTTTTTTTTTCCACATTTATTTTTGTTTATCTAGTATCTTTTTTCAGTGTGACTGAAATATTTCCTAGCAAGATCATAATCATGTTAAATGTCTTATTTTGTCACAGCCATGGTCGACACTGCTGAGGAACTGGAATCATTTAGCAGTGACTCATCCAGGTTACATGGCCTTCCTTACTTATGACCAAGTACAAGCCAGACTGGAACACCACAGAAATCGTCCCGGAAGGTTTGTAATAGTTTCACAAAAAAAAAAAACATTTGTAATTATCTGAATTTATTCAAGAATGCCTCAAAAATGCAATCAAATCTACATACAATTCATGATAACAAATAAACAATAAATTCCACACAACTTTTTAGTGGCCTTTTTAAAAATAATTAAATTTAAGTAAAATATTACCCAGCCATTATGGTTGCACAAGCCAGTGCACTCTTAATGCCGGTCCCAAGCCCGGGTAAATGGGGAGGGTTGCGTTAGGAAGGGCATCCAGCGTAAAACATGTGCCAAATCGAACATGCGGATCAAGAATAAGAATTTAAGTAAAATATTGTTCAGTAACTATTTAGCTATAACAGTCTGTACTTAGACTTTTATTTTATTATAATTTTTTTATATTCTTATCTATGTTTTCAGTTACATCTTTCGCCTCAGCTGCACCAGAATGGGCCAGTGGGCAATCGGTTATGTGACTCCCGATTGCAGCATTGTGCAAACTATTCCAGAGAGTACACCTCTGTACCAGGCTCTAATACAAGGCTTCAAACAGGGATGGTGTGTGCTTATTACTGTCTTACTGGTATTACTGTATTACTGGTTACTGTATTACTAATGTGTGCTTATTTCACTGTTATTTAAAAAGTTTAATTTTCAAGGCACAAATTCAAATATTAGTATAATATGGTCATTTTGAATGTGTGCGTTTGCAGTTACTTATACCCAGACGGGCGTGATGTGAACCCTGATCTCAGTGCCCTGTGTATGCCATTTCAGAAGGGTCGCATCGCAGTTACAGAGGTAACAATTACAAGTTGAAGAATGACAGTAAATATTATATTGATACATAAAACAACAACAACAAAAAAGAAGTATTGTTTGGACATGTTCAAATATGTAGGCATATTTATAACAGATGATATGCTACATTATGAGTAAGACTACAGCTAGTGGTATAAATCTTGTCAATTCGGCTTTTTACTTAGTTCTAAGCAGTTGAAATCAACTATAGTTTATTTGCCTATATGTCTTAAAATGAATCCCTCACCTACGTCCTTCTCCACAAGCAGCAGGGTTTTATTTGCTTGATATATCAAGCATATCAAACTCTATTTCCCGGTGTCACCCCCACCCCATTCTCACCACTTGTTTTTCAATTCCACTTATGAGGTTTAAAAATAAATGTTTAAAAATTAATGTTTAAAGGTTTAAAAATAAATCTGTCTCGTAGTAGAATGGCCCAACTTGGTGAAATGTGTATCAAAATTATGTAAGAATAATGCAGTATTTTTACTGAATTAACTCTTGTTAAAGATTTGCCATATTAACCTACATAACTTAAATTTAATGGGAGATTTTAAAACGTCATTTATTTACATGTGCAATTAAATATCAAAATGTATCCATGTATGTGAACTTGAGGGAAGAGCCAATATTTTATTTCTGCATTTTAAAATAATTGCTTCTATAGTAATAATCCAGTGTGTGCTTTTGTGTGATTGTCTCTTTTTATGCTTGTCTCTGTTCAGGAGCAATATGAGTTATATTGTGAAATGGGAAGCACATTTCAGCTGTGTAAGATTTGTACAGAGAGAGAAAAGGACACTCGCATTCAGCCCTGCGGACATCTGCTTTGTCGGCCCTGTCTCGCTGGCTGGCAGGTATTCGGTCTCATTCTGATTTATCTAATTATTCATAAAAACAAAATTATTTCTCATAGTTGAGACTGTATTTAGAAAAAAAACAGCATACAAATAATTAAATATCTAAGCTCATAAAAACAGTAAATAAATAAAATATATATTTTTTAGCTCTTTGTGTTTGTATGTGTGTATGTGTGTATGTGTGTGTGTGTGTGTGTGTGTGTGTGTGTGTGTGTGTGTGTGTGTGGGTGGGTGTTTTTATCTTCTTAGTCACACCCAACAAACTAGCATTTTCATTTTCAGGCTTGACAGCAAGTTATGTGCATGCTCTTGGCTATAATGTCCCAAAATAACATCCCTTGTAAGAATTGTGCAGCTCACTGATACCGTCTGTGACAGGAAGGAAGCGGCTATGTTTTAATCTCATTTCTTTGTCCAGTTGCTTGATGTAACTAGTTTGTATGTGTGCTATATTATCACCACACACAGAAGTCAGACGCACACACCTGCCCTTACTGCCGCTGTGACATTAAAGGGACAGAGTCCATCCTCATCGAACCCTATCGCCCCACAAGTGACAACACATACCGAAGAAGAGAAGACGAGGAAGATGATGATGATGATGATGACAGTGATGATGAAGATCATGAAGATGTGGAGCTTGTCATGAAAGAATTGGCTGCCATGAAAAGGGTGAGAGTTGGTTCCTTGCATGCATAATCAGAAATTTTCTGCATTTGTACCTGCATAGTTTATAAACAAGTCTTTTGAAAATGTGAAAAAATATGTATATTTCCTACACATTTGGTAAATGTTTTAGGAAACACTATATAAGATTACTCAGACATGTTTTGAACATTACTGGATTGTTGTCCTTCAGATGCTGCTGCTTCTTTAATGCATCTTAGTTATGACTTATGTGCCAAAAATATTTTGACCACATAAATTTTCTCTTGCAAATAAATGTGTGTGGTTAACAATAGCAGACATACCACACATATTATGCAAATGAGCACCTATTACTTGGCACAAACTTCCTGTGCACTTTTTTTTTTCCAGTTTCCACTTATGCAAAAGTTAAGTGATTTTTACATGACAAAAAGGTAGTATTTTTGAAAGTCACTGATTTGTGTGATGCATTGTGATATATTTGGAAAAGCATCTAGATAACACATTTGCACTTATAAAGTTAAATCTATCCTTTACATTTACAGTGAGGAAAATAAGTATTTGAACACCCTGCTATTTTGCAAGTTCTCCCACTTAGAAATCATGGATGGGTCTGAAATTGTCATCGTAGGTGCATGTCCACTGTGAGAGACATAATCTAAAAAAAAAAATCCAGAAATCACAATATATGATTTTTAAACTATTTATTTGTATGATACAGCTGCAAATAAGTATTTGAACACCTGTCTATCAGCTAGAATTCTGACCCTCAAAGACCTGTTAGTCTGCCTTTAAAATGTCCACCTCCACTACATTTATTATCCTAAATTAGATGCACCTGTTTGAGGTCGTTAGCTGCATAAAGACACCTGTCCACCCCATACAATCAGTAAGAATCCAACTACTAACATGGCCAAGACCAAAGAGCTGTCCAAAGACACTAGAGACAAAATTATACACCTCCACAAGGCTGGAAAGGGCTACGGGGAAATTGCCAAGCAGCTTGGTGAAAAAAGGTCCACTGTTGGAGCAATCATTAGAAAATGGAAGAAGCTAAACATGACTGTCAATCTTCCTCGGACTGGGGCTCCATGCAAGATCTCACCTCGTGGGGTCTCAATGATCCTAAGGAAGGTGAGAAATCAGCCCAGAACTACACGGGTGGAGCTGGTCAATGACCTGAAAAGAGCTGAGACCACCGTTTCCAAGGTTACTGTTGGTAATACACCAAGACGTCATTGTTTGAAATCATGCATGGCACGGAAGGTTCCCCTGCTTAAACCAGCACATGTCCAGGCACGTCTTGATTTTGCCAATGACCATTTGGATGATCCAGAGGAGTCATAGGAGAAAGTCATGTGGTCAGATGAGACCAAAATAGAACTTTTGGGTCATAATTCCACTAAACGTGTTTGGAGGAAGAAGAATGATGAGTACCATCCCAAGAACACCATCCCTACTGTGAAGCATGGGGGTGGTAGCATCATGCTTTGGGGGTGTTTTTCTGCACATGGGACAGGGCGACTGCACTGTATTAAGGAGAGGATGACCGGGGCCATGTATTGCGAGATTTTGGGGAACAACCTCCTTCCCTCAGTTAGAGCATTGAAGATGGGTTGAGGCTGGGTCTTCCAACATGACAATGACCCGAAGCACACAGCCAGGATAACCAAGGAGTGGCTCTGTAAGAAGCATATCAAGGTTCTGGCGTGGCCTAGCCAGTCTCCAGACCTTAACCCAATAGAGAATCTTTGGAATCTTTTTTCTTTCTCAAACTCCATGTTTCTCAGCGACAGGCCAGAAACCTGACTGATCTAGAGAAGATCTGTGTGGAGGAGTGGGCCAAAATCCCTCCTGCAGTGTGTGCAAACCTGGTGAAAAACTACAGGAAACGTTTGACTTCTGTAATTGCAAACAAAGGCTACTGTACCAAATATTAACATTGACTTTCTCAGGTGTTCAAATACTTATTTGCAGCTGTATCATACAAATAAATAGTTTAAAAAATCATACATTGTGTTTTCTGGATTTTTTTTTTAGATTATGTCTCTCACAGTGGACATGCACCTATGATGACAATTTCAGACTCCTCCATGATTTCTAAGTGGGAGAACTTACAAAATAGCAGGGTGTTCAAATACTTATTTTCCTCACTGTATATGACATCTGGCTAAAATCTATCTGACCTGAAATGGTCTGCGTGATCAAATTTACATGTTGGGGACCTTTTCATCTACATTATTATATAATTTAAACACTTAAGTTGAACTCTAATAAAGCCCATGTTTTTTTCTTTACGCTTCCCATCTGCCATTACAGGCATCACAAGAGGAGTATCAGGTTCCTAGTTCCAGTTTATCACCACCTCCACTTCCACCAAAACAGAACACTATGTCCTCCCCTTGCCCATCTCCCAAACCACCAAACCGTCCGTTCCTCAGAGACAGGCTGTCTAAAGGTCACTGTAACTCAGTAAGTGTCTTTATTGCTGTCAATCGAATATATAGATGTTGTAACAGTTGCCTATTTAACCTAATCACAGTAGTCATGTTAATTGTAATTATTTTACAACAAGATTCACAAAGTGTCAATCAAATAAATTTAAATTGACTTTAATTAAATTTAAAATTATATATGTAGCATATTTATGTTATAATACCTGTTAAAATGTGTACATTTAGTAGACTGGTCTTAATTTAGATGAAAAGCCTTATATATATCTTACAAAAGTGAGCACCCCACTCATATTTCAGAAGCCATTTTAATATGTTCTCAAAGGACAATACTATAGAAATGAAACTTGGATGTATTTTAGAGTAGTCAATGTGCAGTTTGTATAGCAGGACAGATTTTCTGTCCTCTGAAAATAACTAAACATACAGCCATTGTCAAAATAGCTGTCAACTAAAGTGAGCACACCTAAGTGTCAATATTTTCTGTGAGCACCAGTGATATCTTACACTGTCTTAATCCTCCTGGGCATGGAATTCACCAGCGCTGCACAGGTTGTTGCTGGGATCCTCTTCCACTCCTCCATAATGACATCACGGAGCTGCTGAAAATTAGACAAATGTCGCTTCTTCCACTTTCTGCTTGAGGATGCCCCACATGTGCTCAATAGGGTTCAGGACTTGAAACATACTTGGCCAGCTTGAGTAGAGTCCTGTTCCGAGTGGAACCCGTCTTGGAAAACATCTATATGACCCTGTCCACTGTACTGTAACTCAGTTTCAGCGTGTTACTGATCTTCTTATAGCCTAGGCCATCTTTGTGAAAAGCAACAATTCTAATTCTCAAATTCTCAGAGTTCTTTGCTATGAGGTGCCGTGTTGAACATCCAGTGGTCTGTATGAGAAAATTGTACTCAAAGTACCAAATTTGAACTGCTCTAATACAAGATGCACAAATTTGTATGGTCCTGACAAACAGACAAAAACATGAACATGATGATTAGGACTTTGTGGCTTTGCACGGTTACACGATGTACAGCTGTTATCATTTAGGGTGTACTCACTTTTGTTGCCAGCTATTCTGACAATAATGTTATGTTCAGAAGACAGTACATATATTGCTATAAAAGCTGCACATTAACTACCGTAATTTTCGGACTATTAAGCGCACCCAAATATAAGCCGCACAGACTGAATTTGACAAAGATTTTTATTTTGAACATAAACCACTCGCACCTGTCTATAAGCTGCAGGTGTCTACACTGAAACTAATGAACTTTACACAGGCTTTAATGAAAGACTGTCTGTAACACGGCTTGTATCTAAACAGTAGCCTACCAAGAAAGTCATTGTTCACTGTCTTCCTCCTTCCTTTCACAACAATTTCTCTCAAGAGTTTTTCTTTTGGCATTGTCATGCGTTTAAAAATAACTATTGGTTAAGCTTTTCTCCCGATGCCGTGCAGCTCAGAACACAGGTGAAGTGCGTGTTTTCATGCCCGGTTGTTTTCAGCGTGACGAATGATTCACATTTCCTGTTGACAGTCCGAGTGAGCGGCAGGTCAAACGTCAGAGGAACCTCATCCATATTTATGATGTGGTGCGGCCCGATTCAGTGGGAGCGCATCTGATTTAATATAAAGAGTTTTATTGGTTCACCTGAACCTGTTCGGCAATTTAATTGGTCTAATGTTATGGGGCTCAGTGTTTTGTCTTGAAGCTTGTGAAACCGGGAAAAACCCAGGAAAAAACTATAAATTAGCCGCTTCGTTGTTTAAGCTGCGGGGTTCAAAGCGGGGGAAAAAAGTAGCGGCTTATAGTCCGGAAAATACGGTACTCTAAAATATATCCAAGTTTCATTTCTATAGTATTGTTCCTTGAGAAGATACTAAAATGGTTGCATAAATGTGAGGGGTGTACAGTGGAACCTCGGAGCTCGCGGCCTCAGCGCTCGTGACCTCGCATGCTCGCGACTTTCATTCCGACCGGCGACCCTCATTCAGATCGGCTCGTGAGCAACCGCGAGCTGCTCAAAACACTAGTTTTAACATTTCTAATCAAGGTTTATCTCATTAAAATTGTCTAATAATTAAGTGTTATGGAGTGAAATAGTGTTATTTACTCATTTAAATCGATTTCGTATAGTGTTCTTTGGGTTTTTACTGGATTGGAAGGGGCGTATCAAAAGGTTGCGAAAATTCGGAACTCGCGACCGGTCTTGGTCCCTAACCCTCGCTAACTCCGAGGTTCCACTGTACTCAATTTTGTGAGATTCTCTAACTGAATCAGTACATGTGACCTGATTTAATATCTATCAATGTGTAAAACAGCTTTAATATAATTTCTATAGATTCTAATTCTATAGATATAAACTCTGTTTTTAGCAGTCTACCTGTAGCAATGTGACATATTCAGCAAGCCATCTAAATCTGATGGAGGAAAACTCAGACAGGTAAAAATGCAAAGCTTATTATTAGTATTAATAATATCTTTATTATATATTTGCAATATTTTAATATACTTCTTTCTTATCTGTAATTTAAGGAGTTATTATATTGCTTAATATCTTTTACGCATTCATAATTTTTTTTTTTTTTGTTCTCTTCCTCTGAAGACAGCTGCAGTGTGTTGATGAACAGAGCTATACATCACTCTCCCAGACAGGCCGAAAAGGTTTCCACCTCTTTGTCTTTACAGTAGCATTGGATGAGTTTACACTCCCATAGTTCCTAAGTTAATGATATTTAATTAAAAGACTACTTTTTTCATTATTTATATATTTTATTATTGACTATGTTATATTGGTAAAGAAAATATTTATGATACTTTAAATTTTTGTTTTTGTTTTTTTGAGGAATTAGAAACAGTATTTGCTATAGTGGAACATTTATCAGGCCCTGTTTAAATGATTATAATAGTTATGATTTTTCCCATAAACCTTGATATCAAGTATAGAAACTTTTCTGCCTTCGATTACTGTATTTTTGTACACAAAATAATTAATATGCTATAAGTGTTAGAAGTGTTTCTGTTACCTTTAGATTACACTCAGATTAGATTAACTCACACTTAGATTAATTATGAAAAGAAAAAAAAAACTATTCCTACATGTTTAAGAAACCCCACTCTTTATTGTGTGAAACATTTTCATAAATATTTGTAGATTATATTTGCATGTACTCGTAGACTGACATCTTGTGGCTAGTATTGGCAAAAACAATTGTTTTACCCTCATATCTCTTGGATATACTATTTTCTTTTCCAGGTGTAGTCCCATGGTCAGGCCCTGCTCATTCAGGAAAAAAGAAAGAAAAAAGAAGGGAGGAGTCAGAAGACAGGGGCGATTTGGAAACAGAGTTGCTAGCAGGAAGACAAAGTCATAAAAGCTCTCAGGGTCAGAGAAAGCTTTCATCCTTGTCATTCCTTCAGGATTTCACCATGGAAACAAATATGACAAAAAACTGAATTATCTGCATTGTAAAAAAAAAAAATCATTTTATTGTGAAATACGAGTATATAACAACATTAAACACGCATGAAAATATTGTCATTTTTCATTACAAACCAATTATATTGTTTTGTTATTTAAACTGTAATAATTTGTAAACCAAAACTCGTTTTGCTCTGCAAAATGTGGATTTACTCTAAAACTAATCTTGAAATACAATCATGTATTTAACAGATTTTTACCTTCTATTTTATATACCCAGACTGTTATACAGACATATACAGACTAAGTCATTGGGCTTTTCATGAACAAATAACTTCAATAACAAAACAACTATATACCTCTAATGTGTCCAGGAATAGTTACATAATAATTATATAATATTTAATTACAATAAAATGTATTGTAATCAGTAAAACTGGTTGTTTTTCTTAATGTCTTTTTATGTTTGATTATTTTTAAAAGTAAGTGCAAAAGTGTGTGTGCATGTCTAAAAAAGAGACAAATAGATAGATAGATAGATAGATAGATAGATAGATAGATAGATAGATAGATAGATAGATAGATAGATAGATAGATAGATAGATAGATAGAGAGAGAGAGAGAGAAAGAGAGAGAGACCATGAGAAAGAGTGTGTGAGAGAGATAGAGTGAGAGATAGAGAGAGAGAGAGAGAGAGAGAGAGAGAGAGAGGTTACAGTTGTAGAAATATTCTGGTATATTGACACACTGTACATTTAAATTCTGTTTTTAAATATCGCATTTTTAATTGGATGTATGGTATTGTTGGCCATTAACAAAAAGATGTATCGTATATTTTGAATTGTTAATTATTATTATTTGATAGTGCCATCAAGATGTTTTTACATTACTGAATTTAAAATACTGCTAATACCCAACAGACTTTTACCATGAAATTTACAGGCATAGAACTTTGTAAGTGTTTGACAATAAAGGTTATTGCCATATATTTTACCATTTCACCTATTTTATACCTGAATTAGAAGCCATGCATTTCACACCTAGGCCTTCATTGGTGTCCTACCTGAATCACTTCACTTCTTAATACCATCGTTATGATGACACAGCTATAGATACCACGGCTATAGAAACCATCGCTATTATAGAGAAACACAGTATTGTTATAGTTTTTGTTAATTATATAGTTATTTTATATAGTAATAACCTGTATTGTATTTTTGTATTGTCAAGTCAAGTCAAGTCAAGTCAAGTCTATAGCGCTTTTCACAACAGACATTGTCTCAAAGCAGCTTTACAGAAATCAACAGTCAAGGTGAATCAATGGCTGTGGCTCCTGAGGGGGTGCAGCTTCTAGCCACCGGTTTCCCCACTGAGGCCAGTGCTTTTCTCTACCCTATATCAGGATATGTTCCTAAAGTACCTTCGGTCATTCCACAACCTATTGGGCTCCAGGCATTCTCTCTTCCTCCCTTTCAGACCCCAGACCAGGAGAAGCTTAACCAACTGTTTTCAGTGTGAGCAATGAAATAAATCCGTCCACAGATCAGAACTGTGAAGGAAGTCAGAGCAGCTGTTCCTCTGCAAAAGACCTCAGAGGAGAGGTCTCCCTGCAAATAAACAGATGCTCAGCAAATAAATTGGGGATACTATTTCCTCCTCTTATGTGTCCTCTGGTATCCCCGCTCCATTCGGGGTCAGAGCGCACTCAACTCAAAGTGTGGTGGCCTCTAAGGACTTGTCCTCTGGAGTTTCCCTCCAGGACATTTGCAACGCTGCAGGCTGGTCCACCCCGCTGACCTTTGTCAGGTTCTATAGCCTCGACCTCAGTGCCACTCCTAGCCCCTCTGTCCTTCACCCTAGCTGTGCCTGTCCACACTAGGCAGGTATTGGTCAGCCTGGCTTGAGTGGACTCTCGTTCCCAAAGTGTTCAGACGTACCTGAAGGAGAACGTCTATAGGTTACGTATGTAATCTGCTGTGTCTCTATGTCACACTGCCTGCATCCCTGCAGTGCTTAATTCACCTTTTAGAAGCTGCCCGCTGGTTTCACTTCATGTGCATTTAAGCTTCCTGGTCATGACATCACCCCGCCGGCTTTCCACTGAACTGAATATACACGTGATTCAGATTGTGGACAGCACAGAGGCGTTCCCAAAGCATTCCAATGCGGTCTCGTTCCCTTGGGGAACCATGGTTACAGCCACAGCTGTGCCGCATACATTATCTCCAACAGAAGCATCAATATTAACCTAATAAAACGACAAAAAAAAAAAAAAAAAAACAGTCAACCTCAGGTTTTTTCCGGCATTTCTGGGGTAACTTTTGAGTGTTACGATCTCGGAAACCCCAGGGATTATGGTTTTCTTAGGGATTTGATTTAATGGGATTTATAACAAATTGTGTTTTTGTGCAAATCCTACAGGAAACAAAATGCAAAAGTATAAACGGTTTTGTTTTTGCTGACCTCTACTCGCTTTGTCCAGCTTTTCTTGAAACGTGCATCTTGAAAATGGCCTAAAGTAAGAAATCAATTTCTTCTTTCTGTCAGTCATTGTGTAATGAAAAAAAAAACAGCTATTAGCTTGAGTAGTTTGCTACAGATATGGTTTTCTAGTTTTGACTTCTATGCTTTGTGACCATCCAGTCAAAGGATTTAAAAATGTTGACCCTACTATCATCATTATTATTATTATTAGTAATCACTATTATTATTATTATTATTATTATTATTATTATTATTATTATATGCCTGATAGACAGCCCGGTGTCACCATCTCGAAATCTGATCAGTTAGTGCAACAGCTTCATTCTATGTATTTGAAGCTACAGGTTGATTATGAAGCCCACAAGACTGTGGATTATGAAGCCCACAATTAAGATTATATGTATTGTAAATATGTTCTTTGTAAGTATGTTTGTCCCTGATGAGCAACTGTGGCAAGGAAAAACTCCCCGAGATGGCATAAGGAAGAAACCTTGAGAGGAACCAGACTCAAGAGGGAACCCATCCTCATCTGGGTTGCACCAAATGTCCATTTAAAGCAGATATGCAATGCTGCGGGGTACAGTGATGACAATCAGAAGCAAACTGCACTCCCGAGTCAGTGCAGCAGACCGCCGACACCAACTACAGTCCAATCCATCCTCAAAGCACCCGTTCTACTCCGGAATTACATGGAACCACCCAAGGTGTTGATGAGAGACCGTCCCAAGCTGCACAGAAGTGTGAAGTTCCACAGAGGGGAGAGGGGCAGGAACAGTGGTCACTGGAGCCTCAGGAGCAGGTTTAACTCGACCGAGAGCGAGAGAGAGAGAGAGAGAGAGAGAGAGAGAGAGAGAGAGAGAGAGAGAGAGAGAGAGAGAGAGAGAGAGAGAGAGGGTGACGGGAAGAGAAGGATATGGATTATTAGGTGTCCTTATTGGTGTATGAAAGTTAATGTCACTGTGCAGTTTGGACTCCGGCAAGACTCGCTATGGCAGCATAACTAAAAGGGAGAACCAGAAGGTAATGTTACACACGAGGTCCACAAGTGTGTTGGGATAAAGGTATATGGTTCGTTTTATTTCAAAACACTTTTTCAATCAGCAAAAAAAACTCTCTTTTAACGTGGGTCAGGTCAAAACTGTACTTCCGCATCCCGCGCTCTCTAACAACACCTGTCTATACAGCTCCGTTTTTTTAAAGACACAGACATTACCATATTCAATAAAGACAACATAAAAAACCCAGAACCATTACAAAGTCCAGAAGAAAACAAATTCCATCAACAGTACATTGAGGTAAAGACTATCAGCAAAATAAAGAAAAATAGAACAAAACATTAATTGAATTTTGGGGGGGGGGCTTATTCCCTTACAGTAACACAGACATGAGGGATCTCTGGGATAAGAGACGACCCACCACACCACCGTCAACAAACCCGAGTGAACGTGTGAATGTAAGGGGACAACAGCATACAAATATACCAGTTTCCCAAACACTCTATATCCATGCTCCCTCCAGATTTGCTCCTTTACCTAAGAAAAATCTACTGATAAAAGGCTTGACTAAATAAATAAGTTTTTAACCTCGACTTGAACAGAGACTGTGTCTGAGTCCCAAACACTGGTTGGAAGGCTGTTCCATAACTGTGGGGCTTTATAAGAAAACGATCTGCCCCCTGCTGTAGTCTTCATTATTTGAGGAACCAACAGATAGCCAGCACCTTTTGATCTAAGTAGGCGTGGAGGATCATATTGGTACAGAAGTTCACTCAGATACTGCGGTGCGCGACCGTTAAGTGCTTTATACGTCAGTAGTAATATTTTATAATCAATGCGAGATTTGATTGGGAGCATCCCAATCATGCATCCTGTAACAACATCATATTTAAAATTTTAGCAATATTTCTAAGGTGAAAGAAGGCGATCCTGGTAAAATTATTCACGTGAGACTCAAAGGAAAGACTCGAGTCAATAATCACACCAAGGTCTTTGACAGCCGTACACGCTGAAACAGAAACACCATCCAGAGATGCTACGTAATCGGAAAGCTTACTTCTAGCTGCATGTGGTCCTAGTAAAAGTACTTCCGTCTTATCTGAGTTGAGCAGAAGAAAGTTATTAAGCATCCACTGTCTAATGTCCTTTACACACTTCTCAACATTGTTAAGCTGATCTCGCTCATCTGGCTTTGCTGAAATATACAGCTGTGTGTCATCAGCATAGCAATGGAAGCGAATCCCATGTTTATGAATGATTTCACCAAGAGGCAGCATATATAAAGAGAAAAGCAGTGGGCCTAAGACAGATCCTTGAGGAACACCAAACTTTACCTCATAGAATGTGGAGAACTCACCATTTACATCAACAAACTGATAGCGATCAGTCAAATAAGACCTGAGCCAAGAGAGAGCTGTTCCCTTTATTCCAACAACGTTCTCAAGTCTAGCAAGCAGTATAGTGTGATCAATGGTGTCAAAAGCTCCACTAAGGTCGAGCAAAACAAGTAAGGAGACAAAACCCTGATCAGAGGCCAATAACAGGTTATTTACCACCTTAACTAGCGCCGTCTCTGTGCTATGATGAGGCCGAAATCCTGACTGATACATTTAAAAATTTTTATTCATAAGTAGGTGTGAGCAGAGCTGCTGTGCTACAACCTTTTCTAAAATTTTGGATATAAAAGGGAGATTTGATATTGGTCTGTAGTTGGACAACTGACATGGGTCAAGGTCAGGTTTCTTAATAAGGGGGTGGATAACTGCCAGTTTG
Source organism: Silurus aristotelis (assembly GCF_946808225.1). Taxonomy (NCBI): domain Eukaryota; kingdom Metazoa; phylum Chordata; class Actinopteri; order Siluriformes; family Siluridae; genus Silurus; species Silurus aristotelis. The sequence goes on from NC_139574.1 coordinate 20,504,462, forward strand.
AAGGATTTTGGTACATAACCAGTGCTAATGGAAGAGTTAATTATTTTTAAAACAGGTTCAATTACCTCTGGAGCTATCTGTTTAAAGAAACTTGTAGGCAAGGGATCGAGAAAGCAGGTTGATGATTTTGATGAGGAGATTAATAAAATTAAGTCATTCTCATGAATAGGAGTGAAGCTTTGTAGTTGATTGTCTGCTATAATTACACTGCTGTCTACAGGGTTACTTGTAAAAGAATTTGGATTTATATTAACCGTCTGGATTTCTTGCCTGATGTTCATTTTTTTCATTTATTTTCTCCCACTTATCCGTAATTTGGGTCGCGGGGGCAGCAGTCTAAGCAGGCCCCTGACTTCAACTGCTGCCCAATCCTCACAGCACCGTCCCTTACGGTCCCTCCTGCAGGTGGTGAGCCCACGGGAAGGCGGCCCCACGTCACGGACCTTGATATTTCCCTCGTAAGGGACCCCTGGAGCATAGAGGGTTAAGGGCCTTGCTCAAGGGCCCAAGAGTGGCAGCTTGGCGATACCGGGGCTTGAACCCCAGACCTTCCGATCGGCAACCCAGCGCCTTAACCGCTGGAGCCACCACTCCTCCTTCTTGCCTGATGTTTTCAATTTTATTATTAAAGAAGTTCATGAAATCATTACTACCTAATGATGGTGTGCATGTTAGTGCAGTGCTTTTATTCCCTGTTAATTTTGCTACCGTGCTGAATAAAAATCTAGGATTATGCTTGTTATTTTCTATGAGGGTGGAGAAATATGCTGATCTAGCAGCACTAAGAGATTTTCTATAATTTAAGAGGCTCTCCTTCCATGCTATTTAAAATACTGTTAATTTAGTTTGACGCCATTTACGTTCTAATTTTCGAGTGGTCTGTTTTAAGGTGCGCGTATGATCATTATACCAATGTGCAAATTTTTTCTCCCTGATCATTTTGGTCTTAAGGGGAGCTAGATCATCTAGAGTGTAACGTAACGTTGTTTCTAGATGTTCAGTGGCCCAGTCGAGCTCTGCGGGGTCTGACGGAGATCTATCTAATATCGTAATGTCGGGAAGATTATTAATAAAACGCGCTGCTGTAGCTGACGTGAAAGTACGCTTAACACGGTAACGTGGTGAGGTAGAAATGCAATGACTGAGGCAAATTTTAAACGAGATTAGATAATGGTCTGAAATAGCTTTAGACTGTGGAATTATGACTTAGTTTTTTATTTTTAATCCAAATGTTAACAACAAATCGAGAGTGTGTCCACCACAATGAGTGGGTCCTATAACATTCTGATTAATTTCAACTGACTCTAGAATAGACACAACTGCTGCTCTTAAGGAGTCTTCCTGATTATCAAAATGAATATTAAAGTCACCAACAATTAATGCTTTGTCTAAAGAAGTAGCTAAATTTGTAATGAAATCTGCAAATTCTATCAGAAAATCAGAGTAGGGCCCTGGGGGGTCTATAAATAATAATTAGTGGAATTAACTGTCTTGACCTGCTTTCGGACACTGAATATTTTATGCTGGTGTAAAGAACTTCAAATGTTTTACATTTTTGTTTAGTCTTTTGTGTGACGTTTAGATTATTATTATAAATAGCTGCGACTCCACCTCCTCTGCCATTTAGACGGGGTTAGTGTATGTAACTATACCCAGGAGGACTCGCCTCATTTAATGCTACATATTCATTCAATTTAATCCATGTTTCTGTCAAACACATTGTATTAAACTCCTGGTCGGTAATAATTTTGTTTATAGTCAGCGCTTTTGGCGTGAGAGATCTAATATTCAACAATCCAATTTTTAGATTGAGGTGCTGGCTGTGCGTTCAGTCCTATTTAATTTAATGTTAATCAGGTTACTTAAACAGACTTTCTGATAATTCCTATATCTTGGTTTTGCTCGGGGGACAGACACAGTCTCAATATGGTGGATCCTGAGTGACGACTCTGTGCAGCCAGCAGACGGTCGGTTTAGCCTGTCTGTCTGCTCCCTGGCCTTGGCTCTAGACAGTCACTTGTTAACTAGTGCTGTTCTGAGACTATTACCTATACTACAAGAAATGAGAGCAGCACCTTCCCGGGTGGGATGGATACCGTCCCACCCTAACAGGCCAGCCTTGTCCTCAAAAATGCTCCAATTATTAATGAAGCCCACATTTTTTTTGGAGCACCACTCTGACATCCAGCAGTTCAGCGACCATAACCTGCTGTAGGCTACATCGCCACGTCGCATTGGGATGGGGCCAGAGCATATTACAGCATCGGACATTGCCTTCGCTAATTTACACACCTCTATAATATTACTCTTAGTAACCTCTGACTGTCAAAGGCGTATATCATTAGCTCCTGTGTGAAAAACTATCTTAGAGAACCTGTGCTTTCCTAAGAATCTAAGCTGACCTGCTATGTCCGGCGCCCTGGCGCCCGGTATACTATATAGCTAATTTCACGTGCCTCAGAATGGAGTCTCCTAAAACCAGAGATCTTTCAGGTTTCTCAGCGGGTGCTTTACTGAGGAGAGCAAACCTGTTGGACATGCGAAGCGGAGAGGAATGGTGCTCCCGTGGGCGAGCCTTAGCGTTAGCTTTGGTTTTGCGAGTATGCCGCCGAGTCGTCACCCATTCGCCCCGCTGCGAGGGCTCTAATGCCGGAGTCGGGGGAATATTACCTTCACCTAGGGCATCCAGACTTTTCCCTGCAGAACCTGGACTGCTCTCACACTCACTACTTCTCTCTAGACTCTGGATGCGCTTCTCTAATGCTAAAATCTTCTCCGTCAAAGAGCAAACTTGCTTGCACTTCTCACAGATAAAATTATTGCTAACAACAGAGAAAGACTGACTAAACATGTCACACTTCACACACTGAGTGAACTGGATGTTCGCCATAGTAGAGAAATTACGTACCTTAATGTGTTTACTGTAGTGTGTGTTCGTAGTTCTCAAAAAAGTAAACTAAAAAAAGACAAGCCTTCAAAAATTCCTAATAAAACTGGTTAATAAGAAACAGCTAATTATTCTACTTGCAGACGTTAAGGTTTTGCTTGAAATCTCACTGGACCATGTATTAGTTTTTTTCTGGTTTGATGGCATATAGCTTACTGTACTTATAAGTAAAAGTATGACGTGTTAAAAAAAAAAAAATAACTGTCATGGCAGAGGTGTTTTTATTCATGTATACCAATACTATTTCATTACTTTTCTCTCAGAGATGGGTGGGAACAGAAATGAACAGAACAGCAGAGAATTCCCCAAATCATCCAGGATGACACATGGGTATAAAGGAGTGAGAGGTTGATAATGAAATAAAAGAGTGTAATGAAGACCAGAATACAGAAAAAAGCTCTAAGGGTTTGCGGCCATGACATCTTTGATCCAATAGAGGAACTCGCACACTTTGACGTAGACTCCGGGGTAGCCTGGCAGGCCACAGCCTTGACCCCAAGACACCAGTCCATGCACTGCTCCATTACACACCAGCGGACTGCCTGCATCCCTCTGATAAAGATAGCCAAGATCACATTCAGTTTTATTCTTAATTAATCATGATCCATGATGTTAATTGCATGAGTTTAAAAAATATATATATTCGTCATGTAAATTCTGATATTAGATTTAGCTTTAGGCAGGTGCATTTCTATAATAAAGAAAAACTGTAAATCCATACAGAGCATGCGTCCTTGCCACCTTCCTTGTGGCCAGCACACAGCATTCTAGGAGTCAGCATACCAGGATATGACCTCTCACACTCCTGCTCACCCACAACTGGAACATCAGCACACTGAAGACGAAATGGCATGAATACTGTTGGTAGACAAAGAGAAAAAATGCAGACATTTTAATCATATGTGCAGACAATTTAAGGCAAAAAATTGTGATTAAAAAGGCAAAAATTGATGAATAATTTGAATCATATATTTGCTTTATGCAGTATTTCAACATCACTCTTTCAAAACAGTTTCATTTTTAGAACTACTTGTAGTTGAATTTACAGTTATGTATGAATGCAAATGATCTTACAGCTATCAGCATAAAGAGACCCCCATCCAGATAGAGTACAGGACATTCCGTCATAGGGACAGCCAGATGGCAGAGATATTGGCTGCACAGCATTAGTCACTTTTACTGGGTGGAACAGCTTAATTAGCATAATATCATAATCCAGAGTCTTGTAGTCATATCTATTGACAAGACAGTATAGGAGACAATTTTAGACAATTTTAGACACTTAGTAATAAAAGGTAATAGAATTTTCTGCAGTGGAAAAAAGTACTTGCTTGGGGTGCCAGATAATATTTTCTGTCTTCAGAAGCTGCTCAGTTCCCTCAAACACACGCACATCATGATCTCCCAAAATGAACTGCATGCCATAGGGACTTGGAAAAGATAAAGATGCATTCAGAATATATCAGAATAAGATCCCGAAGCCTCTAAGTACATGAACGCCACAAAAAAAAATATTTAAGCAAGTAACACTTAAAATTGATGAAGGGCTTATAACATTAAATATATATTTAAAATTATATAAGAACTGGCGTTCTAGTATAGGTCAGATAGTCTTTGGCATTTACAAAAACTGCCAATAACTTATGATAAGCCTGGCACTGATTGTATCAAAGACCTTTAAACAACTGCCAGAGCTTCTAGATGGCTTTGCATAAGGACGCCTAATACGCAGCTAAATGCTGCTGCGATACAAGCTGCAATCTGATCAGCCATAGCTGGCTCGCCTGAACGGGCGAACACCTGATTATCTAAAATAATGATGTGTACCAGTACAAATTCACTTTTGGATTATTCACTTATTCATAATTCACTTATTTTACGGTCATATTAAAAAAATATATAAATACAAGGTATTTTGAACAGATCAGCTGTAACTGATTAAAAAAAAAAAACAGTGTACTGTACAGTATTTCATTTGTGTAATACTTACTTGTACCAGCACTGGGCAGTAGAGAGCACCCACTGCTCATTAATGAGCACTCCTCCACAGAAGTGATAGCCATAGTGCAGAGACACCATCCATGGCTGTGAATGAGCAAGACACTCGGAGCCTCCAACAATTCTTTGTTCGCCACTGGGTGCTGCCACTGAAATTATATAAAGCGCACACATACACATGCACATAGCAAAACACATGCACATAATGAAGTTCCACAATAGATAATAATTCTCATTTCAAGCAAGTTTTTATGATGACTTTTTAACGACTTATGTTTCTATCACGTGTTTCTGACTTTCTCCTGAAACAATAGACATTATATCATTGAAAATATTTGTAATGTTCAAAACAGAACCACATGTTTTAAAATGTCTGTTAAAAACACAATAGAGTCAAAGTTCTTTACCAGCAGCTCCTACTAATGCCAGCAGAATGATCAAGCTCATGTTGATTGCTTCAGCAGCCAAATTGGGTGTCATGTAACTTCATATATATAGACCAGCTATAGCCCAGGTACACACACACATACACACACACACACCTGGCTCGAAGCTACCAAAATCGTTCAATGGTTAACTTCTCTGAAGGCTTGGCATAAAAATGGTTTGCTATATATAGTTATATGCAATATAAATGAAATTGATTGAAAAAAAAAGATCTTACCCAATTTACATTCTCTGCCTATACTGGACCACAGGAAAACTTGGGGAAAACATTGAGCATCTTAATTTTATTTCACTGATGTCTCTTGCATATTAGTATCTGCCATAGGCTTAATGCCAGGGGCTGTGTGAAAACAACCACATGCTGTTATGACCATGACACTTCAAATGAGCAATACATGATTGAGTAAGATTAGCAAACAAGCTTTAATCACCTTTCTCTCTTAAATAGCGATATGGCTTTTATGAGAATGGTGAAATTAGAATGTGAACAGACATGTTTATCTAAGCTGCTATACCTATTAATCTCTTTTTACCAAAGATATCCAAATCATGAGTTGGAAGCAATAGTTGGAGCAACACTCATTTGGCAGAGAACTGCAGAAACCTTGGTAGATAACATTGAAATACACAAATAAACCATACTAGATAACTGGCTTTTTTTGTTTTTTGTTTTTTGGTCAAACTTTGTATGCATTTGTACAGAATTTAAAGAAAAATAATTTCTTCAAGAGTTAGAGTATCTCTCAATCAAATTAGCAGTATATGAAATTATATGAATACATTAGCGAGATACAGGGAAGGAATAAGAGAAAGGAAAGAAGGGAGAGAAAAAAAAAGAGAGCGAGAGATAATGTTTTTCTGCACATGTGCTACAAGGAGATAAACACACTGCTATAAATGCAGCAGACTCGACACTATTGTGTCTGGACAGGTGAACACAGTGAACAGCATGTTGATTTTATTGGTAGCTCTTCTGGGTGCTGCAGGTAAGGGAACAAAAAAAACTTGCTTAAACACATGCAGAGACATTTTGTATTAGATATTTTCTGCTACACTGGTAAAACAATTTCCTTCTTGACTCTGGGCTAATATATTATATATTTATTTAATCTTTTTTACGCCTTTTAGTACAACTGGTTAAGTGTTTCTACTTCAAACATTTTTGTATGTGCGTGTCTCAGCTGCAGCACCATTGGATGATAAGATAGTTGGTGGTTATGAGTGTCAGGCTCACTCTCAGCCCTGGCAGGTCTCTTTGAACATTGGCTATCATTTCTGTGGTGGTTCCCTCATCAATGACCAGTGGGTCGTCTCTGCTGCTCACTGCTGGATGGAGTAAGTATTAAAGGTTTCTACCCATTTTTACAGATCTGTACAGATCCCTTCTGTTCTATATGTACATATATGCTTGACTTCTGTCACCTCAGTCCCTATAGTCAGATAGTGATTCTGGGTGACCATCACATTTGGGAGTATGAAGGCACAGAGCAGTACATGGCTGTGAATGCCATCTACTGGCACCAGAGCTATGACTACCAGACGTTGGACTACGACATCATGCTGCTAAAGTTAGCCCACCCTGTAACAATAAATGACTTTGTGAAGCCTGTTGCTCTGCCCACTACATGCCCCACTCCAGGGGAGATGTGTACGGTGTCTGGTTGGGGCAACATCTACGCAGACTCAGGTCAGTCCATAGCACTCATGGCACTCATGGCACTGTTAAATAAATTCTTTTTTGTAAATTTATTTTCATATTTATTTTCATATTTTTAGATTAAAACCTTCAATGCAACACACATTATGCAAACATAGCAAGAGATCTGTTTGGTGTCATGAGTTACATAATTTAAACACCATAAATACTTTAAAACATTTACAAGAATATTTTGTCTTTATGCGCTATGTTGAGTTTGGTTTCACTAATAATAAACATTAATACATCCATATTTGTCCCTACCCATGTAGATTAGAGTATTAAAAGCTTAAAAAGTTTAAAATTTAAGGTACATTCAAAACAGATAAAAATGTGTGATTAAGTTGTGATCAATCATGAATTAATTCATGACAATCATGCTTTTAAATATTTAAATTGATTGACAGCCCTAATATTTATATTTGCTTAAATAGGCCAAGCACAATATTAAAATAACAATGATTCACAAATATCTTAACTGATAATCCATCCTGTTGTCCTTTCACCTTAATGCGTTAATACATTATAGTCATATTCCGTATACACAGATATTATGTTGATAAGAAATTATGATGTTTGTTAAAGAATATCACAGTCCTAAGTCAGTTTAACACTTCTATTTTGCCGTTTTTTTTTTTAAGTGTTCAACCCATTCAACCTCCAGTGTGTAGAGGTTCCTATCCTTTCTCAAGAAGTGTGTGAGAAATCATATCCAGGAAAAATCACAAACCACATGGTGTGTGCTGGATATCTTGAAGGAGGCAAGGATGCCTGTCAGGTGTGTGGCATATTCTTATATTTTATTTAATTTCTATACAATATAAAGTCTTATAAATGTTTATCATTTGTCAATGATTAGCATTAGTCAGACTCTGCTTGTTTCTCTCAGGGTGATTCTGGAGGTCCTCTGGTGTGCAACCGTGTCCTACATGGCATTGTGTCCTGGGGTTATGGCTGTGCTCAACCTGATTATCCTGGTGTCTACACTAAAGTGTGTTCTCTTCTACCATGGATCAATGAGATTCTTAGCAACTATTAGTCCTCCAGTCTAGGGCTAATTGTAGTTACTGAGGACTTGTCACTTCAGTTAAGACTGCAAAATAAAAAACAATATTTGTCTTACGCTCCTGTACTAAATAAATAGTAGAAAATGTATAAGAACAAATACATTTGCATATAAAAGTATGAAATAATATACTTGCTTTTCATAAAGTAATATATTACAATATTTTTTGTGCATGCCCACAAAATTGTAAATGTATTTTCATAAACAAACATTGTCAACTTCTACACATCTAATACATGAGTTTTAAGCATGTAAAATGTGGTTATTTTTGTTATATTTATTATTTAAATGGTTTAAATCATATGGAGTTTTTGCTAGGTTAATTGTCAAATTAGTAATTGTCTAATATGGATTTATATATGTAACAATATTAATACAATGCTTTCACTTATGAAAGGAGTTAACAAATAATCTCTTTAAACATTGACCATGATATTCAAATATACAATTACATATGCAAAGTTTTGCTAACCTTAAGTGAAAAACTTTGTCCTAAAAAAAAAAAAAAGAAAAGAAAAATGAGGCAAGATGAGATAATTTACTTATGATGAAATGCCAGTCTATACATACACACTCACACTCACACGTCGAGGCAATAGCTTAGCTAATACACCAACATTAATTTTTTTTTTTTTTAAATGGCAAAACCAAAGAACTTAAATGGAATGGAAATTAATGGAGAACATACAAGGTGGTATTAAAAGGTTTGGAGACTAGTTTTGCAACACACCAACAGATGGTAGCATAAGGCTGTACACACGGTCAAAGGGAGAACCAACCTCCATAAATCAGTGTGCCAAAATACGTTGTCCTGTGTACATTGGGAGCTGTGCAACTAGTGGTATTCTTTGAATGTGCATTACTGTATTTGGCGATTTTATCATGGACAGCAACGGAGAACAAAAAGCACAAGTGAAATTCTGCATTATACTGGTTTAATCTGCCACAGAGACATTTGACAAGCTTCAACAAGTTTACAGCGATGGTGCACTTTCAGCGAAGGAGTCTTTCAAGGTGTTTTGACTGAATTGTGCGCATCAAGAGCGCAAAAATATCACTGGAAGACAATGAGAGATCAGAAAGAACTTCAAAAAGCTTAACCTCTGGAAATGTCAAAACCATTTGGCAACTAGTGCTTGATTGTGGGAGAACAATCCACAACATTGCTCTGATTGTCATTGTGTCATACAGAATAGTCCAGGCAATCCACACATGTAATTTGTACACTGCGTAGTGTTGCTGCCAAGTTCGTACCCAGGCTTCTAACACAGGAGCAGAAGGAATTAATTAATGATATCCATCCCACTCGGGAAGGTGCTGCTCTCATTTCTTGTAGTATAGGTCATAGTCTCAGAACAGCACTAGTTAACCAGTGACTGTCCAAAGCCAAGGGCAGGGAGCAGACAGGCAGGCTAAACCGACCGTCTGCTAGCTGCACACAGGGTCCACCATATTGAGACTGTGTCTGTCTCCCGAGTGAAACCAAAATGTAGAAATTATCAGAAAGTCTGTAGACCTAACCTGATTAACATTAAATTAAATTAGGATGCACAACCAGCACCTCTGATCTGAAGATAGGATTGTTGAATATTAGACACCACATCAAAAGCGCTGACTATTATCTAAAATATTACCGAGCAGGAGTTTAATATAATGTGTTTGACAGAAACATGGATTAAACCGAATGAATATGTAGCATTAAATGAAGCGAGTCCTCCTGGGTATAGTTACGTACACCAGACCCGTCTAAATGGCTGAGGAGGCAGGTTCACATCTATTTATAATAATAATCTAAGCATCACACAAAAAACTAAACACAAATGTAAAACATTTTAAGTTCTTTACACCAATATAAAATATTTAGTGTCTGAAAGCATCTAGTCAGTTATTTCCACTAATGATAAATTATAGACCCCCAGGGCCCTACTCTGATAGATTTCACAGATATCATCACAAATTTTGCTACTTCTTTAGACAAAGAATTGATTGTTGGTGATTTTAATATTTATTTTGATAATCAGGAAGACTCCTTAAGAGCAGCAGTTGTGTCAATTCTAGATTCAATTGGAATTAGTCAGAATGTTATAGGGCCTATTTATAGTGGTGGACACTCTTTCGATTTAATATTAACATTTAGATTCAATATAAAAAATATAGTCATAATTCCACACTCTGAAGCTATTTCATTACTGTGTTAAGTGTACATTCACGTCAACTACAGCAGCAAGTTTTATCTATAATCTTCCGGAACTGTAATCTAGAGTCTATTAATTAGAATTAGTCTGAATTATTAATTAGTCTGTCCCAGCAGAGTTTGACTGGGCCACTGAAAGCCTAGAATCAACGTTCCATTACACTCTAGATGATGTACCTCCCCCTAAAACCAAAACGATCAGGGAGAAAAAAATTGCACAGTGGTATTATGGACATATGCGCACCTTAAAACAGACCACTCGGAAATTAGAACGTAAATGGCATCAAACCAAATTGTCAGTATTTCAAATAGCATGGAAGCATAATCCTAGATTTTTATTTAGCACGGTAGCAAAATTAAAGCACTGCACTAACACAATCAATGGGTAGCAATGATTTTATGAATTTTTTTTTTATTATTATTATTATTTTTTTATATAAAAGTTGAAATCCCGACGATTAATATAAATCCAAACTATTTTATAAAATATATTTGTATAAAATATTATAAATCACAAAGTTTTACCCCATTCAAGAGAATTAGATAATTTCAATAATTTTCTCATCAAAATCATCAAACTGCATCCTACAAGTTTCCTCAAACAGATAATTCCAGAGGTAATTGAACCTGTTTTAAAAATAATAAACTCTTCGATTAGCACTGGCTATGTTCCTAAATCTTTTAAACTGGCAGTTATCAATCCCCTAATTAAGAAACCTGACCTTGACCCATGTCAGCTGTCCAATTAGAGGCCAATATCAAACCTCCCCTTTATCTCCAAGATTTTAGAATAGAAATGAATTGAATTGAATTAAACACCGCATATAACTGCATACTGCGTACATATATATCCGTATATAACTGCATATCTTTTTTTTACTGATAAAAGAATTAACTAAATAAATGAGTTGATTATCAATAAATCAATAAATATGATTTCAGCCTCGACTTGACCACTGAGACTATGTCTGAGTCTACCTATTGATGGTGTGCATGTTAGTGCAGTGCTTTTATTTCCTGTTAATTTTGCTACCATGCTGAATAAAAATCTGGGATTATGCTTGTTATTTTCTACGAGGGTGGAGGAAGGAGGAAAAGGAGGAAAAAGAGAGGAGGAAGACGTGAACAGAGACGGCAGGGAAAAGTGAGAGAGTGGAGGTTCAGTTGGTACTTTAAATGTTGGTACTATGACAGGTAAAGGGAGAGAGATAGCTGATATGATGGAAAGGAGTAAGGTAGATATGTTGTGTGTTCAGGAGACCAAGTGGAAAGGGAGTAAGGCCAGGAACATTGGAGGTGTTCTATCACGGTGTGGATGGAAAGAGAAATGGTGTAGGGGTGATCCTGAAGGAGGAGTACAGTAAGAGTGTAGTGGAGGTGAAGAGAGTTTCTGATGAAGGGTGATGAACGTGAAGCTGAAAGTTGAAGGGGTGATGATAAATGTCATCGGTGCCTATGCTCCTCAAGTTGGCTGTGAGATGGAGGAGAAGAAAAGATTCTGTAGTGAATTAGATGAAGTGGTAGATGGTGTACCTAGGAATGAATGATTGGTGATTGGGGCAGACTTTAATGGGCATGTAGGTGAAGGGAACAGAGGTGATGAGGAGGTGATGGGTAGGTATGGTTTTAAGGAGAAGAATGTGGAAGGGCAGATGGTAGTAGATTTTGCTAAAAGGATGGAAATGGCAGTGGTGAACACTTATTTTAAGAAGAAGGAGGAGCATAGGGTGACGTATAAGAGTGGGAGAAGGTGCACACAGGTGGACTATGTTCTATGCAGGAGATGCAACCTGAAGGAGATTGGAGACTGTAAGGTGTTGGCAGGGGACACTGTAGCTAGACAGCATTGGATGGTGGTCTGTAGGATGGTTTTGGAGGCGAAGAAGTAAAGGAGGAGAGTGAGGACTGAAAGAAGAAAAAGATGGTGGAAACTGAAGGAGGAAGAGTGTAGTGTGAGGTTCAGGGAAGAGGTCAGACAGGGGCTTGGCGGTGGTGAAGAGGTGTTGGGTGATTGTGAAACTACTGCAGGAATGATGAGAGAGGCAGCTAGAAAAGTACTTGGTGTGACATCTGGAAATAGAAAGGAAGACAAGGAGACGTGGTGGTGGAATGAGGAAGTGCAGGAGAGCATAAGGGGAAAGAGGTTGGCAAAACAGAAGTGGGATAGACAGGGTGATGAGAAAAGTAGGCAGGAGTACAAGGAGATGCGACAGCAGGTAAAGAGGGATGTGGCGAAAGCCAAGGAAAAGGCATATGAGGAGCTGTATGAGAGGTTGGACACTAAGGAAGGAGAAAAGGATTTGTACCGATTGGCCAGACAGAGGGACCGAGCTGGGAAGGATGTACTGCAAGTTAGAGCAATTAAGGATGGAGAGGGAAATGTGTTGACTAGTGAGGAGAGTGTGTTGAGAAGGTGGAGGGAGTATTTTGAGCAGCTGATGAATGAGGAAAATGAGAGAGAGAGAATGTTGGATGATGTGGAGTTGGTGAAGCAGGATGTAGATAGGATTAGTAAGGAGGAAGTGAAAGCAGCGATTAATAGGATGAAGAGTGGAAAGTCGGTTGGATCAGATGACATACCTGTAGAAGCGTGGAGATGTTTAGGAGAGATGGCAGTGGAGTTTTTGTCCAGATCGTTTAACAAGATTCTGGAAAGTGAGAGGATGCCTGAGGAATGGAGAAGGAGTGTGCTGGTACCGATCGTTAAGCATAAGGGAGATGTGCAGACCTGCAGTAACTACAGGGAAATTAAGTTGATCAGTCACACCATGAAGTTATGGGAATGAGTAGTGGAAGCCAGGCTGAGAGAAAAGGTGACCATCTGTGAACAACAGTATGGTTTCATGCCGAGGAAGAGCACCACAGATGCCTTATTTGCTTTGAGGATGTTGATGGAGAAGTATAGAGAAGGTCAGAGGTAGCTGCATTGTGTATTTGTGGATTTAAAGAAAGCGTACGACAGAGTGCCAAGAGAGGAGTTGTGGTATTGTATGAGGAAGTCAGGTGTGTCAGAGAAGTATGTGAGGGTGGTGCAGGACATGTATGAGGACAGTGTGACAGCAGTGAAGTGTGCAGTAGGAACGACAGACTGGTTCAGGGTGAAGGTTGGACTGTATCAAGGATCAGCCCTGAGCCCTTTCCTGTTTGCAGTGGTGATGGACAGGTTGACGGACGAGGTCAGACAGGAGTCTCCCTGGACTATGATATTTGCGGATGATATTGTGATTTGTGGTGAGAGTAGTGAGCAGGTTGAGAAGAGCCTGGAGGGGTGGAGGTACACGCTGGAGAGAAGGGGAATGAAAGTCAGTAGAAGTAAGACAGAGTACATGTGTGTGAATGAGAGGGAGGGCAGTGGAGTGTCGCGGTTACAGGGAGAAGAGGTGGAGAATGTGGAGGAGTTCAGGTACCTTGGGTCAACAGTGCAAAGTAATGGAGAGTGTGTTAGAGAAGTAAAGAAAAGAGTGCAGGCAGGGTGGAGTGGGTGAAGAAGAGTGGCAGGAGTGATTTGTGATAGAAGGGTATCTGCAAGAATGAAAGGGAAAGTTTATAGGACTGTGGTGAGACCTGCAATGTTGTATGGATTAGAGACAGTGGCATTGAGTAAAAGACAGGAGGTGGAGCTGGAGGTAGCAGAGCTGAAGATGTTAAGGTTTTTGTTGGGAGTGACGAGGATGGACAAGATTAGAAATGAGTTTATTAGAGGGACAGCGCATGTAGGATGTTTTGGTGACAAGGTGAGGAAGGCGAGATTGAGATGATTTGGACATGTGCAGAGGAGGGACATGAATTATATTGGTAGAAGAATGCTGAGAATGGAGCCACCAGGTAGGAGGAAAAGAGAAAGGCCAAGGAGGAGGTTTATGGATGTGGTGAGGGAAGGCATGCAGGTAGTTGGTGTAAAAGTGGCAGATGTAGAGGACAGGGTGGTATGGAGACGGATGATCCGCTGTGGCGACCCCTAATGGGAGAAGATTTTCTATGAGGGTGGAGAAATCTGCTTATATAGCAGTACTAAGAGATGTTCTATAATTTAGGAGGCTCTAGTTTCATGCTATTTAAAATACTGTTCATTTTGGTTGACACCACATGCATTCGGACAGTTATATCTGATATTTGTATTAAACATTTATATTTAAATGTCACTGTTTTTCCATGTATGGCACACCAGGCTAATAAACATAGTATGTTCCAAACACCTAACCATCACACCCACATGTGTGCCTTGCCCAAATTGTCGTCACCAAGTTGGAAGCACATAGTTGTATCGTATATCTTGGTATGCTGTTATATGCTGAATATCTTGATATGCTTGATATGCTGCAAGAGCAGCGAAGTTTAGATTTTTTTTTGTTTTCTCGAAAATTTCGAGTTCGAAACTCGGAAATTCCCTGCCCCTCCCATTTCAGTATTTTTTTGTTTGTTTGTTTATTTGTTTTATTTCTTTTTATTTCTTTTTTTTTCTCCCCATAGTGGCCCTAATACGCCGTCGGAATAGTTTTCGGTGTTTACGTGACGTGAGCGTGAACTTACAAGGGGAGGAGCAAAAGGGTGTTTTCACATTTTTACGTCGGGAGTCACAAAAGCGTCATTCAGTCGACGTCCAAAGGGGATTCAGTAGGTTTACATGTTGTTCGGCAAACGACTATAGGTTTATATGATAAAAGTAACACTTTCTCAATAAAATAATGGTTCTAATAGTATATTAAAAGGCTTCTCTCTTAATGATGCACTAAAACGACCGGTGTTTGGTTTCACTTTCAATCTCAGGCAAAATGGAAAAAATTGGGTGAGTAGCACTTTTCTTTGTGCTTTTCTTATCCAATTATCTTTATTCAATTATTAACATTGGGTTTTGAGGTAGTTTTTTTTTTCTTCCTTTTTGCTGTAAGTAAAACCAGCGATTATTTGTTCATATAACGCCTAAAATTCTCCTGCTGACTGTAGTGTAATTTGTATGAATGACCTCTGCATTATTTTTTTTGAATAAAACAATTGTTTACATAAACAAACAAACAACAACAAAAAAGCTGTGGCAGATTCTCTAAAATTCCCAGGGAACATTCACCAACATTTCCTTGCTAAACGCCATGCTGACCACCCAATTAAAAAAAAAGATTAACTTTCTTTAGGTTAGTGATTATTTTTTTTTATCAATCTAATTTAAGTTTAAATTAATTTTGTAATTCCCTACTCGCAACTGCAGTAATAAGTAGGGAAAATAAATATAAAGAGGTAAGGTCAGTGATTATATACAAACAAAGTGCTACTTGTGTGGTATTTGCATCCCATGAAAAGGACTAATCCTATACATAGAATTCACGTATATTTAAAATTCTAGCAAACCAGTGTATATTGGCCAACTCTTCTTCTTCTTCTTCTTCTTTCGACTTCTTCTATTAGGGGTTGCCACAACAGTCTCATCTGTCTCCTTACCCCACTGTCCTCTACATTTGCCTCTTTCAAACCAACTACCTGCATGTCTTCCTTCACCACATCCATGAACCTCCTCTTTGACCTTCCTCTTTTCCTCCTTTCTGGTCGCTCCATTCTCAGAATTCTCCTACAGATATACCTCATGTCCCTCCTCTGCACATGTTCCAACTATCTCAATCGGGCCTCTCTTTGTTCCCCAAAATGTCCTACATGCACTGTCCCTTTAATAAACTCATTTCTAATCTTGTCCATCCTCATCACTGTGAACCAACTATTAATCAATCAAAGGATGAATCAATCATTATAGTTTATGCAATTCAGATTCTAATGAAACTCTCTTCATTTCATTCCCAAAAAGATTTACAGTACCACAAAAGATCCCAGAGGAATACATCAACAAAATCATTGAGGCAATCCAGTCTACAAAACTAGAGAATATCCCTCGACAGTTTATGACTTTGCTGAAAGTGTATGATCAATTCAAGTTGGATGTTGCTGTGACAGGAGATTCTGGCTCAGGAAAATCTACACTCATCAATGCTCTGCTTGGACTGGAAGCTGATGCTAAAGGTGCTGCACCAACAGGAGTTGTGGAGACCACAATGAAACCTGCAGTGTATCAACATCCGAATTGTTCCCAAGTGAGACTGTGGGATCTACCAGGAATGGGTACACCCTCTTTTACATCTAAGAGTTATGTAGAGACAATGAACTTCAACCTCTATGACATGTTTTTTGTAGTGATATCTGAACGATTTAGAGAAAACAACATGCTTCTGATTGATGAAATACATAAACAAAACAAGCCTTTTTATGTTATTAGAACAAAAGTAGACAGTGATCTGCGTGCACAAAGTAGAAAACATAACTTTACAGAAACTGGCGTTTTAAGTGAAATGAGAGATGAAAGCTTAAAATATTTAGAAGAGAAAAACCTGCACCCCCATATCTTCTTAGTATCAGCCCATAACACACACAACTATGAAATGCAGAAACTTATGGACACCTTTAAAGAAGAGGTTCCAGAACTCAAAAAAAAAGTTTTTGCTCTTTTCCTGGTGAATTTGTTCAGTGGAGATGGAAGAAAACAAAGGTGAGTATTTTTTATTTATTTATTTTATTGCATTTAAGAAACAAAAAACCCACTTAAAGAAATTATACGGCACATGCAAAATCTAGACAACTAATTAATTTCTTTTTGTCTCTCTCTCACACACCTGCACACATCAGGACCATGAAGCTACATGCGCTGCAGAGTGGAAAAATCAATGAAAAGGAGGTATTGGACCTAAAAGATTTCTGCAGATGTTTTGATGTTTCAAATGGAACTGAAACACTGACAAGTTCATTGGAGGCTCTAGATCACTTTCAGCTTGATGTGGCTATTTTAGGGGAGACAGGATCTGGAGTAACTACTCTTCTGAATTGTCTAATAAGACAACAGGATGATACCTTTTGTTCAGTACTTACTGAAATGCCAGCAACAAGTCCTCAGTACCCAAATGTCAGATTTTGGGCTGTGTCTGGTATAGAGAACATTATACTAAACTCATTGGAGAGTATGACAGAATCTTTGGACCATTTTGATTTCTATGTGCTTATTGTGACAGAGTGGAAGAAGGCACACCACATAGACCTTGCAAGAGTTGTTCAAAAGTTACGAAAGCTGTACACCTTTGTCCAGACAAAGACTGACTGTCATTTGCAAGCTCAGAAAGATTTGTGCTGTTCTGAGACTGAAATTCTGGATGGGCTTCGAGCCCAATGTGCTGAGGAACTTCAGAGGGCAGAAGTCGACAGTTCACAATTGTTCCTCGTAAACTGCTTAGATGGAAAAAAATTTGACTTTGTTGGTCTTGAGAGTGTATTGGGCTGTAACCTGGACACTATAAGGAGAAGTGCTTTTGCATATTATGTTGATAAAATTGTGAGAAACAAAAAGCAAGCACAGAGTAGTTGTCAGATATTCTAGCTGCTTAACTGCCTCAGATGTGTTTTAAATGACTGTGGACCTTTTGATAAAAGAAAAATGTGAAGTGAGGGAGAAACGCTTATGACCATCACTTAAATCATTAAAAGCATATGCTAAAATGCAGCATAGCAACAGAATATCTCTTCAATTACAATACCACTGTTAATTGATCATACACTAACTTATCCTGTAGTTTTGAACTTCTTACAACCTACATCTGTGACACTACAAACTATCTCATATCACAGTAACTGGGTTTGCAAGTTACACTTATAATCAGAGATATCTCTTAGAAAAATAGAGACTAATAAGTCATTAAAGGACGTGCTGCTTACCATTTCCAGGTTGTCCTGCTGTAGTTGCATATCCATGACCACATGTCCACAATTATTGTGTTGTTGTTTTCATGAAGCACCTTTTATCACTTTGATTGTTTGATTTGTTCAGCGTTTTTATTCCACCAAAGTGTACAATACAATGCAAGCAGTGTCTGCCTACTGTTGTTTATTTTGTTGTCGCTGATCTTGATAATAATGATTATTATGATTATCATTGTAAATATAATTAGATACTTATTTTTATTAAATAAATGTGTCAGTGGGTATGATTCCAGTGTTTCCAGTTCAATCCTAAACCCTGGTTGCAGCAACAATATTATTGTTATTAACCAGCAAGTAATAACAGCAAGTTATTTCAAAATTATTAATATGATAATGTGAGATAATTATGAGGAATACTTTTACAATGTATGTAAACTGACAACTCACTCCATGTAATCGCAATATAACACTGGCGCTTTAAGGTTTCAGTGAGTCAAGATCGCGGCGAACAGAAATTCTCGCGAGAGCACCGGGGAAATCTCGCTTAGGTGAGGGTACTATATAGCTTGTGTATTTGGGAGGTATAAGTGATATAAAATTCATTAAACGCCAAAAATCGGATAAATATTCACTTGTATTAGAGCAGTATTCTATAGGGGAGTAGTATACAGAGGCTAGTGTTTGTAAATTGCAGCGATTGATGAGGATTGATTTAGAGTTTACGTGGAGAGTTTGTTCGTGTCTCAAGTTCACTGATAATTACAGAGAGTAAGTGTTGTATTTGCCTACTTCATTATATAATG
Source organism: Silurus aristotelis (assembly GCF_946808225.1). Lineage (NCBI taxonomy): Eukaryota > Metazoa > Chordata > Actinopteri > Siluriformes > Siluridae > Silurus > Silurus aristotelis. Next base: position 20,523,338 of record NC_139574.1, read on the forward strand.
TTATGAAAATCATATTGTTTAAACAGTGGGAAAAAGTATTTGTTGTGTAATATTACAGTAATGCTTTTTCCTGTTAAATTCAGAGGGGAGAAATAAAACAGTAGGCCCTCTTTAAGAGGGTGATTTATTGTTTTATATTGAAGCATACATTTGTATTTTGTACATTTATGCAAGTATTGTAAAAGTTGTGTTACTTGTTACTTGGATTTGTGTGCAATCAATTGTGTTTCAAATCTAATAATTGTGTTCCAAAACTAATGTGATAACAGTTCAGTGATCATTTGAATGATGAATGTGGGCTGAATATGTGCAACTGCCCAAGTTTAATTTTCAGGGGTATAAAGGCCACTAGGTTTATTATTATTATTATTATTATTATTATTATTATTATTATTATTATTATTATTATTATTATTTGCTGTCCCTGAATACCATATTGATTGTTTTATTTCTTGTATTGTACTTTTGTAGAAACCAATTCTTATTTATATATATATATATATATATATATATATATATATATATATATATATATATATATAATATAAATTGTGCAGATAAATATGTAAGTGTGTGTATATATATATATATATATATATATATATATATATATATATATATATAGAGAGAGAGAGAGAGAGAGAGAGAGAGAGAGAGAGAGAGAGAGAGAGAGAGCATGTAATATATGTATGTTAATTAATGTACAGTAAATAAATATAAAGGCAACAGCATTAAAACATGTGCAAAAGCTAATTAATACACCAAAAAAAAAAAAAAAAAAAAAAAAAATATATATATATATATATATATATATATATATATATATATATAGAGAGAGAGAGAGAGAGCATGTAATATATGTATGTTAATTAATGTACAGTAAATAAATATAAAGGCAACAGCATTAAAACATGTGCAAAAGCTAATTAATACACCAAAAAAAAAAAAAAAAAAAAAAAAAATATATATATATATATATATATATATATATATATATATATATATATATATATATATATATATATATATATATATATATATATATAAAATATAAGTGATGGAGCTGGTGTTGAGTGACCAGGTGAGGTTATCCGGCAAATGAACACCAAGGAATTTGGTGCTCTTGACAATCTCCACGGAGAATCCGTCGATAATCGGGGAGAATGCTCACTCTGTGTTCTCCTGAAGTCAACAACCATCTCTTTAGTTTTGTCAATGTTCAGAGACAGGTTGCTGGCTTCACACCAGGCTGTTAACCGTTGCACCTCCTCTCTGTATGCTGACTCATCGTTCTTGCTGATGAGACCCATCACTGGCGTGTCATCCGCGAACTTAATGATGTGATTTGAGCTGTGCATTGCTACACAGTCTTAAGTCAGCAGAGTGAACAGCAGTGGACTGAGCACAGAGCCCTGAGGTACCCCAGTGCGGTGGTGCTGGAGATGCTATTTCCGACCCGGACTGACTGAGGTTTCCCAGTCAGGAAGTTCAGGATCCAGTTACAGAAGGTGGTGTTCAGGCCCAGTAGACTTAGCTTCTCAATCAGGTGCTAAGGGATGATCGTGTTGAATGCTGAGCTGAAGTCTATGAACAGCGTCTGTACAAAAGAGTCCTTGTTGTTTAGGTGGGTGAGGGCATCGTCCGTGGAGCGGTTTGGATGATACGCAAACTGCATGGGGTCCAGTGCGGGTGAAAGCTGGGTCTTGATGTGTCTCATGACGAGCCTCTCAAAGCACTTCATAATGATGGGTGTAAGCGCGACAGGGTGATAGTCATTGACAGTAGGGAACGAAGGTCGTCGTCTTGAGGCACGTGGGAACAATGACGCTGCTCAGGGAGATGTTGAAGATGTCGGTGAAGACATCCGCTAGCTATTGTGCACATTCCCTGAGCACTTTGCCAGGAATGTTGTCTGGTCCAGCAGACTTCCATGGGCTAACTCTGCATAGAGTTTTCCTCACTTTAGCTGTGGTTAGACAGAGCACCTAGTCACTGGGAGAAGGGGTGGTCTTCCTCGCCACCATGTTGTTCTGCACCTCGAAACAAGCGTAGAAGTTATTCATCGCATCTGGGAGGAAGGCGTCATGGTCACCAGCAGGGGATGTTGTCTTGTAGTTTGTGATCGCCTGGATGCCCTGCCACATGCGCCGGCTGTCTCCGCTGTCCTGGAAGTGGCCGTGAATTCTTTTGGCATGTGCGCGCTTCACCTCTCTGATGGCACGGGACAGTTTGGCCCTTGCTGTCTTTAAGGCCGTCTTGTCCCCTGCTCTGAAGGAGGAGTCTCTTGTTTTTAGAAGTTTCAAATTGTTTCAAGCGCTTTCTGCTATTCGCGCTGGATTTCGGCATTGGTGTCAAAATGTCATCGTTTTGCGCTCGATCTTTATCTTTTTGGAAGAGAAAGAAGTTAGCAGGAGCCAAATCTGACAAGTAGGGTGGGTGCGGAAGTGAGATCATGTTTCCAGCGAGAAACTTGTGAGGAGAGCTCAGTGACTGAATGCGCACGTGGTAATAGCAGACGTGGTAATGCATGAGGTCTGAATATCACCAGTTGCACTGCTCATGACGTACACAGGACAGTGTTTTTTGGCACACTGACTTATGAAGGTCTGTGCTCCCTGTGACTGTGTGTGCAGGCTTGTGCTTTTTTCTGCTATCCAAAGTTTTTATGACAGTTTCGTAGGTTATTTTGTGGTTTATGTCCAGCTTCAAGAATTTCTTTAAAAAAGAGATAATCCTGACAATTAAGAGAGACAGACAGATAGATGGATAGATAGAACTTTCATCACAGTCATGTGTGAACAGGGAGTAGAGTAGTGAACTCGGAACACTCAGCCAGTGTTCAGAATGAGTGTTGATGCCTGTTTGCCTGTTTAATGTCTTTTGGTGAGAAAGTATCCATCTGCATGTGGAGGTGCAGATACCCAGGTCACTTAGCTTGGTGATCAGTACAGTGGGGATGACTTTATTGAATTCAGAACTAAAGTAAATGCAGCATTCTGATGTAGGTGTTGTTTTTATCCAGGTGGCTGAGGGCTGAATGAAGAGCTGTGGAAACTGCATCCTCTGTCGACCTGCTTAGGCAAACTGGTGTGGGTCCAGTGTAGGTGGCAGGCCCACTGTGAGGTGATTTCAGAATCAGTTAATCAAAGCACTTCATAAAAAAAGGGCAGCTGAATTCTGCAGCTGAGTGCTTAGGTTCTGGTATGATGGTTGTAGTCTTCAGGCATGTAGGAGCCGTGGCTTGGGCCATTGACAGAAAATGTCAGTGAAGACCTGTGTCGATTGTCCAGCGCATTCTCTGAGCACACGTCCCGATATGCCGTCCGGACCAGCTGCTTTGCGTGCATCCACTCTGCTAAATGCTGAATAGACATCTGTTGTGGAGAGTGATAGTGGACTGTGAACAGTAGAAAAGTTTTGTTTTATGTTTTGCATTTCTTCCCCATGACTGTGCAGACTTGACTTTTGTTGAGTAATCAGATAAGAAGTACTTTTAATTTATTAAAAAGCAATACTAAATAAGAGAGAGAAAATAAGACGGTCTCCTAAACTGAACGTCATTTGTTTTTTTTTCTTTTCTTTTTTTATTATGTAAATGCAAAGATTTCAAACAAACTCCTTTCACGTCGTCATTATGGGGTTTTCTTTGTAGAATTCTGAGAAAATGAATTTCATTTCTGAATTTAGCACTCTTTTCACAGACTAAAATCCTTGTGTACCAGCTGAAAGCAGCAGGAAAACAGATGACTGAGAGGACTAAAGAGGTAGCTATAAAAGAAGATTAAACGTTTTTTTTTTCTTTCTTTTTAGGGATAACTCTCTGTAATTTGTCCTCTTAAATTGTTTATCTAGCTATTTGCACTATTCTAAATGTTTTGGCAAAAATGTGCCTCTAATAGTACTGTGATTATGCCCTGTGAATATGGTGAGGTGATAAAGTTTCAAGGAGACCAAAGAAAACACATTTGCCGTATTTTCCTTGAAGTGAACATTTATTTCCATCTGTAGTTGTTTAAAAAAGAAAAGAAAAGAAAAGAAAAGCAATAGCTGCAAACTATAATAGAATAACTGTATTGTATGTTTACACAAGTGTATTAATGTTCCTCTTTTTTATTGTCTCTATTTCCAAACAGATTAACATTCTGAAGAAAGAACAAATGAAGGTCCATGGCATTTAAAATGTTTGGCTTTCCATTGGATTGAGGCCACAGTGTTTTCTAAGATCACTGATTTGAATTGTATGATTACTATTTGGCCATATGAAAGCATGATCTACACTACTCAGCAATAATAATAATAATAACCACTGACAAGTGAATCTAAATAACATTGATTATAAAAGCGTGTGATTATTAGAAAGCAAATTCTCAAAACCAAAATTCCAAATTTGGAAAAAAACAAATTCTCAAAACCAGGGTGTTAAAAGCAGGAAAAATGGGCAAGCGTAAAGACCTGAGTGACTTTGACAAAGGCCAGATTGTGATGGCTAGACGACTGGGTCAGAGTATTTCCAGAACAGCAGCTCTTGTGGGGTGTTCCCGGTCTGTAGTGGTGAGTACTTACCAAAAGTGGTCCAGGGAAGGACAACCAGTGAACCGACGGCATGGTCATGGACGTCCAAGGCTTATTGATGCATGTGGGGAGCGAAAACTAGCCCATCTGGTCCAGTCCCACAGAAGAGCTACTTTAGCACAAATTGCTGAAAAAATTAATGCTGATTGTGATAGAAAGGTGTCAGAACACACAGTGCAGCGTAGCTTGCTGCGTATGGGGCTGCGTAGAGACAGACCAGTCAGAGTGTTATTGACTTTGGAAAAGTGGAAGAAGGTGGAAAGACTGATAACTGTCTTGAATGCTCTTCACTTGTAAATAGTCCTTCCTACTGTCCAGGTTGTCCCAAACGTCTCTATAGTGACCTATGTATATCAGCACAATTTCAATTGTTCCTTTATCAGTGCATGTTTGTGGAAGACCACTTCTTAGTTGATCTTCAACACCTCCAGTCTTTTTTAAAGGTTTTGCATCGGTGTTGCTAAATGCATTCTTATAGGCTGTCTGGTAAAAAACAAAACAAAACAAAAAAATAATAATAATAATATATATATATATGGAGACTTGGGATACTGTAAAATGATCAGTTTCAACTTCTGGGCTTTATAAACATTCCTAGGTTGATGAGCAGCAGCAATTGCTATCTCTGCAGTGAGTCACACATTGATGATTAGCTAATCTGTTTTCTCCATATGTAACACCTGTCTGCTGATTTCTCTCCTAATGGTTGTGGAGGTAGGAAGGGAGTATTTATTTTCCCAACTGTGTTTATTTCCCTTTTATTTAAATTCTTCTTATTTTTTATATAAAAAAAACAAGAGTACATAAATAAGTCTGCATATTAAAATCGGCTTTTGTCACCTGGGGGTATTTGTTTATAGATGTTCGTGAGGACTACCCATTTACTAGTTTGGTCTTAAATAACAACTGAAGTCTGGTGTATATATTTTAATAAAGTATATAAAACAATAAAATTCCCAAAATGCCTGCATTTGTTTTTGTGGCTTACTACATACTATGTACGTTTTCTTTTTGTAGTGGATAAGAAACTGGATTATCTATAGCCTGCCTATCCTCAAATAGTATGAAAATACTTGGTTAAACCAAGAAAAATGGTATACTTGGCACATTTCTGCATGAATAGACAAATCATCAGATTTGACATGTTTCTATGTGAGTGCTGATTTTCTCCCTCTTTCCATATAGTGTACTAATGGTGGTCTGTTGGTGATGTATACATTAATGTTTAATTTGCTATGAAAATGTAGATGCAAGGAGGTTCCTGTCTTTTGTTTAGTGAGAAGTGGACTTGCACAGAGTAGCTTAGCGAGTTTTTGGCATCAGCAGTTTAGTGGGCTCATGTCTGTGTGAGACACAAGGAACAGACGGTGGAGGCAGTCTAGCCTCGGGCTGTCCACCGGCCTCTCTGTGCCACTCAATTAATTTCTGCAAGACGATGCAGGAAAGATGCACAAAGTTAATGATGGATGCTTCATATTAGTCACCAGCCATTTTCATCTTTTATATCTTTGTTTGTTTCTTCGGATCTTTAAAGGCCATGTTAAATGAATGGATACTCTCAAGCTGCTGAAAGTGCCTGGTGGCTTTTTAAAAAACCATTTGGAAACCATTTATAGCATGCACTGGTTTGAAGTTTGATATCTCTAATTACCTATGAATACGGACAGGCATACACGTTCTACTTGTGAGCTTGACACCCCATTGCTCAGGATTATTCAGTCCTGGCTGCTGCAGAAGGCAGACTGTGTTGTTTTTGTGTGGCTTTGCTAGAGGCCAGCCAGCTGTTATTGTTTTTGTCTTGATTGCTATATACCCGGTCACACCCCTCCATTTTCATTTGGCCTACCTCTCTATATTCCTGCCAACATATTTGCTTCAGATGGGACATTAATGACTGCTCCTCAGTCTAGCAGGTCAATGACTGCGATCTTTTGTTTCCTGAAATATAAACTGTCATGTTTCACATGACCAGCAGATGGAGCTGTGAACCTACACCAAGCATCACAATGAAATAAAAACGTGGATTATTTTCAGAAAAGTCTACCTAACATATTATATATATATATATATATATATATATATATATATATATATATATATATATATATATAATCAATGCAAATAGTATTAGAAGCAAACATTGAGTGATGTCAATACCTATGCTATACGTATCACTTTCTTTTTTAATTGGGAAAATAATAAAATTTAACCTGAAATTATGTATAATTCACTTGATTAGTTTTTTAATTTGTTGTTAATCGTATGCTCTATATATTTTTTTCTTTATATTTTGCTACATTTTAGATAGCTTTGGCATGTGTGTGTGTGTGTGTGTGTGTGAGAGAGAGAGAGAGAGAGAGAGAGAGAGAGAGAGAGAGAGAGAGAGAGAGAGAGAGAGAGAGAGAGAGAGAATTTGGTAATAACTAAAACATAATTTAGTAAAAAAAAAGACTACCATGTAGTTGATTTTGAAAGGGACATTCAACACGTGTAATGTTCAAATAAGATTTTGGGCAATATTAATCCACACCATATTACTAAAGGACAAAAAGTGTTGTTCCATCCCGAATCCTGTGTCTGTCAAATTACATCTGTAATAAAGATCAGACTCTCCTTCATTATGTTCTAATTGTGTTTGGATTTAGCAGAATGCAGACGATCGTTACAGATGTGCATCACAAAGCCGGTATTAAAATATATAAATAAATAGGTAGGGGGAAGTCTGCATTAGTTCTTAGAATTTCTGAAATTAGTTAATTACAGTGTCTGTTAATAGTGAAGAGAATGATGGCGCTTTTATTTCCCCGAAAAGATTATGCCCACATTTTAATAGAATAATATTACATGTATTAATTATTGCACCTATCCGTCGCAGGTGTGGACTTAATTGAGATTCACACATCTGGAGTGTGTGCTTGTTTGACCTTTTGATCAGCACAGCTTGCTGGATAGGAATGTTGTTAGTCACGCTTCCACAACCAGCTTTATTGAAACTGTATGGCAGGCAGTTCTGACTGTCCACCTTCCTATATCATAACCGATTTAAAAAAAAAAAGAAGGTAATAATTGTAAATCGCAAATAAAAAATGCATGTAACACCTTGTGAGTAACGCTAATTTGGTAGGAAGGACAGCAAGTACACAGTTAAAATATTAGTTGCATTATGAAGGTCTTGCCAGCTCAAAAATAAAAAAAACCCCCGCTATTTGTCAAAACCTCCATGCCAAAAAGCTATTTGGAAGGAGTGCCATAAGAAAGCCCCTACTGTTTCAGAGGAAAAAATTAAAGCGCCTGGGCTTTGCCAAATGCTGTTGGCACATTGACTGGGATTGGGTACTGTGGTCAGATTAGGCCAACACAGAACTTTTAGTCGGCAGACATCACAGATATCTGCTATGTGTAAAAAAAAAAAAAAAAAAAAAAAAGGAAAGGGAAAAAAAAAGGGTTCATATATCAAAAGAGCCACCAGATCTACTATTAAATACAGTGGCAACTTAGAAGTCAGTTGTCCTAAGACTCATGAGTCATGCATCATGATTTTTTTCAAAATATGTTGGCCAAACTCCTGGTCTGCCAGGAGGCCCGGATCATTCATCAAACCCATGATTTATAACACACTTCCAAATTCACTAAAAATGAATTGGTTGACTGATCAGTGTTTTGCTATTTAATCTCCATCTACTGATGAAAAAGGCTGATCGAAAATTTCAAAGGCACTCCTACAAAAAAAGATTTGCATAGTTGAATGGCTTATGTTCATTCACCAACCTGTACTAAAAATTGGGTTGTCAGATGTACTCCATAGTCATGCTTTCAATAAAAATCAAATCTGTCCTGTTACAATGGATGCATTTATACAATTACATTCATGCAAAATTGGATTAAAAGATACATTTACAGCATATGCCCTAATCCATAGTAAGCACATTTATTAAATTTTTTAAACTCTATATTTGAGGGTTAAGGGTCAAGCAGTGGCAGATTTAAACTCCCACCATGTAAATCTGAAGTACAGTATTTGTTTTTTCTTTTTCAGAATGGACAGCAACTAATCTATTGACCCATTGTGCATTTGCTGATTTTCAGTGATACATGCACTGATTCTTATTTTGAGTGAGAGTCTTCAGCTTTCTCTAGTTTACATTTGGCTTAGTGTCAAAATGCTGCTGTCTGTATAAATTAATTTGCCCGTCATTACTTTTGCATCCACCAGATGGCAATATGTAATTGATACCAGTAATCCTACCTTGACAATTTGTAGTTTCTGATATGATTCATCAAATATTTAATGTTATTCTTTACTAGGTGTGTGACAGGACATTGAAATGTTCAAAGCATATCCTCAAATTTTCAGATAATCTTTGTTTGCCAAACAAGGTGGGCTTTTATGAAACTGTAATCAATGCTGGCATAACATATGGTGTAGGCTTATAGTCCATTCCATGGAGACAAATAGCCTGTTCCCTTCTCCAAACTCGCACTTAAAAACAGCAGCTTTACTAGAGGTGGCATCGTTCCAGTTCTGAAGCAATAGTCTTAGTTCAACCTCTTCATCTGCTGAAAATGTCAAACCCTTCTTCTCTTACCTTGTTTGTCTGGTTAAAGAAAATAATTTAAAATTAACCAGCAGTACCTGGTGCAGCAACAGGATGGAGCAGTGGGTTAATAGTGTTTCCTAGGGAACTGTGTGTAGGCACACAGCCTCCACTGCTAATAGCCCTAAAATATCCCAATTAAAAGTGGAGACGGGGGACTATGTGTTTTCATTGGCCCATGCTCAGAGTGTTGGCCGCTGCCAGAGAAAGGCAGGGTCTGGTTCTATTGCAATATGTTCCTTTGAGCGTTCCGTTTTTAGAGATGAGAGGTGGAGAAAAGGATCCTTCGAGTGTCTTTGTACCATATGCATGTAGAAGTTGACACACAGCCATGTACTCCAGGTTTTTGTGCAGCTCATACTTATATTGGGTTAATTGCTAAGACATGACAAACATGTGTAATTATTTCTCACAGTTTTATGTTGGGGCCCCCACAAGCTTGTGTATTTAGTGGGCACACAGGGTATTTCTGTTAGCTGATTAGCACTGCACAGTGAAGAGAATGTAATTGCTTGAAATGTAATGAGCATTCATGACTAATAGATTGATGACTTCAGTAGGATATTTTGGTAAGTCTTTATTCATCTTCATGCCGTCTCCCTAAATAAATTATTTTCAGAAACGTTATCAAAATCCTTGTACATTCTCTATACAGCACCTTGAACTAAATGTATCCTCCCTACTATATATATATATATATATATATATATATATATATATATATATATATATATATATATATATATATATATACTGGTAAGTTTCTAACACAGGCTGCTATGCCCATAATAAATGGATGTAACATCTTGCACTGTTATAATCTGACAGTGTTTTTCACCATCACTCATAAAACTGTCTTGAGTTTGATACGCTCCATACATGAGTGCATGCTGAATTCAGTGCATTTGCATCAGTGTATATTGAATCCAGTATCTTACAAGGTGTGTGTGTGTGCGCGCATGTGTGTGTGTGGAGTGAGTGGAAGGGCCCCCCTGCTGAGCAACTTCACTACACTGACAGGTGCTTCAGAAAGACTGGGAGTGATTTACAGCCATGCGCTTCTGCTCAGACAGACAGACAGCAGTCAATGAGACCCTTGTGAGTCCTGCATCATGCACCTGCCCTAAAGCGTGGACAGCACAACCACCAGCACAGTCTGTCTGTATGTCCTTAAACATTCAACTATTTGGTTCCATTATTTTAATATTAATTTAGTAAAGAAATTATAATATTTATATTGAACTTATATTATGACAAATATTTGTGATATTTATTTACTAGTTAAGATTTATTTATTATCTAAATGATCTATTTATACTTGAAAAGATACATTCCACACATTACATCATAACCAAACTGAAATCTTGACACAAGGCAGATTGGGTCCCTCCCATTCTCCTCGGACCTCTTTTATCAATAAGGTATTTCTTCCCACAGAACTGGCACTCCCCACCCCCACACCAGTCGGTGTGAACTCCCAGGAGATCATGCAGTTTCTGAAAAACGCAAAACCAGCCCATCTGGCACTAACAACCACTCCACAGACAAAGTCACCGAGATCATATTTTTCACTCTATTCTGAAGTTTGATGTGAACATTAGCTAAAACTCTTGACCTGTATCTGCCTGATTTTATGCATTGCACTGCTGCCACATGATTGACTGTTTGGATGAATGCATGAATGAGCAAGTGTTCCTAAAAAAAAAAGTGGCTTGTGAATATATGTGGGTGATTGGTTAAACTTTGTGAGAGAGAGTGTGAATTGATTTTCTGTAAAAACGAGGCAGGATTGTTCAAAGAAGAAAAAACTCTGAAAAGGGGGAAAGTGGGCAGGATTGGTCAAAATGTGACTCTCATGACTCTCATGCCACGTTATCTTTTTCTGTTGCGGAAAATTGATGAATTCTTTTGTTTTTTCACACATCGATTACATCAGTTAAATTAATTACTGTAATGCTTTGATTGTCAGTGTTTCGAAACCTACATTAAACAAATTACAGGTTGTCCAAAATTCAGTCTAAGTCTAGTGAGCATAATTCTCCAGTTTTGGAGTCATTGTATTGGCTCCCGGTTCGGATTCCTGATTGATTTTGAAATTGAATGCTGACCTTTAAGGCCCTACATGGTATGGTACCTCATTATTCGACACAGCTTTTAACTGTCTACACTCCAAGGCGTGATCTCCGTTCCTATGATTCCGGTCTTTTGGTTGTTCCTCCTACCAGTTTATTCTCTATGGGTGATCAGCTTTTTTTCTCACATGCACCAAAACTGTGGATTTTTCTCCCTACTGAGATTAGATTGGTGGTTTTGTACTGTTTTTAAATCTGCTCTTAAAACTCATATTTCCAGGATAGCATTTTGAGATTTTTTTATTTTTGTGATTTATTCTGTGATGTTTATTTACTTCTTTTACTTTTCTCATTATTATTTTCCTTATTAGTTTTATTATCATTACTATTATTTATTATTATCTTTATCCTTATTTATTTATTTTTTTCTGCAATGCTTGGAAAGCGTTTTGAGATGCTACTTTTAAAGGCACAATATAAAATACAGAATATTAGTAATAGTAAAATTCCTTCAGTATGAGGTGCAGTCAAACTTGTGGGAGTGAGTTTGAATTGAGATCTGTAGGAGCAGGTGACATTAGAAAAACATTCTGCATGAGGAGGTGGGCATGGACAAACTGTCTTGGCTTTCTTAATTTGAAGAGATTCCCATAGAATTGATGACTGGTCTTTTTGTAGGAAATGACTTGGATTAAAACAATTTAAAGTCACAAGCACTCCTCCAGGATGGTTCCAGAAAAAGAAAACTCACTTTCCTGCGATTCTTATAGAGCACTGAAATTGTCATGTGGTCTGATTTTATTTTGTACATTTACTGTAGTTTTTTTTTTTGCCAATTTTTTTAGTCTTTTTATAATGATATGTGTAGAGATATGATATGATATGATATGATATGATATGATTGACTAGTGAGGAGAGTGTGTTGAGAATATGGAGGTAGTATTTTAAGCAGCTGATGAATGAGGAAAATTAGAAAGAGAGAGAGAGAGAGAGAGAGAGAGAGAGAGAAAAGGGGGGATGATGTGGAGATAGTAAAGCAGGAAGTGGATAGGATTTGTAAGGACAATGTGAGAACAGCAATTAGGAAGATAAAGAGTGAAAAGTTGTTTGGACCAGATGACATACCGGTAGAAGCATGGAGATGTTTAGGAGAGATGGCAGTGGAGTTTTTAACCAGATTGCTCAACAAGATTCTGGAAGATGAGAGGATGCCTGAGGAATGGACAAGTGTGCTGGTACCGATCTTTAAGAATAAAGGAGCTGTGCAGACCTGCAGTACCTACAGGGGAATAAAGTTGATCAGTCACACAATGAAGTTCTGAGAAAGAGTAGTGGAAGCCAGGCTGAGAGAAGAGGTAATCATCTGTGAGCAACAGTATGGATTTATGCCGAGGAAAAGCACTACGGACACAATACCTGCTTTGACAATGTTAATGGAGAAGAACAGAGAAGGTCAGAAGGAGTTGTATTGTGTGTTTGTGTATTTAGAGAAAGCGTAAGACAGGGTGCTGAGGGAGGAGTTGTGGTATTGTATTAGGAAGTTAGGTGTATCAGAGAAGTATGTGATGGTGGTGAAGGACCTATATAAGGACAGTGTGACAGCAGTGAAGTGTGCAGTACAAACCACTGACATGTTCAAAGTGGGGGGTTGAATTGTATCAAGGATCGGCTCTGAGCCCTTTTCTGTTTACAGTGGTGATGGACAGGTTGACGGACGAGGTCAGACAGGAGTCTCCATGGACTATGATATTTGCGGTTGATATTGTGATTTGTGCTGAGAGTAGGGAGCAGGTTGAGAAGAGCTTGGAAAGGTACATGCTGGAGAGAAGGGGAATGAAAGTCAGTAGGAGTAAGACAGAGTACATGTGCATAAACATGGACTGGATTAGAAATGAGTTTATTAGAGGGACTGTGCATGTAGGACGTTTTAGAGGGATGATAGATTGAGATGGTATGGACATGTACAGAAGATGGACATTGGGTATATTGGAAGAAAAAATCCCAAGTATGGAGCTGCCAGGAAGGAAGGAAAGAGGAAGGTTTGAAAGAGGCAGATGTAGAGGACAGAGTAGTATGGAGACGGATGATCTGCTGTGGCGACCCCAAATGGGAGCAGCCAAAAGAAGAAGAAGATAAAGAAGAAGAAGAAGAAATGATATCATATGATATGATATTGCTTTACTAGAACTCAGAGGCTTAAACCTATTCCAGTATAAAGACCAAGGTTACCAAGGTTGGTGTGGATGAATTTAGTTTCCAGCCCTGACCTTATCATCATTCTTGGAATTATTTTATTATTTGGAATTAATTTAAATAAGAACTGTGTACCAGGCCTTCTGTGGAATTTTCATGCCTACAGCTAACTAAAATGCATGACAGTGGGATAAAGAGTAATGATTTGCTCAACCTAATAAAGAAGAAGATACTGTTAAAAAATAATAATATTGGTACAAATAGCACAAAACATAAGTGAGCTTTCTTAATTTTGCCAATATTTCATGTGCAGACTATCCAAACAATTATTTATGAATAATTATTGTGAAATAAAAAGTACTATCATTACACATAAGTGTGGAAAAGTTGTTTTCTTGACCACCCTAAAGGTTTCTGCCTTTTCCCCACTTTCTGCAGTTTCTAGACAATTGCTGTTGTTTTACATAGGGTGTCCTAAAAGCAGAACTCTTTTGTGTTATAAGCTGTGACAGTTATTATATGGTGTATGGCGTATGCATGAATATTGATAATTTACACATGTCGGGACAATGTTTTTGTTTAGTTTGTTATATTTTAAATTCTGTCCTCTTTAAACAATACAAATGCCTACTTCATTGTCAAAGAGAATTGGTAGCTTGACTTTAATTCGACTTCAATAATGCTGAATAGTTTCCAGGACCATTGCAAGCAAGACATTTTTCAAAAAAACATTGTAATGTAATTGTATTTCTGGGACTAGCTTGATAACATTTATACAGATAATCTGTCACTGCTTTCTTAGACTGATTGACATGAAAGTATCAGTGGCAGGTGAATTAAAAAAAATCCTGTTTTATCCCCAGCAGATGGCACTGTACCAATGAAGCAGAGTGACTATTAAAAGCAGACAGAAGGTCCATTTTTTATAAAGTATGTTTTCCTGGACATTTATTGTCATATAAGGAACACAACAGACATCAACCTTAGAATATAGATGAAATAATATTGCCTATTATATTGCTACTTTGGATGCATTTAGTTTGCATATCCTTATGCCCTATGGACATTTTACTGAGGTACATGTACAGTGAGGAAAATAAGTATTTGAACACGCTGCTATTTTGCAAGTTCTCCCACTTAGAAACCATGGAGGGGTCTGAAATTGTCATCGTAGGTGCATGTCCACTGTGAGAGACATAATCTAAAAAAAAATAATCCAGAAATCACAATATATGATTTTTTAACTATTTATTTGTATGATACAGCTGCAAATAAGTATTTGAACACCTGTCTATCAGCTAAAATTCTGACCCTCAAAAACCTGTTAGTCTGCCTTTAAAATGTCCACCTACACTACATTTATTATCCTAAATTAGATGCACCTGTTTGAGGTCGTTAGCTGCATAAAGACACCTGTCCACCTCATACAATCAGTAAGAATCCAACTACTAACATGGCCAAGACCAAAGAGCTGTCCAAAGACACTAGAGACAAAATTGTACACCTCCACAAGGCTGGAAAGGGCTACGGGGAAATTGCCAAGCAGCTTGGTGAAAAAAGGTCCACTGTTGGAGCAATCATTAGAAAATGGAAGAAGCTAAACATGACTGTCAATCTCCCTCGGACTGGGGCTCCATGCAAGATCTCACCTCGTGGGGTCTCAATGATCCTAAGGAAGGTGAGAAATCAGCCCAGAACTACACAGGAGAAGCTGGTCAATGACCTGAAAAGAGCTGGGACCACCGTTTCCAAGGTTACTGTTGGTAATACACTAAGACGTCATGGTTTGAAATCATGCATGGCACGGAAGGTTTCCCTGCTTAAACCAGCACATGTCCAGGCACGTCTTAAGTTTGCCAATGACCATTTGGATGATCCAGAGGAGTCATGGGAGAAAGTCATGTGGTCAGATGAGACCAAAATAGAACTTTTGGGTCATAATTCCACTAAACGTGTTTGGAGGAAGAAGAATGATGAGTACCATCCCAAAAACACCATCCCTACTGTGAAGCATGGGGGTGGTAGCATCATGCTTTGGGGGTGTTTTTCTGCACATGGGACAGGGCGACTGCACTGTATTAAGGAGAGGATGACCGGGGCCATGTATTGCGAGATTTTGGGGAACAACCTCCTTCCCTCAGTTAGAGCATTGAAGATGGGTCGAGGCTGGGTCTTCCAACATGACAATGACCCGAAGCACACAGCCAGGATAACCAAGGAGTGGTGCTGTAAGAAGCATATCAAGGTTCTGGCGTGGCCTAGCCAGTCTCCAGACCTAAACCCAATAGAGAATCTTTGGAGGGAGCTCAAACTCCGTGTTTCTCAGCGACAGGCCAGAAACCTGACTGATCTAGAGAAGATCTGTGTGGAGGAGTGGGTCAAAATCCCTCCTGTAGTGTGTGCAAACCTGGTGAAAAACTACAGGAAACGTTTGACCTCTGTAATTGCAAACAAAGGCTCCTGTACCAAATATTAACATTGACTTTCTCAGGTGTTCAAATACTTATTTGCAGCTGTATCATACAAATAAATAGTTTAAAAATCATATATTGTGATTTCTGGATTTTTTTTTTTAGATTATGTCTCTCACAGTGGACATGCACCTACGATGACAATTTCAGACCCCTCCATGATTTCTAAGTGGGAGAACTTGCAAAATAGCAGAGTGTTCAAATACTTATTTTCCTCACTGTATATCTATCAATCTCAAAAAACGCTTGTGTGTCTTGCAATACAGCCATTATGCTGTAATGAAATATGCATCAGGTAATAGAAGTGACATTGAAAAACAAAGTATACAGGCGCAGAGTCAAATAAGTCTATAACCAGTAAGGTTGAAGTGTTTGAGGGTTTGACATTGAGTTCCAATACCATGTTAAGTGATTTTATATATTTCTCCAAATGCATCTTAGTGAATGTTATAATATCTGCAAACTCTTTTTTTTCTCAATGCATGAAAATGGCTTGTGAATGGAATTTTGTATGACTATGAACTATTTTGATTTAATTTGAAGTTGCTAGAAACATTCAAGGAAACTATTCAAATCCATCATGTCCATCATATCAGCCTCTTGAACATGCCCCATGCATCCATCTTAGAATCTTTTCAGTGTGATATATCAAGAACAAATGCCTGAATATTTGTATAGGATTTATATGGAAATATCACTGTAACCAACAGATGAACTTATTACATTTTGGAACTGATCAAAACATGCTCAAGGTCACAAAGTTTTTCTTTGATAGCTCTGAAGTATATTTTAACAGTTTTGCTGGCATGCACATGAGCAGAAAGGAGTACTAGAGGTAATAGAGACATCTCCAGGATCAAGTCTCACATTACGGTGAACTTGCTATGTACAGTTTAGCATTCAACTGAATTTGAGGAATTTGCTGGTCAACTTAAACAAATAGTCTCCAAGGTCAGAGTCATAAAAGAAGATTATGGAAGTGCAAACGAGCCTAGCTAGTAGAGTAATCTATGTTGTGAAAGCAATCAAACATTATGCATTACACCATTAAGTTATACCAATAAGCCAAACATTAAAAGTGAAAATGATTTAGGCTCATCTGCATTTTGCACTTTGCACCTAGTGAATTGGAATACCATTTGAAAAATTGTAAATTGAAGACTTCAGAGTCCAATTAAAGCTTACTCTAGAGATAAGGTCACCCTCTCTTGGCGTAACACTCATGACTGTGTGAAAAGCAAGAAGTGTTAGATCTCTATGTTGTAAAATCAAGCATTTCAAAACATCAGGGATATAACTGGCTAAGACAGCCACAGCTGGCCCTCTATCAATTATCTATACCATTTCCACATTCAGTTCAATAAAATAATACAGGATAATGTACAAATGTTGCACAGACACTAACAAATGTATTAACAAAAAACTTAAATATTATTTCAAATGAAAATATAAAAAGATGCCAAAGGGAGTTTTTATTTCTGTTCACATGTAAACAATTTCCCTGTGGCAACAATGAAGTATTCTGATTCTAATTGATAAAATGAACTACTGTTACAGAAGGGTTTTGTGTATTGAATAACTTGAAACCATTATTACACTGGTTAGATAATTCTGGCATATTGTTTGTGTTAAGTATGCACAGCTATAATAAGTAAACAGAGATCAGTGAGAAGAATGACACATTTCTGTGCACCATTGTACTGAGTAATTACAGCGACCTTTAAGGGGCACCCAGAAATATAAACCATTCGGAAATCCTTTACAGATAACCTGACCTGTTGATTGTTTGATTCCAAAAAGCAATTTATGGATGCATCCAAAACCTGTTCATGAACTATACCCTGCACACCTTTTTTTGTAACAGTATCAGTGTTTATAAGTTTATAAGTTATAATTATGTTTATAAGTTATAATGCAGCAGTACAGTGGCAAATGGTAACATGTCTTCTCACCAGTTCTAACAGTTGATCCTAAACTTGGTTCCTGGCTGTATGTATTTTCACTTGTTCTCACTGTCTTTGTATGGGTTTTCTCAGAATTCTCCACTGCTCTAAATTTCCTAGACACCGGCAGAAATGTGTGTATGGTGCCATGTGATCGACTGACACTCAATTCAATGTGTTTTCCCACCTCATGCGCACTAATCCTGGGATTACCTCCAGATCCACAATGACTGGATCATAATTAAGCAGTTACTAAAGATGAATATAATGCAATTTAAGAAGATGAAGGAGTTTTAGTTCATGAATGTTGAATTTAAATTATACTCTTTTGCCACTATCTTTGCTTTGTCTTTATAGCAAACACATTCTGTACGAAGTCCACTGTAATTAAATTAGCATTAACTTGATTAACAGGCATATCTGTTCCTATGGTCTCCCTTATGTTAGACAAATTTGTGTAAATGCTTTTTGAAGTGCATTTGTATTTTATAATTGTTTGCATGCATTTAAATGTTGTGTTTGTGCTGTGAGTATGTGGTTCATTATGTATGAGCTGACCACTGTAATTTGGTAACAGTAGAATATATATATTTTTTATCTCACCCATCAATTGCTCTTTAAATGTTCTCTGGAAAACAGATGTGCTTAATACCCAGCTGTGCAAATCTGCAGTAGCACAAACTATCATTATTTGCAGAGGTTACATCTTCAAGAAGTAAATGATTAAACTTAACAAGCAAATAATCAGTCAAACAAGAATGATTGTATATACAATATGGTAAGTTGCTAAGCAAATACTGCTTTTTGAACAAACTTATATCAACATATACCACCATATCTTTTATTCAACTTAAAAAGGACTAAAAGTCATGCAAATATCTGACTTTAAATCAAATAGAAAAATATTTGACTGCAATGAAAACCTTCTTGCATGATGCCATGTCTCACTTTAAACAATTTTTGTACTATTTGCTTGAATGATTTACATCATATGAAAACAATTCCTGCTGCCTTTTAGTTTTATACATATGGAGTAAAAGATCTCAATGCATGTACCTGCATTAATTTAATTGGCATCGACATGGATGTCCAATGCTTCTTTTTTAACTGTCATCTTATAAGAGTGACATTAATTATGCTAAACTAATTGTTAAACTCTGTTAGATAATTTACTACTTTTACTATTTACAAATTTACATTTTCCTACATGCTGCACAAGACAAATTTCTTTTTTCTTTCCTTCTTTTTTCTTTTACTTTACACTACATTCTACTTGAAGGCAAACTTTTAGGAAGTGGACCAGAGTGATTTTAAATAGCATGGAGTATGACTAATGATGGAAACATGTTAAAATCATTGCAAGAAAGTCCTTGGAAGACAAATGAATTTTCAGCAGAATAATTAACTTAATTAACAAATTTGCATGCATATTCATCAAGCTATTCAAGTCTCTCCAGCTCAGCTTGATGAACGTTGGTGTAATAACCATCTCATTTACATTCTGTCATCCACTGCCTTTTGTAGATGAAAATGAAAAATAAAGAAAATAGAGCACGCACATATGCATGTGCTTATCTTCATGTATCATCTGAAATAGACCTCTGCCTCTCCTTTAGTCTATCTCTATATGTGGCACTACACAGAGAAAATGCATTTATCACAAAAAGATATTGGTGTAAGGAGCTCCAGAGATTCTTCTTTGGCCTCCTCATGGTGTGCCGGCTCTGTGTTGCCTGCTCATGGGCTGTGCCTGTGCTTCAAGCCCCTACCCCCTCCATGCTCTCTTGGGTATAGAGTTGGCAGTGGTCCCTGACTCACGGCTCTCCGGGGCCGGCAGACTGTGGCGTGTAGAAATTGCTGCTCTCTCCACTCTCTCACTGTCTCCGCAGGGCAATCTTAAAAGGCAGCAAGGTGTAACGGCACAGACTGGCAGCCTGGCACACAGCGCCTGAGGATACCAGCATTACTGACAATCAAGCCGTACAGCCCCACCCCTTCACACACACCAATACACACATTTGTCTGTGCAGGCATTTAAGTGTGCTCTTTGGCGCAGCATGTGTTTGCACACAAATCTATGCTTAGTATTTGTTCTATTTGTTTTCAATATGTTGCAGAGTTCAGACTTTTTGCATTTCTTTTCAATTTGGTATATGATTATTAACCTGTTATGTGCATAAAGGCAGCTATGGAATTACAAAAGGGTGAAAAAAAGATTTATAATTTCTTGTCAGCTTAAATTTACGAGAGTGTTTCTTTGTATATGGAACAATTAAGAGGCGATGGTTATTTTCATACACGTAGGAGAAGTTCAGTAAAATTGTTTTGGAATAAAGAAATCAGCATTAGGCCTAACCTGAGTTAATTCTGACTGTGTATACGTGTGATAATTTAAGCCGAACACAACATATGCTCGACATATTCTGGAGTGCTATGTTTTACAAAGCATCACAGCTTGCTGTAGATTCATTCATGATATTCACAGAGGAACTGGTTAGTATAGCAGCTGAAAAGTTGTTTCTTTTATATATATATATATATATATAATAGTTATTTTTTTCTCTCTCTCTCTCTCTCTCTCTCTCTCTCTCTCTCTCTCTCTCTCTCTCTCTTTCTCTCTCTCTCTCTCTCTCTCTCTCTCTCTCTCTCTCTCTCTCTATCTCTCTCTCTCTCTCTCTCTCTCTCTCTCTCTCTACCTCTCTCTCTCTATATATATATATATATATATATATATATATATGTATGTATACACACACACACACACACACAAACACACACACACACACACACACAAATGCAGTCATCAGCATTGTATGAAAGTGGTGTTTCGTGACATGGGCAAGAATTTAGTAATGTAGGTGGATCAATTTATTTTAAACATTATTATGAAATGTATAAATAATAGGCTAAAGACTTTCTTGGATAAAAACTAAATACAGTAATACAGAACTACTAAAACCTTATATCTCTTTGAAAAAAAGCATTTCGGAGTCCATTGCAATTCATCTGTGTCTTAATTAAAATTTTAATTAGACTGGGTACTACATTTATTGTGTGGATATTTATTTAGCTTTTGCCCATGCTCTTATTTGTGATTAAAAAATAAGTTACATTATTAATAATAAAAAATATACAGTGAGAAAAATAAGTATTTGAACACCCTGCTATTTTGCAAGTTCTCCCACTTAGAAATCATGAAGGGGTCTGAAATGGTCATCGTAGGTGCATGTCCACTGTGAGAGACATAATCTAAAAAAAAAAAATCCAGAAATCACAATATATGATTTTTAACTATTTACTTGTATGATACAGCTGCAAATATGTATTTGAACACCTGTCTATCAGCTAGAATTCTGACCCTCAAAGACCTGTTAGTCTGCCTTTAAAATGTCCACCTCCACTACATTTATTATCCTAAATTAGATGAATTTGTTTGAGTTCGTTAGCTGCATAAAGACACCTGTCCACCCCATACAATCAGTAAGAATCCAACTACTAACATGGCCAAGACCAAAGAGCTGTCCAAAGAGACTAGAGACAAAATTGTACACCTCCACAAGGCTGGAAAGGGCTACGGGAAATTGCCAAGCAGCTTGGTGAAAAAAGGTCCACTGTTGAAGCAATCATTAGAAAATGGAAGAAGCTAAACATGACTGCCAATCTCCCTCGGACTGGGGCTCCATGCAAGATCTCACCTTGTGGGGTCTCAATAATCCTAAGGAAGGTGAGAAATCAGCCCAGAACTACACGGGAGGAGCTGGCCAATGACCTGAAAAGAGCTGAGACCACCGTTACAAGGTTACTGTTGGTAATACACTAAGACATCATGGTTTGAAATCATGCATGGCACGGAAGGTTCCCCTGCTTAAACCAGCACATGTCCAGGCACGTCTTAAGTTTGCCAGTGACAATTTGGATGATCCAGAGGAGTCATGGGAGAAAGTCATGTGGTCAGATGAGACCAAAATAGAACTTTTGGGTCATAATTCCACTAAACGTGTTTGGAGGAAGAAGAATGATGAATACCATCCCAAGAACACCATCCCTACTGTGAAGCATGGGGGTGGTAGCATCATGCTTTGGGGTGTTTTTCTGCACATGGGACAGGGCGACTTCACTGTATTAAGGAGAGGATGACCGGGGCCATGTATTGCGAGATTTTGGGGAACAACCTCCTTCCCTCAGTTAGAGCATTGAAGATGGATCGAGGCTGGGTCTTCCAACATGACAATGACCCGAAGCACACAGCCAGGATAACCAAGGAGTGGCTCTGTAAGAAGCATATCAAGGTTCTGGCGTGGCCTAGCCAGTCTCCAGACCTAAACCCAATAGAGAATCTTTGGAGGGAGCTCAAACTCCGTGTTTCTCAGCGACAGGCCAGAAACCTGACTGATCTAGAGAAGATCTGTGTGGGGGAGTGGGCCAAAATCCCTCCTGCGGTGTGTGCAAACCTGGTGAAAAACTACAGGAAACGTTTGACCTCTGTAATTGCAAACAAAGGCTACTGTACCAAATATTAACATTGACTTTCTCAGGTGTTTAAATATTTATTTGCAGCTGTATCATACAAATAAATAGTTAAAAAAATCATACATTGTGATTTCTGGATTTTTTTTTTAGATTATGTCTCTCACAGTGGACATGCACCTACGATGACAATTTCAGACCCCTCCATGATTTCTAAGTGGGAGAACTTGCAAAATAGCAGGGTGTTCAAATACTTATTTTCCTCACTCTATATATTGCTAAAATGTACAGCAGGGTTTCTTATGAACCATTTCATTTTACTTTGTGTTGTGTGTTAATTTGTTTTCATGGGTATGGTTATGAATGCTTTTCCCCCCTTGATGAACGGAATTGAATTTAAAACATTTTGCTTAGAGCAATATGGCCCCATTATCATTTCTTCTAACTTGTCAAAGGGGTTGAGACCCAACAGCAACATCAGCACCAGCGTTTTAACTTATCATCCACTGTGATTTGAAAAGTAAAATGCCACAGGGTTCGAGAAACTTGAAGGCTCCTTTGAAGGTGGCACATCCCCAGTAATTCAAAGCAAAACATGGTGTAGCCTTACAGAACCTGGACCATGCTGTGCATTGTTCGACTGGTACCATGCAGAGAATGTTTGATGGTGGTATGGGGAAAGTTCTGAAGAAAGTCCCAAATTCACAGAGGAATTTGATTACCTCTATCCATTATTCGCACAGTGAGTGATGGAGCCACTAACCATCTGTCATCTGTTTCATTTGCATCATCAACACCTGCCTGCCTGTTTATTGCTCACCATTTTCATAACCCTCTCACACTTTTTTAGGGCTTTGATAGAATCTAAAAATTGTTGTTAAAAGACAAATGAATACACTTGAGCTCTGAAAAACATCTTTCAGTTCAGCTCTGCATAAGTTAATCATTTGATCTATTTGTTAGATTTTTTACCAATATGACTAACTGAAATTGAGAAGCTTTCACAATTGACAGATATTTCTTTGACACTGGAAGCATGAAATATGTTTAAATCAGCTTTATTTCAGAACAGAGCTACATAATGATTTGAGTATTTCCATTGTGGAATAGTGTAAAATAGCAGAGACTAACTAATAAGAGAGAACCTTAGCTGTTGCCACTCCTGCGATTTTTTTTTTGTGTGTTTATATGTGATTGTGTGTGTGTGTGTGTATGTGTGTATGTGTGTGTGTGTGTGTGTGTGTGTGTGTGTGTGTGTGTGTGTGTGTGTGTGTGTGTGTGTGTATGCACATCACTCTCTCTCTCTTCTCCTCCTCTCCAGGTGGCGTCTGACACTACAGAGACTGAGGGGTTGGGCTGTGGCTCCAGCTGGTATACATGCTCGACCATGACACTTTTTTGGAGTGGGCCCAAGAACAAAAACCACTCCCACTCCTGTCTTGAACCACTTTTACTACAACATAAAACCTGCAAAGTTCAGCCAAATTGCTCCGTAAGTACCTGCAAAAAACCCTGCAAACAAACAAACAAACAAAAACATTCAGTCTAGTGCATAGAGAGTAGCATTCTCTGGAATGCTTACCATCCAGAGAACACATCCTGGAAAATAAGCTCCCAGCATAGAGGGTACATGCGACAGAAGAGCTACTATGCAGGAAAGATGAGGTTCACTGGTTATACAGGTTAAATGTTTTACAGCAATGAGTTGAAAGATGATAAGACTAATTGTTTTTAGAGAAGGAAAAATTTTAAATAATGTTGTTTCATTGGATTTCTTTGTTGTGGTATGTCTTTAACAGATGTGTATTTTGGACCGTGATACTGGTTGAGTTACTTTAAAGCTTGAACATTTCTCCTTCTGTTGTTGATGCAGCAGGATTCAGGCATTTGCTGCCTCCCTCCTATACACAACTCTTCCCCCTGAAATCCACACCATACAAACACACACATGAACACACATGCACATGCAGAAAATCTGCCACATATGCGTACACATAACTACTTTAATTAAATAAATATATGTATAGAATTATTATCTGCAGTACCTTCTGCATTATGAAGCGGATTGTTTTCATTATTTCCTTTTTTTCCTTCTTTGATATGTCATTGATTACTTTCAGTAAACCTGTGAAAATGGACTCCCATGCTCATTTTATTTCATGCAAGATCAAGATCATTTTACTTCATGCAGACAAAACAGCAAATAACAATATTGCATCAATTTGCCATCAATACATGAAATGTCAAATAAATTTTAAACAATGGAATTCAGCCACAATTATATAATATTAAACTGGTTAACATTTCTATTCAGAAAATAATTTTGTATACAGTAACCTTACAGCAGCCATGTACATTGGTTTAGCGTTCAGAAATGATCTGCACTGTATACTGTGACAAAAATGTACAGGTTTCAATTTGATGCCAAGAGACCATTTGGTCCTTGTGTCTGTGCCTCTACACTTTCTATCTCCCTATCTCCCCCCATCTCTTTCACTCTTTCACACACACACACACATGCACGCAATTATTATTTATCTTTTTCACATTCATTCTTTGGTCAGTATGAATACCTCACAGTTTCACTTTGTTTTATTTTTTTAATATGTTACCTATTCTACAATCATTAAGAAGATCATTGTTCTAGAACAATCTAATAGCATAATAAAAGCCCACATTAATAATTCTCTCTTTAAATTAATAGGCAAATTGTGTGTTAACATTTTAAATTTAGTTCATGTACTTTAGCAGACATGATGCAGATCAAAGAATCCTGCTTAGGCTGCTCATTTCCTGTCCATACCTCTCTCCTTTTTATTTTAAATCAATTGTTAATTAATACCTAAACCTTACCATCTTTTTGGGTGCTTAGGATTTGAAAACACTTTCCTAGACATTTTTTTTCTAGCCACGATATAATACAATAACCGGTTGTAATAAATTAGCACTGTACCATAAGCAGCAATGCACCAGGTAAATACAATTTTTTTTACAAATTCTTTCAAAGGTGAGGAGAGTGACATTAAAAGTCAAATGTCATTGTCACAGGCTCCCCTCTCAAAAATACAACACTGGCTTTTCAACTCCTTATAGGCTCCCCTTCTGAACTCCCTGTACCCTGACATTGCTTCTCCTAATTACCTGCACTTGTTCTCAGCTCAAGTGGTCATTAACACACATGTATACACTCCTCTTTCCTGTAGTATTTTGCAGTCCTGCTGGCTTATACTTACCAGGATTTTCCTATTTAATAAATATTTTATAAGCTTGTTTTTTCCAGCTCATGTTTTACTATTACATATTTGATTTGATAGCTTGCTTGCATTTATGACCAGGTGTCTTGAAAAAGTTTCAAATAAAGAAACTGCACATGCATCTTACTGATTACATTGGCATGCTATCGATATTTGATAAACTGTTGATCTGACGAGGTTAAATGCTTCTCTGAACTTCACAGTAGCTGAATTGTCTGGACTTTTTCCAGGGTATTGAGCCAA